>NC_092811.1:55678255-55993072 GCF_040954645.1 Diabrotica undecimpunctata
TGCTTAAATAATATATAATAGCAGCAACATGTGAGCAGTATCCAACAGTTCTCAATCCATTAGCACAATCGCACGAGTAAAATTGCATTGTAGCCAATAGATTCTAGCTTATACTCAATGTAACATTTATAATTTTTTTTTTGATATGTCTGGATTGTATCAAAACCTTGATAATATTCAATCAGCAATCTTTTAAAGGCTGCCTCAGTTTGTAGCATAGTAAATAGTTTAAATATTTTTTTGTTTGACCAAAAGATTAAATAATCCTTTCAAACTTGCGATATTTAAAATGAAACCCAAAAAACCCACTTTTCTTTGTGAAGACATGATACTTATATCATTTAATTTTAAATCACATATATACCTCTCAGCCATTTTTAAATATTGAAAAGTTTTCTTCTGATTATCGTTGTCGTTAATGCAAAAGATCATATGTAAAAAATGCACTTTTCAGGAGACAAAAAAAGTGAATATTTACTGTGTGAGTAGTGTTTTTCTCCAAATTAGAAGATATACTTAAAAACAAAGGACAATACATATGTATAAGCCCAAATCCTTTGATATTAAGTTTTTATTAAATTTTTGCAAACATAATGCATTTTGCGTTATACTTAAATACCGAAAAAAACATAAGTCATTTTGCACAGGGTCATGAGACATTTTGCAATTATTATAGATATATATAGATATATATCATTTTGCAATTTTATTTTGAATTTTATTAACGACAAAAATTATTAGAATTGATTAAAAACTAAACGATTGGTATAAAAATCTCGTTCTTGAGATGGAATTGGATCATCACATTCATGAGGTAGGGTATCATAGAAATGGTGGTAGTCTTCAGGAATTACTTTCTTCAGTGATTGCAAGTCTTCAAATTTCCTCTTTGTTATTTTAACAGGAGCTTTGTACAGAGGAGGAGTTAGGTGTTCATAAACCGATGACCGAGGGCCCCGCGGAAGTTCAGCCCATTCATCGTTGATATTAAGTTTGTAATATATATATATATATATATATATATATATATATATATATATATATATATATATATATATATATATATATATATATATATCCATTAAAATACTTAAAATTACAAATATCTGTTACAAATAGATCGCATTTCTTTAATCCTGGCCTTATGCTACTATAGTATCCATTTGAAAAATTAAAGAAATCAGTATTCTTCAATAATCTAACTTTGAATTGAGTAGAATGGCTTCTACTTTCCTTAATGGCTCCCACGTAATCGAATGGCACATAAAACTCTCTTCCTCTTACCTTTTTTTTTCTCAATCTTGCTATGAACGGAATCTACTTCCATTTGGGTATGCTCAACTTCAAGATATTTTTGCTCAATAGTCACTCCAGTTTGCTGAAAAAGATAAAGAAGAGCATTGGATACCTTTAATATACGACAATGTTTTACTATTTTCTTGTAAGATACTGAACCTGGATATAATTTGCTTGCGTATGTAACTACTCCATTGGGAGCCACTCCGATTAGACCTTTAAAAGTATTTCTATGTTTATATGAGCTATATGTTGCTCTCTGTTTTTCCATATTTTTTGGTTGGTTACAATATATTTCTGTGCAGTCTAAAATTATTCTACAATTTGTAAAAGTGTTGAAACATGTTGGCATACATAATTTATTTTTATTCCTGCTGGGAATGCTTCATAATATTTTTGTATAAAATTTCATGTAGGGCATATAACCAGGTGTAGAAAATATTAGCTACTGTTTTCCTTTATAAGATTTAATTTTAATTTCATCAATGTAATTAATAACTGATCAATTTTAGGTACATTGACAACAGTCCAACCTTTATAATAATTTAATTGATATGAGTCCATTAACTCATATAAACACATAAATACATCTTTGCATGGTAAACCAGTATAAGGGGAAACTGTTTCATCACTTCTTTCAATACATGCAAATGAAAAACACGAAGACAACTTCTTTGCACTATCTACTGCTTCCTGAAGTTCTTTCTTTAAAAAGTAATTTTCCGCTTCCATCGTTGCAACCAAAGGAAACTGAGTAGCTTCATTGGCAGTGCTAGGTTTACTTTTTTCACTTCTTACTGGGGAAGTAGGTGGATTTGGATGAGAGGTACTAGGTCCTGGTAAAGGCCCCTGGAAAGTACTGACTAACGCTTCAGTTTCCACATTTTGAATTTGATTTCTGCAAAATTTCAATAGATTGTAATAGATATCTCAATACAAGTAAAACTACTTACTTTACTCTTTTTGGTGTAGATGTAAGGGTTAATTGTCCATCAAGAAACCGTTTGGCTTTGTTATGCTCGAAAATTGTTGGGCCATTTTGTCGGTCAGGATTCACAAAGTGGCAAGAACAAACCAAAGAATAGATAGATGGTTTCCTGTCTTTCCGTCTGTGAATCAATAATAAAGCGATAAATTCAGTTCTTTTTCTTCACTATATTTTCTTACCTTAATAAAGAAATCCATCTTTTATTTTCAGCCAGATCCTTTGGAAACACAAAGAATCTACATATCCCTCTTCCACTATAGTGTTTACAACGCGGCAAAGCACATTACCAGTTTTATTACACAAAATACAATAGTTCAAAAAGTTCCTAATCTTTGCTTGGTGAATATCACTAAAAAACTATGTTTCATACAGATTTCAACACCGAATTATGATGGTATTATCGTAAAAATCATTATACTTAGGCAGAAAAAGCAACACAGGAAGCAAAATTTTAAGTTTATATTAATTAAAAAGTCTTGAGATTGGACAAACCCTTGCTTTTCAAAGTTTGTTTGGAAAGTGATAATACCAATATGGCTACCGTGACGTCACACTCCTGCGGTCCATACTCCCAACCAACAGTATAATACCTTGTCCTGTTTTTGATTTTTTGGCATTGTCTTTTACTGTTTTAAAATGTGCTTTCATGTTTCGAAATATTTTATCTAATAATTCATGGGATATATTATATCCGTGGGATTGAAAAATTTTTGCTATTTGTCCCCACATTTGCATTTTCTTCATTTTCGGATTGCGAAAAAGTGCCCTCGTTTCCTTGTAGGATGCTAGCAATAATTTTGTTGTTTTTATACTCCATGAAAATGGCACATTTTCTGTAGGAGGGATATTTTCTACATCTACGGATATCTCGATCACATTCTTGTTCTCCTGATAGTATTTTTTGAAATATTCGGGATCTAAAGAATATATATAAATGTAATATTTTAATATAAAATTATATTAAAAAATTTAAGGAATTTCATATAACCTCTTTATTCATATAAATATGTATATTACCTTCTAATAAATTGTGAACCTCTTCACTTTCCACTATTTTATAAATAGTGTTATTATATTTATATCCTTTAGATTAAATGTGCCATTTTTTATTTAATAAATTTATATGTTGGCGGAATTCAACTATTACAATAAGCTATTCAGCGATGTGTAGCACAACAAATTTAAGTTTCTTCTTTGGTGCATCCACGATAATTGGCCGTATGTGCACCTTTGCAGTTTGCGCATTTAGGACTGCAATGGCATGCTTTGGAGCTATGGTAGAAACCTTGACAATTGAAACATTGGATGGTTTCCTTATTATTTTTTATTTCATCTTCTACATGAATTTTCATGTAGCAGATGTTCGTGATATTTTTGATTTTTTTATCGTCTTTCTCGTTTATTGTTACCAGGAACATAGGAAGTGGCCTCTTGTCCTCTTTCTTGGACATCATGTTGATTACCCTTGTAGCTTTGATCCCCTGTCTTTGGAGTTCTTCTTTGATGATTTTTGGGTCTATGGTGGCAGCCAGCCCTCGTACTATTACTCGTTTTAATCTGTCGCCATCTATTCGGTAGGCGACGAACTCCATTTTGGGCTCATGGTTTTCAAGCAGTTTGACCATCCCTAGATAATCTTCCCTACTTTTGGATTGGATCACTATTGTTCTCCCTGATCTCGCGAACTTGTTAACTGATTGATTGATGATTTTCTTTTCAGCAGCCTTCTGTAGAATTCTTTGATGTTCTCCCACCGTTTTTAAAATTATTGCCGGTGGTTTTGGCGATCCTTTTGATGATGTCTCTGATTTGTCTCTTCATTAGGTTTGTCTGCAGCTTTGCTGGTACTCGGCTGTGACTTCCTGTCCTTTTCTTGTCTTTTCTCCTGGATCTGTTTGATGTTATTATCCATCTCCTTCTCCTTCCTTATTTGGATAATTTCGGTTTATCTTTCGGCGGCACTGGTGCTTGCCACTTCCCTTGTTCATGGTTTATTGGGTGTTTGCCATCCGTCCTCCTGTACGGCGTATTTTTGCCATTTGGCATTATCGGTGTTCATGTCATTATCTACTTCCGTTGTTACACGATTGTTTACTGATTTTGTTGTCGTTTTTTCCTTATTGGTAGTCTTTTTCTTCTCTGATTTCTTTTCAGGTTCCTTAGTTTCTTTTTTTTTTTACTTTGATTCCTTTTTTTGCCGGAATCTCGGTCTTTTTTGCTTTTTCATTCTTCGGGATAGGTTTTTCCTTTTCGTTGGCTTCATTTCTGTCAATGAATGCAAGAATTTTATCTGTAAGACGCTTATTGTCGGCGTCTTTTTCTTGTATTGTTTTTTGAAGTTCCTTTATTTGGGCGTTCATTTCGTCTTGCGTCTTCCTGAAATATCGATGTTGTACATCGGTGATTTTGTGAAGTTTTTCAATCGCTTGGAGCATTTCTGTGTTCTCCATTATGTCTAAGTCTTCCTCTTTTAGTCTCTTCACTTCCTCTTCCTCGGTTTCCGAGTCGTCGGAGTAAATGCGTTTTCTTTTGGCATCTTCTTCGTTCATTTCTTCTTCCATAGTGTCCGGTTGATGACGGTACTCGCTTTGCTCCTGATTAATGTATTCATGATTGATATCAGTGATTAGTTTATTTAATTCATTTCCTAATTCGGAATACGATTCGTAATAGTCGACCTGGGGGGTGGACGACGGTGAATTGTCGCCTTCTTCGACTTCTCGTTCCGACACCTGCGTGTCGAAACTTATTTCGTGTCGGGAGGAGATATCACTCATGTTGCCTCACGGCGGTAAACTATGTTCATGAATCGTTTGAAAAAACTACTTAGATGACTCTGTTTTTTGCGTCCGTTCTGACCGCTGCCAGATCGGATTCTGGGTGCCGTCCCAGAAAGCCTTTCGCGGTGGTTCACTCCCTGTGTTGACACGGAGGGATCCTCTTGACGTTCTCTTTATCTTAGGGGAAGGGGCCGTTTCTGTCCGGTTTGATTGCAACTAATCCAAACCTCACGAACCCACTAAGATTTACCCGTATTTTTCACGAAATCTATCGCTATTCAAAGCATCCGTGAGGCGCCAATTAATTCAACGCCCCAACGGTTTTGCTATAAAACAACAATAGCCTCGTTCTTCTGTTTGTTTAGTCAAACAAAGCCCAGTCAACCTTCGATGCTTACTATCATTGGGAGCTGATAAGCTCCGTTGAATGGGTCTATTGTTCTCCGTAAACAAAGACACCTGCACTGCTCGACGTCCGACCGCCGACTAAACTTTACTACTTGATCTGATATGACTCGATTTCTCGGTCGCTGCACGCTGATTTTAAATATCTTATAGCGCTTCTTGTGATTGATCCTGTGCGCAGAGTGGGCGTGGTCTTCTTCGCTATTTTAATTTCTACGTTTTTCTGCAGAGTTGGTTTCCACGTATTTGGGAGTCTTTGGGCATCATCTCTGGTGTTTAATTGTTTTTCCATTTAAGTCTATTTTGTGTCCTGTGTTTATGACATGTTGTGCTAGGGATGAAGTTTTCTCTTTTCTTTCGATGGCGTTTCGATGTTCTTCGCGTCTAACCTGTGTCCTTCGATTTGTTTGTCCGATGTACGATTTATCGCAGTCTTCACACGGGATTCTGTATACGCCTTGATTTTTCAATGCAACTTTTGTTTTTGCTGTTGGTAATATGGTTGTGATTTTTCTATCGGTGTTAAAAATAGTTTATATTTTGGTTTTTCTTAGAACTCTGCTGATTTTGTCTGCCGTACCCTTTATATAGGGCAGGATAGTTTTTCCGACTGATTTTTCTTCTTTTGAAGCGATGAAGCTATAATACCCACTTGTATGGAGTTAAGTTTCCACAAAAACAACCATAAAACTAAAAATATTTTAAAAAGGGCAAGTCTAGCACTTACTAGCGAAGCAATTCGAGACTCCAGACAAGACATCGATAAAGTAAATTCAGAGTTGCTAAAGCTATATCTCACACTAAGTAACAAAGTACATCCGACTATGTGGAACATCTTCGATAACCTCACAAACTTTCGATCGGAGACAGATGCTGATCTCACCAAGAAAAAACAAATCAAAAAGTTTGAGAAAGTGATACTACAAAAACGACCAAAGAATAAGGAACTACCAACAACAGAATCCAGTAATTTAGTCTACAATTTCTCAAATCTTACTTTGGATGAAGCTACAAATAGTCCTTTCCAAAGGGTTTAATTTTGCGAAAACATCATTAGCGCAGTGGAAACGACTATCACTAAATTACCATCAGAAGCAGCCGAGATTATTAAGACGGGTCTCCACCAAAGGAAAATTGGCAACTTTCGTGTTGTCAACATGCGTTGGTGACAAAAGTTTCCGAAATATGTTAATGTTGCCAACAAAAATTGCAAACAAATGTTGAGAACCTTGTTTCTCTTTTTGGCGGTAACATCAAAGGAATGCGCGTGTTGTCGACATTTTAACGGCTTTGTGGGGACGGTTGCTCAGTTGGAAACATAAGTTGTAAACAGAAACATGTCTGTAGTAATAACGTGGACAAATGAACTTATTGATACCTTAATTGATTTATATCACACCCAAAGTGTACTATGGAATCCAAAAGACGTAAATTATAAAAATAAAAATAAGAAAAAGGATGCCTGGAAAACCATCAGTGATGTGATGGGGCTACACGAACTTGAAATACAAAGGAAAATAAAAAATTTGACGGCACAGTTTTTCAGAGAGAAGAAGAAATTAAAAGAAGAAAATAAATCGGGTTCAGCTACTTCTGATACCACAAAGTGGTTTGCGTACCAACGACTTCTATTTTTATCAGACAAAAATGAACCTAAGTTATGCCTTGAAAAGGGATTAAATGAAAAACATGTAAGTATGCAACAATATTGTATTTATTTTATGATTTATAAGCTATGAATAACTATGATTGAAAGAGGATCATAACGTATCATATTCTAGTAATTTAGCAGTTAGTAGAAAGTTAGTTAACTTCTAACTTAAAAAAAATAAAATAACTTCATAAAATTAATGTTATTAATGCATTAATTAATTTTCTTGCTGTTTGTTTCGTTACTTTATATAATTTGTTAATAGTCATTTTGCCAAGGAATGTTCCCTTGTTCGGTCATAAAAAACTCTGCAAATTCTTGTCTCACATCTTTCGCAGCACTACTTGATTTCCGAGCTCTCTTATCGAATCTATGGAATGGCATATTGTTTTGCATCTCGTTCCTCCAAGCTCCAGAAATAATATTACCACTGTCTTTGTCTTCAGAATCGAAAGTTCCAGGTGGAGTGTAGGTGGTCCTTGATTTTTTTTCTTAAATAATTATGTAAACAAATACAAGCAGTCACAATTGTCTCCGCTTTCGTTGGTTCAAGTAACATTATTTTTCTGAAAACTCGAAATCGTGCAGATAATATTCCGAACACATTCTCTGATACCCTTCGCGCTCTTGATAGTCTATAATTAAATATTCTTCCCTGTGATCCTTTTTCTTGGATACCTGGATAAGGTTTCATCAAATTTGGTGACAATGGAAAAGCATCGTCATCCAGAAAAACATAAGGAACAGCCATGGCTCTACCAGGAAGCTTTTCATTATTAGGTAGATTAAGTTTACATTCAGACAACATTCTTTTGAACTGGGTATTTTCGTAAACACCACGATCCGATATGCGTCCCTGGCAGCCAATATTCATATACAACACTTCGTAATTTGCATTAGCAACAATAAAAAGCACAATGCTAAAAAACGATTTGTAATTAAAGTAATCGCTTCCACTGTGTTCTGGTGATTGAGTCATAATATGTTTTCCGTCCATAACTCCTGTACATTGTGGAAAATTCCATAGATTATTAAACTGTGTTGCCACTACTTTCCACTCTTCAGCAGTTCCAGGCATCTATAAAAAAATATATTTTTAGGATTCTGGGTCGGAAGAAGTTGAGGCAGAAATCTCCCAAAATCAAAATCTGTTACCAAATGATGGAAATACAAGTAATACAATAGTCCCACCATCATCGGATTCAGAACCACCGAATTCACAACCAGGTCCGTCGACAGCGCCTTGTATTGGGAAAAAAAACTAAATGTTCAAAAAGGAAGGTTTCAACTGGTGACCAAAGGCAAGAGGAAGCTTACAACGTATTGAAAGAACTTCAAGCTAAGAAAAATCGCCAAAAATACAGTGCCTTTGGGGAGCATCTTGCAATGAAAATGGAAGCTTTAAAATCAAGTTATGCTCAAAATGTGGTGGAGCATGAAATATCAAATATTTTGTTTCAAGCAAGTATCGGAAAATATGACTATCCTGCTACTGGACATTCTGGACAAATGACTCCAATTTCAACACATTCATCAAGTTCCAGTTTTCCCATACATCCACCTCTTTCATCACCAGATGACACATCATCACTCACATCACACTACAATCAACTACTATCACCACAATATGTATCATCCCCTTCACCACAATACATACCACAAGTGACAGAATCTCAAACAGTACCTGAACTACGCTCGCCACAATATGCATTACCATCTTCATCACAATACATCCCACAACAAACACAGGATATACTACTCACAGATTCACAAACAGAACAGGAAACAAGTTTGGCTGCATCTAGTATTCTGCTGGAAGCTATAAATACTGCTAATATATTAGACTAATAATGTGTACCCCATGATGTTTCATATGATTTGCATTAAAATAGTTTCTTAAATAAAAACTTTCTAAATGCGTTTTCAGTTATTTTTGGAAACGAATCGAACCTGACCCCAGGGAACAAAAATTGAATATTTTACCAAACTTGCTCTGCTAAAGAAACCGTCAAAAATATTTATAATAATAGAATACACTTACTTTTATTTGATCGCCAAGAACTTCACATATTGCTATACATACTTCTGGTACAATTTTTGAAATCTCTTGCTTTGAAATCCTAAATAAATGCATTAATGAAGTGTAGGAATCTCCGGTAGCCAAAAATCTTAAAGTAATTAGTAGGCGTTCGGTAGGTGTGATGGCTTTTCTAAAATTAGTGTCATTTTTTGTAATTTTTGGTCCAACAAGATTAAGCAACCACTCAAAATCGGAATCAGTTATACTGAGAAAGTTTCTTATTTGTCCGTCTTCAATACGTCCTGCTAACAAATCATCTTGTCTCAAAGCATTTATTAACTCAATTCCTCCATGTGTGTTTCTTCCTATGAGGCTTGGTCGTACCCAATATTTATGTTTTCGTTTCTTTTTTTTTACTCAAAATAATAAATGATGCAGCTGCTAAGATAATATCGTCATCAATCGACCCCATTTTGTCAACACAATAGTCTTGATGGAGACTGCCAGTTGCCAACTAACATGTTTCCTAAATTATTGTTGACAACTTTATGTTTAGATGTGGACAACGATAAAAAACAAAAGTTGGTGACTTCGGAAGAGTTGCAAACACAAAAGTTGCCAACTTTTCAGTGGATACGCGCCTTTAGACAAGACGTATCACAAATATTAAGAACAGCCAAGCCTCCGAAAAAGAATCTAACTTATGAAGAAAAGAAATCCTTAAAGAATATACAACAAAACAAAGACATTATCGTTCTTCCAGCTGACAAGGGCAACGCTACTGTCATAATGAACAATATATATATATATATATATATATATATATATATATATATATATATATATATATATACATATATATACATATACATATATATACATATATATATATATATATATATATATATATATATATATATATATATATATATATCCTCTAAAATAACAGCTGATTTGGTAGATGTAAAGGGGGTTGAGGTTAATTGGGTATACAGCTGATTGAAAGCCAAGTGTATTCTGTTCAACAGTTCATTATATTTCGCCAATTTTCATTGGCATCATCAGATGAGAGCTACAATTATTTAAAATATGGTAAAATACAATTTAGTAGTTGTTTGTTATTTATATCTTACTTGATTGAGGTTAACAGCAGTCTGTAAGTAGTAGTAGTAGTACAGCAGTAATATTTAGTTGTATAATTTACTTTAACAATTAAAATATAAGTACAAACACAATTCAAATTAAAAACAAAACAAGCACAAAAACATTTAGTTGAATGACTGTCATTAAGGTTAAGTACCAGAAATACCAAATATCGAATGTTATTGATTGACTTATGCCAGAAGATAATTAGTTCCATGTCGTTGATGTAGTAGTTGTTTATTTGATTGAGATTAACTGTAAAAGTGTGTTTTAGTTGAAAAATTTTGAAATTACATTTTTGTGTTATATTAATTAGTTAATAGTTATGTGTGTCTGTTTATAATGTTTGCTTTTCAATGTGTAACAAATAAGCATAAATCTCATTCAGATGCTCAACATCTGATTTCTTATTTATTAAATTATCCATTTGAGTGATAAATGCCATCTCGAGGAACAGTCTTTTATTGAGATTATTTTCCATTGCAAGAATCTTTGTTTCACTGTAGTTCATTATATGGTGTTCATCATGTACGTATTTTGTAAGGGAACATCCATTGGGATATAATCTGCTGTCACTCTTGTGGGAATTGATACGATTTTTTAGCTGTCTGTTGGTTTGGCCAATATATTGTTTGTTGCAACTTCCGCAAGGAATACGATAGACTATATTGGATAATTGGTCTGTAGGTGTTTTATCTTTTAGTTTGGTGAATATGGAATTATTGTTTAACACTGTATCCTAGGGATACTATTAATATAATCAAGTATATCATTTTTAATTTCTGCTGCCACTGTTTTGTGATTTTGATGTTTCCCTCTGAAATCGTATTCAATTATAGAATTTTTACATTTATCTTTAACCCTTAAGTACTAACACCTTAAATCAATGGCGTAAACACTAACTAACCGCCTGACAGACGGGTTTAACATTTTAGTGAATATTTTTTGTTTTTTATATACCTTGATGCAAAAAAATATTGCAATGACTTACTGAAAGTATTAGTTATCCAAAAAATACAGTAATTAATATAGTTTATCTGTATTTATTAAAATAAAAAATATTATAACAAGAATGAATCGGTTTTTTGTGGACATTTTTACGCCTGAAAAAAAAATGTGATAAAAATTAAACAAATTAAACTATATTGATAAAAATTTATAATCGGGTTAAGTAAAGAGTAAGAAACATTAAAACGATAATATTTTTAAAAAATGTTCACACAAAAAAAAAACTGACAGTCACTAAAGTTGGTAGAGTGTAGCGCACTCCAAACAAATTTTTTTCGCACATTCCAAACAAATTGGTTTCTGACAATGAAAGCAGACATAAGCTGTTCTTCTTTTCTTTTTATAATGACAGTAAGAACAGTCCTTCCTTTTTTCTAATTTTTCCACTCTTACTTCTGGACGCTGTTGAGGTTCATCTATATTCAGTATCTCGCATATGCTCAACTTTAGTTTTCTAGGTAAAGAGGAACTTTCTAGTCTTCTGTGTAGCTGAGGTTGGATAAGTTGAAATGCCAGTTTTTCAATAAAATTGGGCCTTTCTAAATGAGTAATATTTTTAAAAGATTCATAAAGAATATAAGCATTTACTGTACTTATATCAAACATTCTGAAAAATATAGCCATAGGCCAACGGCGAGTTCGACGACTGCTTGTAAATTTGGCACATTTTTCATCCATTGAATCGACACCACCCTTTGTTGAATTATAATCCACTATTATGTGTGGTTTTTTAGTATCTGTATCCTTAGTGGCTGCGTGATGAGATGATGATACCAAAATTACGGCTTTATTTTTATGTGTTGTGTGTGAAAGTAAAGTAATGTGTTTTGTAAATCCGTAAATTGCCGTTCCCACTTCTCGTCGTCTGGTGGGTAAGAAGATAGGAGGAATTTCTTTACGATTCTTACGGAGAGTTCCAATGCAAGTTAGACCTTTACTCCTCAATACCTCTACCAGTTCTATAGATGTAAACCAGTTGTCAAAGGTTATAGATCTGTTGGTCCCATAGAGAGGAGTAGTTAAGCGCATAACAGCCTGTGTCGGCTTACTGTATCTTTTCTGTTCCTCTGTAAGTCCAATACCGTCAGAATTTTTTCCCGTATATATATAAGCATTGAATAAATAGCTAGTTCGAGCATCAGTACAACACATAATTTTTATACCATACTTTACGGGCTTACTCGGTATGTACATTTTGAAGCGACATCGACCTCTGAATCCCACTAGCATCTCATCAATACAGGCTGAAGTTCCCACAGTGTAGCATGCCTGACTGTTGTTAATAAATTCACTAAAAATTTCTGAAATCGGTGCTGCTGGATCCAACACTATTCTCTCATTTCTGTCTTCGGGATTGTCAAATCGCAAACATGACAAAAGGAACGCACATCTCTCTTTTGACATAATGCATCTCATTATTTCTCTACCAGTTCCATTAGTAGCAAAAATAGTATCTAGGTTTTTATTGTTTGATTTAAATAAGCATGTAAATGCTAAAAATCCCAAAAATGCGTGAAGTTCTGTCATGTCAAGGTCTTTGAGAGAAGGTGAATTTTGATTTTTGTACTTGGCTCTTTCTTTGCCGATTTTCACATTCGTCCATCTAAGAATTATGTTGCAAATATTATCACTGAATAATAACTTCCAAACCTGCAAAAGGTCTGCACTATCTCCAATTTTAGCTGCAGGGCGTAATCCAGGTAACTGTAAAACTATATTCTGCTGTGGACGCCGGCCTCTATTTGAAGTGGGAGGATTTTTTGACCATTTGTATCTATTTCTACCATAGAAATAATTCCCTGTCTCCTCTGGATCGTCTTCTTCACTGCTTTGGTCAACATTATCTTCTCTACAAGCCTGTTCTACCTCATTTTCATTTTCTGAAACTAAAAAGAGAACTTTAGGTAATGGTATACTATGCGGTCTGCCGTCGCGTTTCTACTATAGCTTACGGTCTATCCAAGGATGCGGTGTATACGCTGTATTCGACAAAAAAATCTTTACAAAGTGAACAAAACGCATAAATCATAAGAATTTCTATTTTAATTTTACATATCAATACTTTCAATAAATAATTCTTCAACATTATCCGTTTTATTCACTTTGTAAAGATTGTTTTTTTTGGTATTGTATACATGTGTTGCTAATCACCATATTCTTTTCTCAGAAAGGTTTGCAAACAATAATGAAAGGCACCATTGTAGACGAACTGTTTATTGCTAAGTACAATAAACATTTATACTACTATTATTTAGGAATATAAAATAAACTACGCAAATTTATTTTCTTTACTAATATGCAAATAACACCCTAATATTTTCCCAGGGTATGCACAAATATGAACCCCTCTTTTCAAATAACATGGCAAGGTAGATTTACTTTCATTTCATTTTACATTGATTTTGCTCCAAAATAAATGTAAAATAGTTGTTACTTGTGAATAATTAATTTTTCCACAAGATTTTTCTTGCATATCATTATTTTGTGCATCAGGTAGATCGCACCCTCGAGGTAGACCACATACTAGAGTAACACCTAACTTTAGTACAATACATACATAATAATTCCAAGAGATTTGACTTACCCTCTATTTCCGATTCCGTTTCGTGATCGCTGTCAATAGCAACATTTCCATCACAAATTGATTCAACTTCGCTTATGTCGTCATCTACGTCATCAAGCCATTTCAAAAGCGTTTCCTCATAGTTTTTATCCCCATATTTGACCTTTTTTGACGTACTGGGTCCCTCATCCATTTTCAGATAAATAGTAAATAAATACGAACACTAACAACCCGTCTATCAGACGGAAATCACACTTTGAATCTAAATATCTTTAGAATAACAACCTGCAGCAAACTGCCGATCTCAATACTAATAAATAACAACCCAACTTGAAAAGTCAGGAACAGGCGACCTTCAAAATTTTTTAGGTAGGGAGATATCCCACTTTCGACAAGCGATGCCGTCTGAGAGACGGGGCGTTAGTACTTAAGGGTTAACACTACGAATGAACCTGTCACCTATGTCAAATGTGCTCATAAACATTTTTTTGCAGATTCTAATTTTTACACTATTAACAGAACATAATAAGCTTTAATTTAGAGTAACATAAGAGTTTAATTTTCTTGGTGTACTACAAGCTGAAGATCGATACTTCGGTTCAATTGAAACTATACAGTCTTGAAAATAATACCTTTGTTATGTTACATCTCCAATTTGCCAGAATTTGCACAGTAACATCTGCCTATCAACATCAGATAATTTATCTCTACACTTCATAGAACATTTGTCATTTCATGCTGGTTTCAGAGAACGTGCAGGAACATTATTACCTTTTGCGTTAGTATGTTCCTTGCCTGTATTTCGAAGTCTTTTTCTAATATTTCGTGTCCACTGTTTCCACGTTTAACACCATCTGAAACAGCAGTCGATCAAGTCAAACAGACAAAGCCAAAAGCTTGTGGATAATAAGATGGCATTGAGTAAAAAATAAAAGTATGAACTTACCTGTCTTAACTTGTTCTGATTCTTCTGGTGACAAATTTGTGATTGACAATTCCTGTTCTGATGTGACAGGTTCCAATGTGTGATCAGCATTTGCTTGATTGTCTGAATCAGTATCTGATAACTCCCTTTCTGATTCTAAAGGTTCCAACGTACAATCATCATGTGGATCATCAATCGCTTGATGATCAGAATCAGTATTTGCTAACTTTAGTTCCAGTGATAATATAGGTTTCCATAACATCTCAGCGTATGTCTCAACTACATCGCTATCTGGGATATCTCTGTCGTTCGATGTAAAAATAGGCACCCCCAACCCTGTTTCTGTTGTGATTCCTATATCTGAATCCATACAATTATAATCAGAGGAGGGACAATCTTGAATTACATCTAATAATACCTTAGAGCTATTATCAATATTTTCTATGACCACATTCTGCAAACCAGAAATGAATAAGAATTAATAACACAATTAATAACACAAACGCGTTTCAAATAGATACCGGGTTAGCGTAATATAAAAATGTATACTAAAACACCTTACAAACAAGTAGTTCACAAATAACGGCAGGTAGTAAAAGATTTTTGTTAGGTTAGAAACACTTACATACCTCTACACTATTATTAAGGCTCCTATATTCATCAGTTTCTTGTTAAACAAGATTTAACATTATTCTTCCTCTTGAATATCCACTCATTTTTTCTAAAATCACTGTACTTTACTAAACAACGGGTTATAAAACACTAAAATAAAGTACACGTGCACGCTAACAAAACGGAAATGAGACTGAATACAATCCAAACGACTGATGCAATACCGCCATAAGTAAAATGTGGCGGTATTGTGTCGACTAGACTGATATCTCCTTGTGCAATACTGCCGCAATTCATAATGTGGTAGTATTGCAGGTTGTGATTTTAATATTTTTAAAATGTCATAAAGACACTTTATATTATACTGTGGACATTTATTGAATTTTGATTTGTGGCAGTTTTGCACCACATAAATTGACGTTTTTGTAGATGTTCTAGACCAAAAAACCAAAATTAAATTTTTCGGAGTTGTGGCGGTATTGCAACAGAGGTGCGATATTATGGTAGGGATTGATATTTATATCTTGTATATCGTTGTGATCAAGAGCAGGCTTGAGAGAGCATCTGCGTTTGTGTTTAATTTGCTTCTCTTATAAATAATCTGGTAATCGTATTCCTCTAATTTAAGTTTTTATCTAATTAGTTTGGAATTGGGTTCTTTTAAGGAGAAAAGTCATTGTAAAGGTTTATGGTCACAAATAATATTGAATTTCTGTGATACTGTAGTGACATTCCAAAATTGGAAGCATCTATTGTTACATTAAAAGGTTTGTTGAAATCTGGGTATTGTAAGATAGGATCATTCATCAGGATGTTCTTACAAAGTTCGAAACTTTCTATAAATTCAGGAGTGTGTTTGATTTGCATTCCCTTCTTTAAGCATGATGTTAACAGCTTAGTCAATTTGGCGAAATTTTTTATTAATCTTCGGTAATAGCCTATGAGTCCTAGAAATGATTTAATTTCTTTGGCAGTTTTTGGGATGGGAAATTTTTTTTGCATTTACTTTTTTCGGATTAGGTTTAATGCCTTCTGGGGTAATGACGTGTCCTAAACATTCTACATATTTGCAAAATAATTCTGATTTGTCTAATTGTACTTATGTGTTCTTGAAGTGAAGTGGAGAATATTATTATGTCATCCATATATACAAAACAAATTTTATTTAAAATGTCTTTGAGTACGTTATCCATTACTCTTTGAAATGTCGCGGGTACTTTTTTAAGGCCAAATGGCATACGAAGATATTTTTAGTGGCCATTTTCGACGTTGAATGCTGTATTAGGAATAGACTCTTTGTCCATTTCTATCTGTGTAAATCCAGAAGCTAAGTCAACTGTAGTAAAATATTGGCATCTGACAAGTTTATCTAGTATATCCTGAATTGAAGGTAATGGGTAGCGATCGTCAACAATTTTTTCGTTTATTTTTCTATAGTCTACTACGATTCGCCATTTTTGTTTTCCGGAAGCGTCTAATTTTTAGGTACAATCCAGATGGGAGAGCTCCACGGACTCTGTGATGGTCTGATTATTCCATCTTCCAACATTTTATTGATTTGTTTTCTTATCTCTTCCTTGTGTATGTGGGGATATCTGTATGATTTGGAATACACTGAAATTTAATCAGTGGTCTTAATGCTGTGTTTTACTTAATTTGTGAAAGTCTATTTGTCTTCAGGGTTATGAAAAATATCTTGGTATTTTTCCACTAATAGCTTTAATGCATCTATTTTTCTTCAACATTTAAATGATCTTGTCTAAAATTTTCCAAAGTTATTTTCCGGTCCTTAAGTAGAGTTAAGTAAAGTTAGAGGACTTAAGTAGAGGAGCTCTCGACAGTATATTCGAAGCCCTCTACAGAGCACCCGGGGATATCAGAAGGTGGTTAGACCCTTATTTATTCCCACGAGGTGACATGATAAAGTTCTTCAAATTAAAAGTTTGGAGGGCCTCTCTGAATAAAGGAAAATTTTTGTTTTCCGGAAGAGATTCTGGATGTCGTTGACATTGGTTCTGGTGAGAATGTATTTTTGGGACAATTTTTTGGATCGAAGACTTTTTTAGGTTTTCCGAAAACTTGTTCGTTTGTAAAGAATTTGGTTTGAACAGGTCCAGATTGAATTTTTATCGGTTGACTTGGAAAATTTTGCTTTGATCTACTTGGTTGATTGAAATGATTATTTTGATCGTAACGATTAGAATTAGATTGGTTGTAATTAGAAAAGATTTGCCTTGATGTATTAGACTAATTGATATGATTGTTTTGTTTATGGTGATTTGATTGATTATAATTAGAATTAGATGGATATCGTGTGTTATATCGATGATTAAAGTTTGTGGATTAAAATTGTGGTGTTGTTGGTTATTATTTGGACTATTTGATTTTAAATGTTAAAATTGAGGTTCCTTTAAATTTATTTGAAGAGTTCATTGAATCGACTCTTTGGTCATTATAAAATTGTCTGTTTAACCCATTTCTGGCCAAAATAAGAAAAAATCGTTAATTTTTAGTAAAGTTTTATTTTTCTATGTTAATGAGAGCTATTTGTAACAGAAGTATAAAAAAATTTGGAATTTTTTCAAAAATGTTTGAATTATGACATTATTATTATTAAGAACATAATTTGTACAAACAAAAAAAAATAATTTAATTTCTATTGTGAAATTTTTCAAAACAATCTGCATGTAAATGTACATTACACTTTATACAAAGGTAAATAGTATGATTTTTACACTCTTTGCACCTTTTTCGAGTCTTATCGGCATGTTTTGTTATTGTATGTCCCATTTTATCAAATCTTACTTCTGATGGAACGGGTTCTCTTGGTGGCCTCCCAATGCTGGTACTTTTTGTAGCGTCGCCTTCACATTTCATCAGACAGACTGCTAAATAAGATTTGAATTCTAATTGAGACATATTTGAACTATTTGCTATTCTATATAATTTCCACGAATTAGTTATGACGCTATCTAATGTATTGATGAAAAGAGGCCACCACCATTTTTTACCTCGTATATTTGTTCTGTAATTAGCAATGGCGTTGTCGTGAAGATCTACTCCGCCCATGTATTTATTATATTGTTTTATGAGGTCAGGTTGTGGGATTTGGATATCTTTACGTTCTTTTCGGTTGTATCTTTTAGCAGTTGTAAGTGGTTGAACAGCAAAATTATTACTAGCGACTGTAACAACTGAATTATCATTCCACCTAACCAGAGTAACTTTGGATTTTTCACTGTAAGCATAGTCATATGCTCCTCTGTCTTTTTTTGTTAATATTTCGACCCCATCTAAAGGAGCTTTATTTGTTCGATTTTCTCGAATGGTACCCGTAGCAAAATAATTCATCTGTTGTAATTTTTCGAAAAGCTTATACGACGAAAAATAATTATCAAAAAAAAACTCTGTGGTGCAATGGATTTTCAAGTGCAGATAAAAGGTCAATCACTATTTGGCCACCAAGTCCAAGTGGAGATTTTTCTTTTTCCGTGTTTGCTCCAGCGTACGGTATAAAAGTAAACAAGTACCCATCTGATGAACACAAACACCACAACTTGAAACCAAATCTTACCGGCTTTCCTTTTATAAACATCTTACAGGAATGGCGACCAAAATAGGGTACCATTTGTTCGTCGATCGATAGATTGTGGGCGAATATTCCAAACTGTTTATTCCTAGCGTTTATGGCTTCAAAAAATGGTTGAAGTTTTGCGAATTTATCATTTTGATTGAGATTTGCATTGTTTGATAGATGGATATTTCTTTTGATATTCCTGAACATATTTCTACTCATACATTTTCTTACAATAGGCAAACCCTTATCTTCGTCCAAACTCCAGTATAAATCTGTTTGCGGTAATATGTGGTAACCCGATAGTATCAAAATACCAAGAAATTTTTTAAGTCTTTTATGCAAAATTTAAAATCCTGACGATTATTATCACGAGCATATTTTACTGAAAACTCAACTATCATGGTCAAAAGTTCTTCGTCAAAAAACATTAAGAAAATTTCCAATGGTGTTTTGCCCTCCAGTGCGTCTTTTATTTGTTGTAGACTATTATGTTCATTTGAGGTAGGTAAATGGGTATAAACAACTTCTTTTTTTTCCCACTCTATATTTTCCCTCTCTTTTTTACCAGAAAATCGTCTTTTCTTTCCTGGCACAGGTTCTTCAGGCTCATCGCAAATGTCATTATCGATATCAACCTCAATTTCCAAGGTACCAGCTATTTCTTTATCAATTGATTCGTCATTCATAAGTACATTCTCGTCAATATCCTCTTCATCAGTCAACTCGTCTACATTAGGTGGTATATAGACAGCATCCACAAATCCTATCAAAATTTATGATGTTATTTATACACGAAAAATAAAAAATTATATCAACATACCTCGTTCTATTTCTAAATCATTAACAATTTCTTCTAACGCACTTTCTAGCTCCCTATGGGTCAAAATATGTCTTTTTGGCATAGCTAAATTCAGTAATAAACAGCACGTGTATACTTAGTTCTTGTCGATACGAAATCTACCGCATAACTAACCACTATAACTACTAAAGAATGAGCCGACAAGATCTGTCGAGTTGCTGCGTACTTATTCACAGATTCCGCCAACGGTGCGCTAACGCACCACTATATAATGACAATCTGTTTCTTAGAAAAATAAATATCTTATCACCAAAAATGACTTATACATAGATTTGTTTATCTTTTCAGAACAGTAATAAATAAAAAGCGTCCAAACAAAAATGTATCATATAGTTTATTTTTAAAGTTATGGCTAGGCATTTTTAAAATGGTAAACATGAACTATATTAAAAAATTCACAGAAAGCAAGGAAACAATAAAAATAGAAAGATAATATATTGAATTAAATGTTTAAAGGTTGTATATTAAACTACCGCAATGAGGTTTTCTGTTGAAATGCTTTAATAAAAAAAAAAAAAATCTAAAAGGTAATGGTGCGTATACGCACCATTGGCCGAAAATGGGTTAATATATCTGATGCTTATATAAACGATTTTGGTTCCTTTATTTCGAAAATCGTTCTGGTTTCCTTATCTACGTTTGCAAGTATAATATCTATGGAGTTTGCTTCATTTTGTTCCATTAATATTGTTTTCCGTTCAGCACTTAAATTCGCTTCTGAGTTTATTTTAATTTCTAATCTTGACTTGAGTTGTGATATTCTTGCCAAAAAATCTATAATATTTTCATTTTTGTATTTTGTTATTTGTAAAAATTCCTTATTTAATGTATGTCTGTCGATGCTGCCCCCGAAATTGTTACTCAGTGTTCCTCGAATCAGTGGCCAGGTATTTAAATCTGGTCTACACATTACGAAGTTTAATACACTAATAATCTTGTAACTTCGAACATAATACATTAAATGTCATTCAAGGTATTATCTGTCGTCTGTCCATAAGTGCGATAATACTGATCACATCTTTGGATAAAGCTTTACAATTTTAATGGATCTCCATTAAATGTGGGTAAAAAGTCGGCGAGGGCTTTTGCCGCTTAAATTGTAGGTGTGTTATTTAATGCAATTTTGCTTAAGTTACAAATTAAATTATCGATCACTTTGCATAAAATATTTTTAGAAATTACTCAAATGAAGAAGATTTAATACAATCTCTGAAAAATGGTAAAAATAAAATAAAACTGGTAATAATTTTCAAAAAATATAAAGGAGAAGAGCTAGTAATAGAAAGTAAGGAAAATTCTCAGTAACTTACTTTTTTACTGTAGGTTTTCCGGATGAATGGTGGAAACCAACGGTTGTACTGCAATTATCTGGAATCTGCTGCAACCTTCAGGTATCCTACTGACTGCGCCAATTAAAGAACTCGTTTTCAGACTCGCGTTTTTAAAAACACTTTATTTAAAATTAACTAAAATACAAAGGTTAAACAACGAATCAAAACAAGTATACAATAACAATAATAAATCAAGAGTGAATGTTCACAGCCGTGGCTGCACTATATATATATATATATATATATATATATATATATATATATATATATATATATATATATATATATATATATATATATATATATATATATAAGAATTACTGGATATTAGTGACTGTCAATATAAACAAACAACACGGTTTATTATGGTTGCAGTCAGAAAATTGGCCGGGATGTTAATGAAACACTCTTGTGACTTTTTGTCTAGCTTTCGGAATGGTTTTATTCCTTTTTCAAGACACTGTAATAAGAAAAAGTGTAAATATTTAATATAAATAATATAAATATTTATATTATTTATATTAAATATTTATAAATATTTATAAAATTTATTATAATTAAATATTTATAAAATATCACAAATCTTCAGTGCAACTTACTAGTCGTTGAGATTATTTATAAAAGCATAGACACTCAACATTAATAACACACACATAAAATATAAAATAGTGGACAAAATACATTTTAAAATTCTTTAAAATTTAGGTAAAAATAGTAAAAATTTTGTTTTCATCTTTTACTGGTGTGTTTTAACTCTGGCACATAGAGAACAAAAAGAAAAAATCCTATGATTAAAAAGTAATTAGGTGTACTTAATATCATATTTCTTTTTAAGAAATACTAGAGGCCCATCTTGGGTGATTTTAATTTTTAAACCTGTCTTAATGGTATGCAACATGTTATGCATATAACTGTAATTTGTGTGGGTACGGGTGCAGGTAGATATTAATTTTATTTTGGATGTTTTTCTAGTAAGTAACAATAAATGTTGCATCAATAAAAAGTCAGACATAGATAAACTGAGCATTAACAGTGCCTTAAATAATGCCATTTAAGGCACTTTAAATAAAAAAAAAATTTATTAAAAATCCTTTTAATTATATACAGGGAGTTACAAAAACATATATATTTTTAAATAAGAACATCCTGTTTATATTACATTTTGTGATTCTAAATCATATTCTGAATAAATTTTTTTAAAGGTGCCCTATTGAAAAATTCAATAGTCCAGAGATATTTGAATGTAAAAATTAATTAACCCTAAAATGACTGTAATAATGTCTTAGTGAAAAAGTTGGGGATGAAAGACCAAATAAGATGGAAACAACATTAAAAAAAGTTAATTATTAATTAACTTAATTAATTAAATTAAGTTAAAGTTTAAAAAAAATCTGACAACATTGAAAAATTGTTTTAAAATAAGTAATGACTCACAAAAAAATTTATTTACCAGGGCTCAAATTTTCCCAATTTTTGTTATTCGAATATTCTAAATAAATATCAAACGAATCTTCGAATATCAAAAATTGGGAAAATTTGTAGATCTACTATAAACATTATATTTTCTTCTGTGAGTCATTACTTATTTGATTAAATATAAAATTTTTCAAACGTTGTTAGATGTTTGTTATATTTACCTTTTTTAAATGTTGCTTCCTTCTTATTTGGTTTTTTTTTTCCCTACTTTTTCACTTAGACATTATTATATTCGTTTTGAGGTTGACTAATTCCTAACCAACACAAAATAGTTAAATAATCGTTTCTTTTTCATATACATATAACAGTAGTATAGTAGTATACATAACCGTAGACTTTACGGTAAAATTATTAAGGAAAAGCGAGAAACTGAAATAAGAGGAAAAATTGGAGAAGACTAAGCAGGGTTCACAGCAGGAAAATCATGTCTTGATCATACTTACACATTGGAACAACTAATAGAGAAGAAAATGGCAAAAGGTAGACCGGTCCATCTGGCTTTTGTCGATCTAAAGAGAGCATGTGACTCAATACCTATGAATGATCTCGGAATCACTTAAATACTAATAGAAGCAGTTAAAGCACTATACAAAGAAAACAAAGTAGCTATTAAATGTGGAAATAAAGTGTCTAATCCATTTAAGACTACAAAAGGACTTCTACAATAGTAAGAGACTTCTCAGTAAGAGACGGATACCTATACACCTTAAGTTTTGCCGACGATCAGGTTGTCATCGCACAAGATGAAGAGGATCTCAGTTTTATGCTCATATGACTAGAGGTAGAATATAAAAACAACGGAATGGAAATAAACTTATATAAAACCGAATACCTAACAACAGAAAACAAGGATATGAGAAATCTAGAGATAGACGAGGGAAGACAAGTCAATGGAACAGATAAATTCAAGTATTTAGGAACTATAATATCGAACCAGGCAATAACAGAAGAAGATATAAACAACAGACTGAGACAAACAAGAAACTGTATAAGACAACTAAACTCAGTGTTGTGGGATAAGAACATTGCGATAAAGACAGACAAAAAAGAGATAATACGACGTATAATACGATGACAAGAAGTATCCTGACATATGGGTCCGAAAACTGGACAATAAACAAAAGAAATAAAGGTGAAATAAGAGCAGTAGAAATGGAGTTCCTAAGGAGAAGCTGTAGACTTACAAAAAGTTACAGAATTGAAAACGCAGAGATAAAGCGGCGAATGGGAGTGCAATCGGACATAATCGACTATATAGAGGAGAAGAGACTATCTTGGTATGGCCACGTCAGAATAGCGGACAGAGGACGTTGGATAAATAAAATCACAGAATGGAGCCCGACTGGAAGAAGAAAGAGAGGAAGACCGCGAAGGTCATTCAGGGATGAAATCGATGAAGCTATGAAAAGGAAAAACCTGCAAGATGAAGACTGGAATGACAGGGAAAACTGGAGAAAACGGTTGAGTGAAGGAAGACAGTGAAAACTGTGGTTAGTAGTAGTAGTATAATGAGCAATGAAATGTCTGCCAAATAAAGGTTTAAATATAATGGTCATATCAACTGTGCAATAAACAATACTTTATGATATTAAATCAGACGTGGTGATGATGATGATGATGATAGTGTGTTTGGCATGGAAACTAGTCCTTTTGCCACAGATTTTTAAATGATTTATGTTATGTTTATCAATTAAAAACTTGATTGTACTAAATTTATATTATATATCCGGATGCATATAAGTGATTACATATGAGTTCGTATATAGATTTCTGATTCAATGACAGTAGGTGGGTTATGTTTACTGGAAGTTGCACATTACTTTTAACCAGGTTTTCATAAAACGTAGATGAGAGTGCTTTATTTTTAATACATCCAAACAGGATGTGATTAACATCACACTGGGAAATATTATCGCATAAACACTTTCCTGATTCTATAATGTTTATATTATAACGGAATTATTGTAATGTATTGGAATGTATTATAATGGAATATGTGTGGTAATTCTGTTAGGGATGGTAACGTAGGATGGATCTTGTAATAATAATTATTTGAAGTATTTGCCAATATTTTCCATCTGTCTTGCCAGTTAAAATTTATTTTTTTATTATAAAAATTGATTAGGTCTTATACTGTGTAAATATGTTCTTGTATACCTGAATGAGTAGAATCCTTAGCGAGCTCGTCTACTATTTCATTACCTTTTATACCGGAGTGACTTTTTGCCCAAATAAATGTTATATCTTTGTTTCTCATTTTTTGTTTAATGTCACATATCAGCTCACATGTTTTATGGTTTAACTCAGTATTATTAAGTCCACTAAGAATTGACTTAGAGTCTGAGATGATCACAGCATCTTGCAAATTTGCGTGCTCTAGCCAATCCAGAGCTTTCCTAATAGCTACCGCTTCTGCAGTGTAAATAGAGCAATGTGGAGGAAGCTTTATTTTAAGTGATTTGTTTTTGGAAGGAATATACACTGCAGACCCTACTTTCCCATCGTTCAGTTTAGAGCCATTTGTGTAAATTATAGTTTTATTAGTATATTTCCTCATTATGGAGCAACAGCTTGTTATTTATTTGATGTGAATCTGAATATTTCGGAAATATAATATTAAATTTTTTGAAGATTTTATTAAATTCTAATTTATAAGATGGTTTAATAAAATTTGTTGAAAGTGTAACCGGTAAATCATTGGTTTCCAGAAAGGCATCTGCTAATGGTGGTGAATTTTTTATTCTCCAATAATTGTTTACTAGATTTTGTATGGATAATTCATACAGCATACTTAGTAGGCCACTTGTTCTAGCCCTTAATTTTAATACATATTTTGTTGCTAATAAATTCTACGATTTTCTAATGGCATTTCATTACTTTCAGCAAGTAACAGGGGGCATGGTGTTGATTTCATAGCACCCAAAGTTAATCTCAAACTTTTAAACTGAATACGATCTATTTTTAGTAAATGTGTTTTGCTTTCTGATCCGTATAACACACATCCGTAATCCAAAATTGATCGCACGTAGGTCCTGTAAAACATCAATGCAACTTTGGGATCAGCACCCCATTTCCTGCAAGTCACACATTTAAGGAGATTGATGCCTTTCTCACATCTTTTTTTTACATATTGGACATGTTTAGACCATACTAATTTGGGGTCTAGGATTATACCAAGATATTTATACTCAGTGACAACGGGTATATCATATCCTGACAGGTGTAGACTATCAGGCGTACGTAACCTATGTCTTGTAAATATCATAATGGCAGATTTTTCTGGGGATATAGTAAGTTCGTGGTCTTTAGTCCAATTATCTACTAGTTTCATGATGTGTTCCAGGACCTCCACACAATCGTCATATGAATCACGGACGGAGTAAATACATATATACATGTATACTTGCCAAAAATATGTTGAAGAGAATTGGGCTTAATACAGACCCCTGTGGTAATCCTGTATGAGTTATTTGTGGACCATATAACTGATTACTAGACTTCGGCAAATATGCAAATAAAAATGTAGAAAATATGCGCATAAATATGCACGTGTTTACCCGAAAATATGCAAATATTTTACAAAATATGCATACAAATAAATAAAAAAATCGTAAAATAGTAACAATTTTATTTAAAAAAAAAAGTATACATAACTAAATATTTCCTACTATTCATTAAGATTTGCATTTATTTTAAGTAACTACATCATTTTTAAGTATGAATAAACTTATTTAGAATTATGGTAACAATAAATGACCAAGTGGTGTTCAAAATTTTCTAACAAAAACTTGTGGCTTCTGTCTGAGTACATATATTTATATATGGAAAAACTTCGTTCAACATCAACTGATGTAACGGGAGCATTTTTCAAACTAACCAAAACATTTGGTTCTAAATTAATTGTTTCCGAAATATTTCCAGCTAGAACACTGACTACTTCAGAAAGAATATGGTAACCTTTATTTTTTTCCATAGTAGCTTCAATTTTTTTTAAAATATCTTTTCCAATATTACCTCTAACGTTCCGACAACATGACGCAAATTCTTTTATTAATGCTGTACTTTCGAACAATGACAGTTTTGGTGATTCTAACTGAGTAATTGTTTTTTGAACAAAACTAAAATTTGATTTTATAAATGAAAGTTCTTGTTGAAGCAAGTTACTCTGAAAAGTTTGTTTAGAATCCAAAAGAGATTGGGAACTTTCATCTGTTAACGTATCAATTATGTTCTTTATTTTAACAAAATGATCTGCATAAAAATTAGCTGCTTCTAACCATGTTCCCCATCGCGTTAAAATAGGTTGTGGTGGAAGAGGAATGTTAGGTAGCATTTCTTTATAAAGTTGAATTCTTATAGGAGATTTAAGAAATACTTTTTTGACACTGGATATCATGGTATTTACAAGAGGAAACTTTTTTCGTATTTCCTCTGCAACTCTGTTTAATCCATGCGCTACACAAGTAACATGTATTAAATCTGGGAAAAATATTTTTAAATTTTGTCCTGCTTTCACCATATAAGGAGCAGCATCCGATAAAATAAGCAGTAATTTATTAGAAGGAATAGTTGTCGGAAGAAAAAAAGTTGCTAATGTTTCTTGTATAAAACGCGAAATTGTTAAAGCATTTGTTTTCTCAAGTTGCTGGCATGAAATAAGATGAGATTTTGGTAAGGTATCTTCTTTAAGAACACCAATCAATAAATGAGCAATATACTTTCCTGAGGAATCAGTGGTTTCTTCTACAGATATGTAAAAATAATTATCTGCAATTTCTTCCTTAATATTAATTAACACCGACGAGTATAGCCCGTTCACATTATTTCTTCTTAGAGACCGATCACTTGGAACATTAAGTTTGCAATATTTTTTTAGAAACGAACTAAAATTTACATTTGCTAATTTTGAAAGCGGTATGTTTGCAGACACTAATGCGCGACACAAGTCTTCATTAAAAGTTTCTTGCTCATCTAATTTTTTTGAAGTAGATTGGAAACATTTAGCCATTGAAGTTTGATGTTTTCCTCCTATTTTTCCTTTCCAGTTCTCACATGTTGGTCTATCTGAAATTTCTTCTCACATGCTATCTATAAATAAAAATAAAAACCTTTATTTTAACCCAACCTTTCAAATATAAAAATATACAAGGTGTTTTTGGTTAATCAAATAACTGGTTTGGAAAAAAAAACACTCGCTAAGTGTTTTAAATGCAGTATTAATCCACAAATTAGTTTTTGTTACTAACCATTAGTACATCATATAACTTATTTTAAAATTCAACAAAAGTTTTTTTTTTGTTAATTCAATTACAATAAAAATAATTGTGTTTTAGAATAGCTGACTTCATAAAAAAAAGTAAAGGTGAAAAATTTTTCTAAATACACACCATTGTATTGTACCATGGACAATTTTTTCTCACTAAAGGAAGCTATTTTTCATTTAAAAACAACCTACGAGTACTAAATTTCAAGTAAATACGTTTATTGGTTTTAAAGTTATTGTTGTTATTAACTAAAAGAATTTAATTTTTCCAGCCTTCAGGAGGAACGATACAATTATGCACACATCAGAACACGTAATACTGTTAAAAGATGTTTTGGTGTTTGGAAAAACCGATTTAGGTATTTATTGACTGAATTCAGAACATCCTTAGATAATACAAAAATGTATATTGTAGCTTTAATTTATTTTATTTTTATTTATAATTTATTTAAATGAGGAACCTTTTCCTGATGATGGTGATGTGCAATATCCACCTCAACCACTAATAGCACCAGTAATGCATAATAATGTACAAAGGGGTGCTGCATCAAGATCTGTAATTATAGAACAAAATTTTTGAGGAAAATAAAACTATATGTCATATGCAATCATTTATATTTATATATTTTCTTCCTTTTTCTTTTTTAAAATATCCTCTTGCAACTTTAAAATTTTCATAGTCTGAGCATGTTGCTCACACATGTGCTTTATGCGTAGCTTATGTTCTTTCATCAATCGTTTGTTCTCCTGAACCCTAAAATAGTGCATATCTTCATATGAGGCCTTAGAAAAATTAAAAGTATTCGTGGATGTCTGAAATATGATGATAATTATTCTTTTTATATAATCATAACAATGTTTTATTTGTAGCTCGCTTAGGTGTTGGTATTGATTTACTCATTCTATCTTCTTCAATATCATGATGTTTTATCTGTAACAGAATGTTAGAATTAGTTTTTTGTACACTTATATTTATATGTTCATTCTGATTGTAAGAAAATATACTAATAAAAAAAATGTTTTTTTTTTATTTTTTATTACATTCTATAAAATATCTTACCCCAAATGAAGTACTAGGATAATTTAAAACTTCTTTTTCAATGTTCTGGGCCACTGCAGATTACTAAAAAGATAAAAGTATGTTAATATATATGTATATATATATATATATATATATATATATATATATATATATATATATATATATATATATATTGTTATGATGTGTTGTTTGTTTGAATGATGAGCAATGAGTATTTTTAATAATATAATATATAGGGTTTTTATCGTGGTTCTCAAAGAATTAGCTTGTAAGTACTTTTTTAAATTATCTTTATTATAACTATTATGAAACACACATATATATCTAACCTAGTCAATGTAAATTTAAAATAAACTATCTTTAAACTGATATTCTTATAAAACTAATTAAATTCTATAGACAATCTAAAATTTAAACAAACTATCTTCAAAATTGAAATTGTTATGACACTAACTAAATTATATTAACAAAATTTTGTACCTTTCTTTCACTGAATGCCTAAATGAACTATTTTCCACTAAGTATATAGATTCTAATCACCACTGAATGTCTTCGTACTTCAGTTATCCTTGTTTTTTGTGAAATTACTTTTTTCAATTATCAGCTTCTACCAATTTAAGATATATTTTTCTTCACCAGCATCTATACACCACCAACCAAACCAGCAAACAGCATTTATATTTATTCTTCTTTTCAATATACCAATATCCAATTATTATAAGTTGATTTATACTAATCTCCAACCATAATATAATTTAATTTCTTCCAATATACCTTTTTTTATCTTCAATAATTATTTGTGTATAATTATAAATGTGCATTAAATTATATGCATAATTTTTAATCTTCATTTAACTCACTATATTAAACTATTGGACTATTTGTACTTGATTCACTGACTCTAACTAACTTTCATAATAAACTGCTTGACTTCTGACTAAAAAACTTAAAAACTGCCATCTTGAATCCAAATCACGGGTATTTATATGTTTTTGGATTTCTAGAACCATCTCGTAAGATATCATGTTCTATTCAGTTCTATTTAATACATGTCTGAATTTTCTGGAACAAACCATTTCGCAAACATGGCCATCTCCGGAGATCCAGAGAATTCCATTCTTTTCTATTAATAATTTTGTTTACATTTAGGCTTTTCAGATCAGAATATATAATTAAATTAGTAACTAACACTCTAATTGAATAAAATACACATTTCAAACAATATATTATATAACCCCACTTTTATTCGTAATTATGATTCTTAATTTGACACTTGGAGTATGTATAGTTGGTTGCCTAGGCACATGGCTCACTTAAATCTATTTACAACATTAAAATTACTAAATACAACTTTTTACAATTATTATATGCCAATTTATTAAAAATGCCCTCACATAAATATATTTTTATTAAATTCTCTAGTATACAACTTATTTAAAACAACCAAATATCTAATATTATGTAGTATATAACTTATAAACTATTTTCTATAAACCCCAATCGTCACAATACCCCAAAAATAATATTTAAAATAAATAATTTACTTATTATTTTTTTAAATATTAATTTTCTCATACCTTATTAAATTTAATAAATCAATTTTTTTTTATTTAAAATGTGTTAAATACATCCCTGTTCGCTGTCTATGTCAAAACAGAGAATAACGGAGAACAGTTCGTCTATTCTATGGTCAAACTGTCATGTCAAATGGAGAATGGATTTTATCAGAGAATAAAATATAACCTTAATTAAAAATATAATCTATATTGTGTTCTGTTTATTTATAGACAAAATATAGGAATTATTTCCATTCAAAATAACTTCATCAATATAAATTGGTAAGTTTTTTTTTACTTTATTATATCAGAAAGACATTTTTATAGCAATTATAGTATCAATTTTGTGTCTAACCCCAAATTATGATTTTTAGGGTACAAATTAATTTCCATATATACAAAATTCAACAAGTATGATGTCAAATTGATTCAAAATAATGAAATCTACCATCTACCATTTAACAAATCAAGTCTATTGAATAAAATGGATATATCAGTAAGTTATTAGTGTTATTATATTTGTGTTAAAGGTATAGAAATGATTATTCAATGTCTTCATGATATTGAAAAATGTCGTTGATATGAAATATGCCTCTTAGTCTGTTCTCTGCATCTATTAACACATAACTATTTAGTCCATTCTGATTTTCAATTGTATATGGACCTTCAAACATTGGTTGTAATTTCTTACAACGGTTTTCTTTAACATTACTTTTTCTAAGTGAACGAATTAACACTAGGTCTCCTTTTTGAAATGTGATTGGTTTTTTTATATTTCGATTTTGTCTTCTTATATATTTTTCAGCTTTCCTCCTAATTCGGTTATTCACTTTCTGCATTACTTGTTCTAACATATCCTGATTATATTCACTAATCCACTTTCTGTTTCCTATATGACCAAACATTAAATATTCTGGTACTTCCTCTGTATTTAAATTATGTGTATTATTTAAAAAATACTCTACTTGTGGTATATGTTGCTGCCAAGTTTCGTGTTGATTTTGGCACAGTATCCTTAAATATTTTATAACTTCTTTAATATATCTTTCTGCAGGATTTGCCTGAGGATGTCTGATACTTGTAAAATGAATGTTGATTCCCTTTTTCTCACAAAATGTCCGAAATCTTTGGTTGTTAAAATATGTAGCATTATCTATTATGCAATTTCTAAATGGTCCTATTTCTTCGAAAAATTGATTAATATATAATTTTAATGTTTTAGCATTTGTTCTAGAGCAGGGATATAGTTTAATAAATTTTGTATATAAATCAACTATCACTAGTATATGCTTTTTTCCTGTTGGACTGAGAACTAAATTTGAAATAAAATCCATGGAAACTGTATTTAGTTTTTCATATACAACATTAGATTTATATGTGTTCTGGTTTTTGAAATTCTTTTCTTTGTTTAGTTGACATATTGGGCATTGGGTAGTAATTTCCTTTGCTATACTTATGTCATTCTTTGCAAAATAATTGTCCCTAAATAGCATCCATAGCTTTCTTGAACCAATATGCATATAATCGTTATGTAAATTTTTCAATATTTTCTTTGCTAAAGTTCTAGTTATTACATATACTTCTATGCCATTTATTATTTTATAATATACTCCATCTTTCCTAAGGACTTTTTGTTTTTCACTCAAATTGATCTGATCTCTTATAATTTCTTCTTTAGAATATAATCCAGTATTTTCTACTAATTGATTTAATCCAATTTTTATTGTTCGCTGCCCTTTTTGTGGTGTATTTTCTAACCTTGATAAAGCATCTGCCACTATATTGGATTTTCCAGAAATGTATTTGATTTCAAAGCAGTATTCACTAAGTATTAGACTCCACCGATGTATTCTACTGTTTCCATATTTGTTATTTAATATAGACGTTAAAGCTTGGTGATCTGTTTCTATTGTAAATTCATTACCCAACAAATAAAATCTTAATTTTGTGACACAGTGTATTATACTTGCTAGTTCTAATTCTGAAACTGAGTAACCCTTTTCATGTGGCTTTGTAATTCTTGAAATGAATTGTATTGGGTATTCGACCCCATCATGTATTTGTAATAATACCCCTGATAATCTCTCTATTGATGCATCTGTTCTTAATATGAATGGCTGTGTGTAGTCAGGATAGTATATTTTCAAATTTGACAGAAAAATGTTTTTAATTTCTTGGAATGCTAGTTCTCTTCTCTGATCCCATCTCCATTTTACACCTTTTCTCAGTAGTTCAAGTAATGGAATTTCTTTTATACTTAGATCTGGTATCATCCTTTTATAATAATTAATTATTCCAATAAATCCTCTTAAAGTTCTTAAATTGTGTGGTGTTTTATATTCCTGAATGACTTGTGTCCGTTCTGGATCCATTTCGATTCCCTTAGTGTTAAGTTTATAACCTAGATATATGACTTCTTTATTGACAAGTCCCTTGTGTTGCTGCAATATGGAAATGATTATTGATTTATATTCTTCAGGGCAATTTAAAACTTTCATCATATCTTCTTCTTTACAAATAACATTATTCTTCATTATGTACTCATTATTCCTTGCTTCCAATTTTACGCACTCCGCCTCGTAGGCATCCATCTGCTTAAAATTTCCATTCCTTAAATATTCACTACAATAATTATTCTTTACATTCTTTTGGGACATTTCCCTATCATCAAAATACATTTCTTCTTCATAAACATCATTATTTTCTTTTAATAATATCCTATCAACTCTTATTCCTTCTTCCACCTCATCTTTCTGCATAAATTTAATTATTTGCCCTTCCAAAGTTACCATTTTCTCTTCAAAATCTATCTTTACTTTCTTCTTTTCCAATTCATCATTTCCCATTAATATATCAACACATAAATCCTTGACAATAAATCCTTGCATATTAATTTCTTTATTAAGAATATTAATTTTAAAATTGGCTAGTTTATCAATTTCACCCAACTTCTTATTATTTGCACCAATAATTTTAATTTTTGGAATCTTTATTATATCTGATAGTTTTAATGTATTAAAAATAAAATTCTCCGAGACTAAAGTACTTTCTGAACCAGTATCTATCATAATCTTAATCATTTTATTTTTGGCCAAAGCATTTATATATATTAAATTAATAGATTCAATAATTTTCTCTTCATCTAAAGAAATAAATTCAGAAGGTTTTTCATAATAGCAATGGCCTAACTTGTAATTCAGAAAGTTTACTGCACAAAATTTTGATTATTAGAATTGTCAGATTGTATCTGACCACTTGAATCTGATGTCATATGTCCTTCCCTACTATGACTTCTACTCACATTTTCTTGCCTTGTACAATTTCGTTCCCTGTCTTCGCAGCTCCTATTCCTTCGAACACAATTTACCTGTCTGTTATAGTTAGGTCGCTCTGTATTTCTTCTATTGTTAAAATCTTGTCTATTATTATTAGTACTGTTATTAAAATGTCTATTATAATTAGTATTATTATTAAAATTTTGTCTATTATAACTCGTATTATTATTAAAGTTCTGTCTATTTGGATCACCGTTAGTATTATTAAAACCTTGTAAACTATCACCATACCTAGTATTATTGTTATATGATTGTCTATATTGTTGATTATCATTTTTATTATATTGAAAGTTATTGTTGTTTTTTCTGTTGTTATTATTACTTGTCATATTGCCTCTTTGTATTCTTTGAATAAAATTAATAAAACTATCTATTGTTTGAATATTTTGTACAGTTACGGTTTGCACAACATCAGCATCAAAATGTCTAGATACATTTAAGACTGTTTCATCCTCTCTAAGTGGTGGTTCTAAATATTTTGCAACTGTTATCAATTTCAATGCATAATCTACCATATTTGATTTTAAATTTTGATTATACTTTCCAAAATATAGAATTTCTCTAAACTTTGCTTGCTCTAATTCACCCCAATAATAATTTAAAAATTTATTTTCAAATGTTTGAAAGTTATCTAAATCATTTTCAATACTAGCAAACCAAGTTGCTGCATTGTCATTTAATGTCATTCTAATATAATCTTTAATATCATTAATATTATTCACAAATCTTAATTTATGTTTTAAACTATTTATGTATACTCTAGGATGCAAATTTTTTATATTACCAGAGAATTTAATCCCAGTCTCATTTGTTAAATTTAAATAAGGTCTCCCTATGTCTCTCATTTGTGAAATATCATCTATTCTCTGTTCCACATTTCTTATTTGATTACTATTTATTTGGATATTTTGTTGTATATCGTCTAATTTTTCTTCTGTGTTTCTCCTGTCTTCGTTAATTTTTACTTCTAAGTTACATTTCTGTAACTCTATTTTCTGTTCTATATCTATCTTATTATCTTGAATAATCCTCTTTACTTCTGTCCTCTCATTGTCTATCCTTTTCTTGTAGTCATTCCGTATACTTTTTATTTCATTTGCAACTTTTTTCTCTGCAGCTTCAAGTTTTTTATCCATTTGTTTTTCCATTTGTTTTACAATTTTATTATTATTATCTTCTATTTTCTTTTCTAATTTTCTATAATTCTCTTCCAATTTCTGTTCCATTTTTTTCATGTCTTCTTTGACTTCTTTTGAATTCTCTTCCAATTTTTTTATGTCTTCTTTGATTTCTTTTGAATTCTCTTCTATTGTCTTGTTCATCTGCATCATTAATGACATCAAAGCTGCCATATTGACATTTTCCTCTCTTTCTGGATTCATTTCTCCAGTATCTTGTGGAACTTGAACTAAACTCTCCTCTTGTATAGGTTGTGTTTCTACTTCCACATCTTCTTCATTCTTTTTGCTTCTTGTACCTTTCTTTCCTTGAGACATTTTGAGACTTTACTTGTTCAAATATAATTAAAAATAAAATCTATAATTTTTCCTTTCTACTGATAATTAATTTAATTATATGAGAGCACTTATCTTCCCAAACTAATTCTTTTAAATAGAGAGCCCCACGTTGGGCGCCAAATTGTTATGATGTGTTGTTTGTTTGAATGATGAGCAATGAGTATTTTTAATAATATAATATATAGGGTTTTTATCGCGGTTCTCAAAGAATTAGCTTGTAAGTACTTTTTTAAATTATCTTTATTATAACTATTATGAAACACACATATATATCTAACCTAGTCAATGTAAATTTAAAATAAACTATCTTTAAACTGATATTCTTATAAAACTAATTAAATTCTATAGACAATCTAAAATTTAAACAAACTATCTTCAAAATTGAAATTGTTATGACACTAACTAAATTATATTAACAAAATTTTGTACCTTTCTTTCACTGAATGCCTAAATGAACTATTTTCCACTAAGTATATAGATTCTAATCACCACTGAATGTCTTCGTACTTCAGTTATCCTTGTTTTTTGTGAAATTACTTTTTTCAATTATCAGCTTCTACCAATTTAAGATATATTTTTCTTCACCAGCATCTATACACCACCAACCAAACCAGCAAACAGCATTTATATTTATTCTTCTTTTCAATATACCAATATCCAATTATTATAAGTTGATTTATACTAATCTCCAACCATAATATAATTTAATTTCTTCCAATATACCTTTTTTTATCTTCAATAATTATTTGTGTATAATTATAAATGTGCATTAAATTATATGCATAATTTTTAATCTTCATTTAACTCACTATATTAAACTATTGGACTATTTGTACTTGATTCACTGACTCTAACTAACTTTCATAATAAACTGCTTGACTTCTGACTAAAAAACTTAAAAACTGCCATCTTGAATCCAAATCACGGGTATTTATATGTTTTTGGATTTCTAGAACCATCTCGTAAGATATCATGTTCTATTCAGTTCTATTTAATACATGTCTGAATTTTCTGGAACAAACCATTTCGCAAACATGGCCATCTCCGGAGATCCAGAGAATTCCATTCTTTTCTATTAATAATTTTGTTTACATTTAGGCTTTTCAGATCAGAATATATAATTAAATTAGTAACTAACACTCTAATTGAATAAAATACACATTTCAAACAATATATTATATAACCCCACTTTTATTCGTAATTATGATTCTTAATTTGACACTTGGAGTATGTATAGTTGGTTGCCTAGGCACATGGCTCACTTAAATCTATTTATAACATTAAAATTACTAAATACAACTTTTTACAATTATTATATGCCAATTTATTAAAAATGCCCTCACATAAATATATTTTTATTAAATTCTCTAGTATACAACTTATTTAAAACAACCAAATATCTAATATTATGTAGTATATAACTTATAAACTATTTTCTATAAACCCCAATCGTCACAATATATATATATATATATATATATATATATATATATATATATATATATATATATATATATATATATATATACATACATATATGAATATACATGCAGATGCTGTATGCTTCAAATATAAATAAAGTTTTAGAAAACTACATTTTGTTTATATTGTCATTAATTCGGCAATTTTTGATTTATATAAAACAAGAATAAGTAAATATTTGTTTCTTTGAAGATTAATTGCAGTTAATTGTTAGAAATTTTTTTGGCAATTGCCCTTTGATAGATTAGGGGATAGATTTGGCAATCGTTAGATTGCAACAGATATTTGCAATTAACCTCGAAAGAGGCCAATATTTACTCGTTATTGTTTCATATAAAATAAAATTGCAAAATTCATAAAATAGTATAATCAAAATGTACTTTTTAAAAGCTTTCTCTCTTTGTATTTGACCATACAATATATGCATTATAAAAACATCCCAACACTGCCAAACCGAAATATTTCATTTCATGATTGACATTACGCAAAGGTTTACCCAAGGTTAATCGAAAAACCCAATGTAACTACATTTAAAAGGAGGTAATTCTTTGAATTGTCAGCAATAACTAAATTTTTTATTCTTAGAAAGTGAGGTTCTGTTTTAGCCAGAACGCATGCGCTGACAAATTCAAGTAGTTCTGATGAATCTTTGTGTCGTTAAGGTTCATTGGTAAAAACGAATGAAATTAAATCCCAGTATAGGGAAATATTATTTTGATTTTCTTTATTTAATTATATTCTATTGTTCATGTATTATATCTTATTGAGATGTATCTAAGAAAAGCAAGGGAATGTTATCTTTTTTAGTTAATGAAAATTAATTATAAAGGTAGGTTAGTTGTTAATGGATATATCAGTCAAGTTAGTTATCTGTGATGTTGTATTGTTCTTGGTATCTGATTTAAGTAAGAAGTGGTATATATCGCTTAGATTCTTAATGTCACTCTTAACATTAATGGAGAAATCGTTAAGGAAAATATACATTTCAATGAACTCTCTGTTAGATTTATTGTTCTCACGGTGGAGAATTGTAGTGTTCGTATAGTCCATGAGATGACCAGTGGAATGGACATGTTTGGCTAATGCACAACGGTCAGGGTGAAGTCGAGAATCACTTTTGTGTAGTGTAATACGTGATTTCAATAATTGAGATGTTTGACCGATGTAGGAATTGTTGCAAGAGAGACATGGAATGTTGTAGACAATGTTAGTAAGCCTATCTATGGGAGTCTTATCTTTTATCTTGGGCTGATCTACAAGCCACATTAAGTTTAATGTTGTTATTATTATTACCAAAGCTATTTTCAACACTTTTCAGAATCCTTGTTAACCCCGGAGTGATATCTCTGAAATATGGTAATGAAAAATATTTGTTGATAGGAGTATCCGAGACTGGGTTCCCACTTAAAACATCAGGATCAGCATTGTTAGTCGCGAAGGAAGGTGAAATATCTTCGTTATGGATAGTATTAAACAAAATCTTATTCACTAATGGTGTTGGATAAGCGTTTGAAATAAAAAGTTTCTGTAGGATTTGTAGGTTTTTTTGTATGAAATGAAGGATCTGATAGTTTTATTACTCTATTTTTCATCTGTTTGATTCAGTTGACTTTGGTAGAATTATTATGGTATGAGTGGTAGTTAAGGTATCTACCAGAATGGGTCGGTTTTTGATACCAATCTATTTTAATGTTGTTGTTTTCCCTGATCATCCTTATGTCGAGAAAGGGGACGGACCAATTACCATCTTCCCTCTCTATAGTGAACTGGATGTAGGGGTCATAACCATTAAAAGTATCTAATAGTTCATCTACCTTGTCATTGGGTATAGCCAAAATGATATCATCAACATATTTTTTAATAAATGGAATTTTAAAGGATAGTAAAGGAATGACTGAGTCTAATACATAATCCATAACGTAAGTTGCAATGATAGGAGAAATCTTTGCTCCCATAGGGGTACCGAAAGTTTGTTGATAGAATTTACCATTAAATGAGAAGTAAGTGTTGTTAAAGAGAAATTCGACGATGCTGATGAATCTGTCGTAAGACATGGAACAACAACCTCTAATACGGTCCCAGTTGATCTCTATTGATGTCAAACATATTCCTAGATGAACGTTGCTGAATAAGGATACAACGTCAAGGCTAACGAGGACATAATTTGATGGTAGTATGTAGTCATTATATTTATTTACCATCTCAAAGGAATCTTTAATGTAATATTGAGTTTCATAATTATATGCATTAGTAAGTATGTCTGTAACAAAAGCTGAGATATTTTCAGTGGGTGTTCCAATGGAAGCTACTATGGGACGAACCGATAGTGTTGGTTTGTGGATTTTTGGCAAAACATAAAACTTTGCAATGTTCCCATTATATGTTGTTAGTTTTTTCTTTGTGTTACGGTCAATCTCATTGGAAGAGGCTAAGGATGCGATTAATGTATTGCATTTCCTTTGTAGAGAAAAAGTGGGATTGGATGTAAGTGAAACGTAAGATCTATCATTATCTATAAGAGAAGAACACAGTTGTAAGTAGTGAGTTCTTTCTAAGATGACTGTAACATTACCTTTGTCTGCTTTTGTCACTAAGAGCTCAGGATTATATTTAAGAAATTTTTTAGTTTTAGTATATAAGTTATGAAAAAAAGTATTAGATGATTTAGAAGTATTCAAAATGTGATTAGTGATAATGTTGGTGGTTCTTGATCGGATTAAGTTTTGCTCTAATTCAGATGGCAATGAAGAAATTATGTATTCTAAGTCTGCTAAAAGTGTTTTTACTTGAAAATCTTTTCCTAACTTTGGTTAGATGCTAAATTTATTTCTTAATGCCAAGAAACCTAGAATATCATCAGGAATAGTTGTGGTAGATAAATTTTTAATCCATTTTAAATCAGTTTTAAGAACAGATTTACAACAGGACTGATATAGTGAGTTAATTTTTTTGATTGTCTGATTTAATTGAATAAAATATTTTATTATATCTAATAGATTGAATATGTGAAAATTGCATCCAATCATATTCCGAGGTTGATCTAATGATTTCGGTTTTTTGTTCAGTGAGTGATTTTTCTAACTGTTTGAGAACTCTATGATTGGTTGCAATCTCAACGTTTAAAAGTTTGCTATCTAACCTGATAATTTGTTGACATCCCTGCAACTGCCAGAAACCATTTCTGTGAATATAGTTTTGAACAGAGGAGGTGGCATGAACAATGTGTTTTGGTGTTATATTAATATTGATATATATATATATATATATATATATATATATATATATATATATATATATATATATATATATATATATATATATATATATATATATATATATATATATTAATTTGCTGTAGTTTTAAAATTGACATGAGAATTTAAAAGCCTATATTTTTTAAATAATAACTTTTATATTTCTCAACCACGAGCATATAAGTTTTTGGAACACCCTGTATAAGACAAAATTGTGTACAAATGATTATATTTAGTTTTAAGAAAGTTTATTCGGAAATTGTGTATTAGCCCCAGAAACAGTAAAGTCCACATTAGAGAATAGGTAATTTAGATAAGAAAGTTTTTGTTTGAACCAAGTACCCAAAGCCGAGGTCGAGGGTAAATCTATATAACAAAGGAATCGATTATTGATTTTTCAAGAAATACATTTAGTAGACATTATCGGTAGTTAAATTATACCTGGATATTATTATGTAAAGATAGAAAAAATACGTTTGATGTTTAGAATTAAGATAGTTGGAAATTTTGTTTTCTTTTGAAATCCCTAATGGCATTTTTGAAAAGAGAAAATAGTTTGGTAGAAAAATTCGTCATGACTGAAAGTTGTTTGATTGGCTAAAATTGGTAAAGAGGAAAGGGAAGGACTGGAGAAGGAGTGAGAATGAATGAGAAGAAAAGGCAGTCTGTTTTGTTCTGTTATAATTTAAGTTAGGTGAAGTCCTCCTTCTAGTTTGAAGACATCAAGAGACAAGGAAATATGTACTTTAGGAAATATGCACCAATAAACGTCTGGCCATCAACAATTATACTTTATTCCTTCTTACATACAGAACAATACAAAACTTGACTGACAGTAGTTTATGACCTATTTTTTGACATTACTCATTGCACTGTCAACAATGTCACTTCATATAGAACAACATCCACTTTTTATGTTGGATATTCTAACACTCTCCCTCAACATGAAAAGTAGATAAGCTAAATAATAGACCTTAACAAAATAAACATTATTTTAAATTCAAATTCTGACAGATTAACTGCAATTTCTTTGAATTTAACGACTTGGTCAACATATCAGCCACCATTTCATTCGTCGACATATATTTTAATTGAATATCATTGTTAGCTACTTTTTCACGAATAAAATGATACTTTACATGAATATGTTTCGTTCTCTTATGGTATACTTGATTTTCCGATAACTTTATGGCACTTTGATTATCATTAAATATAACCATCGGAAAACCTTCAAACAAAAACTTACAATTCACATTGTTTTCAAATATTTCTTTACATAAATATGTTAAGTATAACGATTCTTTTGCTGCCTCAGTTATGCCAATATATTCAGCTTCAGTTGAACTTAAAGCCAAAGTTCTTTGCTTTTGACATTCCCATGAGATAGGACCACCAGCCAACGAAAAAATAAATCCATAAAATGACTTTCTATCTGAACTGTTATTGGCCCAATCTGAGTCAACAAAGCCACTTAAACTAACATTTGACTTTCTGTAATTAATTCCTACAGTTCTTGTACCTTTTAGGTATCTCAAAACACGTTTGGCTGCTAACCAATGTTCTTTCGTATGAGTCTTATTAAATTGGCTAAGATAAGTGACAGAGAAAGCTATGTCAGGCCTTGAACAAACCGCTAAATACATCATCGAATCAATCAATTCTTGATAAGGACATTCATACAAAATTCCTTCATTAGAAAGTTTAACATTCGGTTCTAAAGGAGTATTTACAATGCTACAATTCGTCATTTCAAATTGTTCAAGTATTTTATCAATATACTGTTCTTGACTTAATTTCAATTCAAACTCTGACTTACTTCTCTCTATCTTCATACCCAAACAATGTGTAATTGGACCCAAATCCTTAATATGAAAGTTTTTATCTAATTCATTTTTCAAAACTTTAACCTCATCATGATTATTATAAAATACAAAAAAATCATCTACATAGAGTGCTACAATAAGGATTGAATTCTCACTATTTTTAACAAAAATACATGGTTCAATTTCACATTGTTTAAAATTCAACTTTAACAAAATTTGGTATGCCTTTTTATACCACAGTCTCGAAGACTGTTTGAGACCATATATAGCTTTCCTGAGCAGACAGACTTTATTTTCCAAGTCTGGTTCATCAAAACCTTCAGGTTGAGCCATATATATGGTTTCATCAATCTCACCATTCAGGAATGCAGTCTCCACATCGAAATGAACTGTATCTAGATTTAATTCAACAGCCATCGCTAACAAAAGCCTAAAATTACTAAAACGAATGACTGGAGAATACGTTTCTAAATAGTCAACCCCATATTTCTGTGTAAAACCCTTTGCCACCAATCTTGCCTTGTACCTTACTATTTCACCCTTTTCATTTTTCTTTATTTACACATATAACACCCATTTATTCTGAACAATATTTGTATTTGCAGGTTTATCAACCAATTCCCAAGTATTATTCATTCTGAGAGCTGTCAATTCATTCTGAATGGCTAATTTCCATTCATGGCTCTGACTACTTGACAGTGCCTCAGAGAGACTTGTGGGCTCAAATTCATTTGACATAGTAAACATGGCAAGATCAGGTACATTTTCCAGATCTTTATCTAACAAAAAATCATTATACAATTTTGGTTTACTTCTAACACGTGTAGGGTAACGCTTAGATTCTTGAACACTATCACTATTTCTTTCTTCTCTATTCACTTCTTGATTTTCACTCGCACTTTCTTCTACACTTTTTATATTCTCAGATTCCACAATCTCACCGATACCACTTTTTACTTCTTCGGAGTTTTCATTCACACTAAAACATTCCGACTGATGTTGGTTCACTGATTTGGCTTCAACAATTCGCAAATTGCATATAACCTCAGGTTTAAATCGTACGTCGTGGCTCGATACGATTCTTCTTTCAGATGGAATCCATATCCTAAAACCATCCCTGTCATTCACATAACCAACTAAATAACCATGTATCGCCTTGTCATCAAATTTACTGAGAAGATTCTTGTTAACGTGAACATAACATTCAGTGCCAAATATTCTTAAATGTTTCAAACTTCCAATTGGCTTTCCATACCACAATTCATAGGGACTTTTACTTTCAATTGATGACTTTCCTGTGCGATTCAGAATGTACACTGCAGTATTGCATGCTTCTGTCCACAATTGTTTGGACAACTTACATGTGTTTAACATGGAACGTGCGCACTCTACAATGGTGCGGTTTTCCCTTTCAGCAACACCATTCTGCTGAGGTGTATAGGGTGGAGTGATACAATGCTCTATACCTCTCTTCGCAAGAAGTTCAGATACCTTCTTATTGTCAAACTCTCTCCCTCCATCGCATCTCAGTTGCTTTACTACATGACCATTTGTACTAGCTTCACTTAAAAATTGTTCTAAGAAAGTACATACCTCACTTTTGTGTTTCATAAAGAAAACTTTCCGAAACTTACTAAAGTCATCTTTAAAACATACGTAATAATGTTAATATAATAAAACTGTCAACAATGTCACTTCATATAGAACAACATCCACTTTTTATGTTGGATATTCTAACATGTTCAATTGACAGGGATGGTCCTGTTTGGTGGTTAGTGTACGAAAAAAGGAAATTGCCGGTTTTGTTTGCCCAAAAGTGACCAGTGTAAGATAATTGGAACGAAGAATTAGGTCAAGTTGAGAGATAATACAAAATACTTGAATCAAAAGCATACAGGAATCGTTAAGTACTGTAAAAGGCGGGAACACTGCAGCAGGAGAAAGCCGGAACGATTGCAGGTACGAGGCATAGCAGGAAAAGGAAAACGAGGTGACAGCAAGCAGGGACATATTTGGAAAACGTGGACAAGTTTCCTTGTATCGCCACAGCAGCAACTACGGAGAATTGTTTTTGGTATGAGGACATTTTCGAAGCTACAGTGAAAAGGTCAGTCTTAATTTGTTATGACAGAAATGAATGGTTTTTGCGTATTAAATACCACAGTGCATATTTACATAAATATTTCAATATAAATTTTTTTTTTTATTTAGACATCATTATAATTTCTTGTATCCGGAATATTGATAAATCAAAATTTTTCCTATCAAACTAATTTGGGTCACAAAAGAAAACAAGATTCATAGTTTTAATATTGGTTACATACAATAAAAGATAAAGGAGTCATTGATAAAACTTATATGATTGAACATTTAATACAAATTGATAAAATAAACGAATATTGTTATGTCAACTTTGAAATTCCTGTGTATTATTTATGTCGTTTTTACCTAACCTTTTATTAGGAAGCCACTAAGAAATCTTTTTTGAACCTACGAAACAAAGTAAGTACTAAAATTATTAATGAGCCCTGAGATATATAATTTATAAATTTTTTGTTTTGACTTTGATTAATTAGATAGTTAGTAAATTAATTACTTAATAGGAGTAAATTATTTTCACAAGTAAAAATAGAGTCAAAAATAGAACACAACAATATATATATATATATATATATATATATATATATATATATATATATATATATATATATATATATATATATATATACAAGTAAAATAAATAAGAAAATACTAGATTCAATATTGTACCTTTACACCATCACTGTCAAATTCATTATGATCCACTTTTAATTTAAGGGGAATCATTTTTGCTATCTCCAATACCTCAGGCAAAGGAGATGGTGGTTTAGGACCACCTCCAGTTTTATTTAACTCTCTTCTCAACTGGGACATTTATTGTTTCTTGCAATTTATCTTGGCCAACTTCCACTGATTCATTAACTCTTTCTTATCGCTTTTTCTAACATTGGCAGCATTAAACCTTAAAATAAGTTGAATACTTAGTATCAAATTGTTTAAATACATAAAAAAATGTTTTAACCAACCATATAAATTTGTTAAATAAATGGTTTGAAATAAAAAAGGTTTTGATGAAGTATATAATTTTAAGTAAACACTTACCTCTCCGTTATTTGCAGCCATGCATTTAATTTTGATTTATTTGTGTTGGTACTAAGGTCTTTATTTTCTATTATGTGTAAATAATCTCCAACAATATTCCTCAAAAGATGTTGAAATTAACATATTTATATTGCATTTATAAGTAAAATAAATCAGTTGCTTACTTCTTCTTCACTTTCCCAGTTAACGCAACGTTCTCTTTTATTTCAAGCCATTTTATAATACTTTTTTTCAATTTTAAAATACTCAAACTCACAAGATGTAAAGTATAGTTTCCACCAGAGGAACATGAAGGAACTTTTGTGTTTCTGTTGCTTGTTGCTTAAAAATGTTTCGCAAAGTTCCTCAAAGTTCCTAAGTGTTTCTTCTTGTTTCGACAACAAATGTTGCATGTTTGCGATTGTTGGTGGTTTCCAGTTTTAGCGGTAAACTTCAAAAGAAATACGGCAACAACAGGCAACATAAACATATTGTTGTCTGAGTGGAAACAGATACAGCAACTTGTAGTGACTTGTTTTTGTCTAGTGCAGCTCGACGGCGAACGTGGAATAATTTATAGTCGGTCGGACGTGTGAAAAAATAGAAAAATGCCGTTCATGTGGACAAATGAGTTAGTACTCGAATTAATCGAAAACTATAAGCTTTGTGAGTGTTTATGAAATACAAAGCACGCCCAGTATAAATGTAGAAATGCGAAACACGATGCTTGGACAACATTGGCAGAAAAAACAGGCTTAAATATAGAAGAAGTGAAAAGAAAAATGTTATTGCACAATTCTATAGAGAAAGAAAAAAATATCGTACGTTAAAAAAGTCGGGAGCCGGCGCCGTATTTATTTCAAAATGGTTTGCTTATGAAGTCTTGTTGTTTCTTGCGGGCAGGAACAAAGTTAGAAAATGTACTGAAAAAGGAATAACTACAAGTGAGGTACGTATTTTTGTTGTTTTATTTGTAATTTTTATACAAAGTTAAAAATTATTTTGCCATGGAACCATTCCTTCGGGTGACATAAAATATTGAGCAAATTCATCTCGAACTTGTTTAGCTTCCAACGTTGAATTACGTGCTTGTTTTTGCAGTGATGCAAACATATTGTTCTTTATTTCGTTTCTCCAAGAACCTGGGATCCTTTCGCCCGTATCTTTGTCTTCTGAATCAAAGGTGCCAGGAGGTGAGTATGACTTTCGGGAATGTAAACTGCTTCTCAGAAAATTATGGAGATATACACATGCAGCAACAACTAATTCCACTCTGTCGGGTTCAAGTAGCATGGGTTTTCTTAATACCCTGAACCTAGCAGACATGATTCCAAAAACGTTCTCAGAAATACGCCTAGCGCGTGACAAGCGGTAATTAAAAATTCGTTTTGAGGAACCTTTCTCTTGAGTGCCAGGGTAAGGTTTCAATAAGTTTGGTGATAGGGGAAAAGCGTCATCTCCTAGAAAAACAAACGGAACAGCTTTTGTTCTTCCTGGCAATGGTTCTAATTCAGGCAAATTGAGCGTGTTTTGATATAACATTTTTTTGAAATGAGTACTGTCAAACACTCCACCGTCGGATATACGACCTTGGCTGCCCACATTAAGATACATCACCTCATAATTTGCGTTGGCCACAATAAATAACACCACACTGAAGAAGGACTTATAATTATAAAATTCACTGCCACTATGTTTTGGTGCTTGTATCATAATGTGTTTGCCATCCATAACCCCGGCACATTTAGGAAAATTCCAAAGATTAGCGAATTGATGTCCCGTAATAAGCCACTCCTCTCTACTCTGAGGCATCTGAAAAATTAAAAACCGGTAAATTTGTTTAATCAAAACTTCTCTCGCTTTAAATATAATTTGTATTTCATATTAAAAGAGTAAGAAGTAAAAATATATTTTTAATTTTCAGGGTGAAGATGATGGGTCAGACAGCAGTACAACGGACAGCGGGGAAGTTGAATCGCAAGATTCCAATATAGCAGACGAGGCAGATGCAGTAACTGATTCTTCTTTTATTGTTGGAGAGGCGAACAATGACGTCGACACTCTGAACAAAACTGTTGCTGCTATTACTGAAACACCTACAAAGCCTAATGAAAACAGAACCAGATCTCCAACGCCTTCCACAAGCAGCACTACAAAAAGTAAACAGGGACCTAGGCTCTTTAAAAGTCCAAAAACAATGAAGAAAAGACAAGCTGATGTGAAAACTGACGAACGACAGGAAGAGGCATATGTATTGCTGAAGCAGCTACAAAATAAAAAGCCACGTAATCGGTTCCAAATTTTCGGCGAACTAGTTGCTTGTAAAATCGAAAATCTTCAAAATGAAAACGCTAAAAACACGGTAGAGCATTTGATCTCTAATATTTTGTATGACGCATCTATGGGTAAATACGATCAGCCATTTCCATGTTATCAAAGTTGGCATACACCTTCGGCCAATAACAACACAGCAAGATATTATTCAGATAACCAGAACTATTACTCATCCAGTACCAATGATTCTGTAACATCACCAGCCTCAACAACACACACACCTATGCCATCCCCAAATAGCTCTTGTTATGACACTAACTATCTTCCCCAAACAGAGACAAACAATTCGACACTCTCAAAAGAAAAGCAGCCTTGTAGAAATCTTCAAGAATCATCTATATCTGATGCGATACGTCTGGCCATGTCAGATGCAGGACTTGATGTAAATTACTGATAAAATATTATTTGTTAAAAAGAATATCTCTTTAATTTTTTAATTAGATTTTTTAAATTTTTTATTTAGAATTTAAATAGAATATCTTGTTAATTTTTTTCTCACACTTCAAAAAATTGGTTTTTATTAAAATTTAATAAAATGTCTACTACTAATTACATTATGTCATTTGATTGAAAAGCTGTATATCTACCGAGGTATCTACTTACCTTAAGTTTATCCTTCAGAACTTCAGCGATTACTTTACATACTTCTGGTATAATTCTACTAATTGATGATACCGAAATTTTGAACAAGTACATCAAGGAATGGTAAGAATCGCCTGTTGCAAGGAATCGCAGTGTGAGCAGTAGTCGTTCCATTGGTGAAATGGCTTGTCTATAATTTGTATCTTCTTTCTGTATTTTGGGGGCAATTTGACATAATAACCATTCAAAATCGGTGCTGGACATTCGTAAAAAATTTTTGACACTACCATTATTTTTATTATTTCCTATGTATACATCGTCTTTTTTTAATACATTGAGTAGATGCATGCCACCATATTCACTTCTATCACAGAGACTTGGTTTAACCCAACATTTGTGCTTTCTTTTTTTCTTTTTTGCCGACAAGACTATATAGGCCGCCGCTGCTGCAGCTATTTCATCATCTTGATCCATGTTTACCAACCGCGGTGGAAACACTAAGTTGCTCTCTCTCAGTTATCAGAAACGACCGGAAACAAAAAGTTCTGTCAGTGGAAATAAAAAGTTTACATTTGTTGCTAATAAGTTCCTAAATTTACAAACAAGAAGAAACACAGGCAACAAAAATGTTGCTACATATTGCTATTTGTTCCTCCGGTGGAAGCAATTTTTAAGATAACCAAAAGATAACAAATAAAAATATATTTGGTGTCAGTTCAGTCAGTTGTCAGTTTTAAAGAAAAATCAAAATTGACATATTTCATTCAATATGTTGTTGTTCTATGTATTTGTACAAAAGATTGCGACATTGCCAAACTATTATTTCGGAATAAAGTGGGAATACTTATAACAAGTTTATACTGAGTTTATTTGTAACAAATTATTTTAGTATTATATTTACCTTATACTTAGGATAACTATTCTAGGTATAAATAAGGAATAACCTTAGAATACGAGTGTTTTATTAGTAAGACTGTAAATGTTTAATATTACAGAGGAACTCATGTTTTACATACTCCCAAACAAACTTTAGTGTGGTATTTTCCGTCCATTTCGATGCCATTTTGAAAAGTAAATAGGTAAAAACAACACTAAAAACTCTCACAACTTAAAACTTGTTTACTAATCCCTTGCGTGAAGGTGTTTAAACGAGGTAAAGGACCAGTAAAAGCGAGTCAACTTGCACGAAAAATAGAATAAATTCTAATACAGTCAACTAAATTTTCACTTGCTCCGTAACTTATTACTTACCACAGTACGCCGTTCAAACAGGTTCAAGTGACTAATGATTTAGTTAAAATTTAGTTGACTGTCCGTGTAAACACAAGCCATAAGTCGCGTCGAGCCGGAGCCAGAGCAGCACAAGCCACACAAGTAAGATACTTGCAAGCTTCCGGCGAGTGTCGGTACGTCAAAGGAAATTCGTGTAAGCTTGCGAGTCTATTTGGACAAAAATCTTCGCATTTTTTATACTTATGTGACTTGTATTAATCGGGCGTGCATATCGTGCAGCTTTAAGTTTAAAATGGAGTGGAATAACGATAGTGTGATTGATTTAATAAATATGTACAAAAAACACGCAATTTTGTGGGATAGTTCTAATAAATTTTATAAAATCCTAAATAAAAAGAACGATGCGTGGAAGGAAATATCCCAGGAGCTAAATGTAGATGTGCAAGAGATTAAATGCAAAATGACTTCACTATTGGCAACTTACAGAAAGGCTCGTCAAAAAGTGGCCCAAAATAATAAATCCGGAATAGAAACCGATGAATTGGATTCTCCTTGGTCTGCTTTCAAACATTTCAGTTTTATGCACACGAAATATCAACCTAAAGCTTCGTTCTCACTGTACCGCGGTTGGTTGTTGGCAAATCCAACGCAGCAAAGCCGATTTTGGCTTGCCGTCTACACCTGAGTTGGCATTCAGTCGCAAAATGTCTGCCGAGGAGGATTTACTAGTTGCTTTAGGTGCGTTTATAATTATCATTAAAAACAGCGAAAAAGTGCGTAAACGGCGCAAACAACGGTTTTGAGTGCGTCCAAGCCTTCAAAGTAGAAGAAAATACGGAACTAGTGAGTTAATGAAGGATCTGTTATTGGATGATGCAGGCGAATTAAATCTCGAGTACAGATCTGGATGTGGTTTCAAAAACTTTTTGAATGACAAGTAGTGACTTTGAAGGTCTTCTAAATAAGATAGCTCATATCATCCAGAAACAAGACACACCCTTCAGAAGTGCTATTCCTCCACATAAACGCCTTGCAGTTACTCTGCGGTTTTTAGCAACGGGAGACTCTTAGTCTTAGGAGACTCGTTAAGTTACACATTTAAGATTTCAAAGCAAATAATATCAGCCATCATCCCTATTGTTTGTGAGGATATTGTCAGAGTTTTAAAGGATTACATCAAGGTAAGAAAACATAGTCTATGGCATATACAAAACCTTTATTTGGTCGCCATGCGTCTCAAGTGAACAAAACAATCTCTACAAATGAAACATGTACTCAGTTAAAATGTGTCTTAAGTTTATTCTAACACAAAATGAAGAAAAGTCTAACTCAAATTTGAATTTTAAAAAGATAAGGTGGTAACTACAGCTGCATCAACATAGTGTCAAGAGAGTCATTGTCCGTTACCGTATGGGTTGAAGACGTGGAACTCATGGCTGACTGCGGACAGTTGGTTGTGTGTGTCCCTGAAAAGACGACTGCTCAAAATATGGGTTTGGATTGGGACAAGCTGGTGGCATTGGAGCAGAAATCGGTTGGTGTACGTTGTTCGGTATTATGTAGAAAGGCTATGAGTAACTTCCGCTCAATGGGTTGCCATAATCGCACTTGCCCATTTCAGCTTCAAATAGAATATTGCTAATAAGTTGTTTTACAATTTTCTGAGTATTTGACGATGGGAGGTCTTTAATACGCAGTCCTACTAGCTCTCCAAAAGACTTGAACTGATCCATACCTGATGTATGCCGTCCTTGGATGGCTCCTTCTTCTGTCGCTGATTTCTTTTGTGGGCCTCCGCCTGGCCGAACAGACGGTTCCTTTGGCAAACTTTTATTTCCATTCTCACCTCTTCGAGGTGTGCCTTTACTTGGTCCTGGTCGACAATCTGGGTTTCGTCTGCAGCATCTTCATCTGAATGCTCGTCCTAAAAAAAAAAAGAAAAGATTAATGATTGAATATTGCTATATCGTTATAATTTTGTTTCAGATGCCACAAAATGAAGCAGAGTGGAAAACTATTTCAAAAGAGTTCAATGATAAGTGGAATTTCCCAAACTGTGGGGGTCTTTGATGGGAAGCATATTACGTTGCAAACATCTATCCATAGTGGCACAGAATATTTCAACTACAAGGGGTTTTTCAGTATAGTTCTATTTGCGGTGGTAGATGCGCACTACAACTTTACCTATGCAAATGTTGGCTGTCAAGGAAGAATATCAGACGGAGGTGTGTTTAGTCATACAACATTCAAAGATTGCCTTCAGAAGAACACAATGCATCTTCCTCCTCCTACTGCTCTTCCTGTAAGAATAGATGAAACACCGTATGTTTTGTGGCCGATGATGCTTTCCCTTTGTCAAAAAACATTATGAAACCATTCCCAGGTGTTCAAAATGAGAATTCCAAGGGAAGCGTATTTAACTATTGGTTAAGTAGAGCGAGTAGAGTGTCAGAGAATGCGTTTGGCATAATATCCTCTGTGTACCGCATACTACGAAGACCTATGCTATTACAACCAGAGCGGGCTACGATGGTTGGCAGTACTTTATCTGCATTACTTGAGGAAAAGTAACTCCAAATTAGTGTACACTCCCTCCGGAACATCCGACTCTGAGTGCTCAACCACAGGTGAGATCAATCCAGGAACTTGGAGACAATCCCCTTCAAATCAAGCTTTGGTCAACATTCCTCGAACTTCAAGAAGAAGCGCTGCCGAGGCACAAGTCGTTAGAAATAAATTTGCAGACTTCTTTACTTCCCCGGCTGGAATAGTATCTTTCCAACACGACAAATAATAAGCCCTAAACTATGTCATGTGTGTTGTATATTAATGTAAAATATAATTACTAATCATTCTATGAACTTACTGTGTTAATATTTATTTACCTGAGTGATTGTGTCCGTCGTTTCTTTAAATGTATTTCGATCCTTGAGAAATAGCATGTTGTTGAAGCAGAACCATTTACTCTTGTACACATCAGAATTTCCGGCACCAGATTTACTTGAGTCTCTCTCCATCTTTACTTCACGTAAAAAATGACACACTAGGTTCTTGATTTTGCTTTCCACAACATTTTTAGCAACACCAAAAGTATCTGCGATTTCTTGTAGAGCATCTTGATTCTTATTTATATCTTTGTACCCTTTCAAACTTCAGTCCCACAGAACAGGACGATCACGGTAAAGCTCAATAAGTTCAAACATTTTCGCGTTGGTCCACTCCATGACTGCATACAGCGCTGTCTCGTCCCCAACTGAACCACGTGCGTGCCGCGTGAAGGGAACGGTTGGCTCGTCCCCACTGAAGGTTAATCTCTTCATTGTTTGTAGAGTCGAGTATTAAATGACCATATTCTAATCTTTTGAAATATGTATAAATGATGTATTAAAAAAAAACCAATTTTAAAGTAAGCTATTTAGTTTTCTCTGAAACCGAAATTAGGCTTTTCCAATATCATAGTAAACACAATTTAAGCTTTTTGATTGGACGGTCGTTTTGAAATGGGAATTTGGGAGTCGATGATGAGACAGGAGAAGTCAGTCATATTTTGGTCATCGAAAGGAAACAGTCGTGTGTCTCAAGATAAGGTGTGGTTCGTGAGTTTGGATACCGGCGTAACGAAAAGAAGTGAATAGTTTGAAGAAGGAGATAACAAGTAGATTAAAAGAGGTCCTTGTATCTACCGTAGGCATTTTATAAAGTATATGTGAAAGTATTCTTACGGCATCAAGTTGACAAAAGGAGGTCCTGGTGTCATAAATAAGTAGCGGAGTTTGGAGAAGTGAATCAGGTGTTTTTTGTGTAGTCTGCAGAAGGTTTGCAGAGACGTAAAGAAGGAGCCGAGGTGCCAAAAAGGGGAAATCACATCTTTGAGGAGACTGGACTTTTCTGGGTATGTTCCAACATACAACTCAAGAAGAAAATAAACTGTAAGTGTTTGTACAATTGAATTTTATATCTGTGAAGGATCGTTTCGACATCATGGTCATTAGCATTCAAATTTAAGAACTGAGGTTTTGTTAGGCTAATCAAAAGTTTAAAGTTTTGTGGTTTCTTTTTTCAAGTAAAGAAAATTTTAAGTAAAATTGGTTTTTCACGTAATATAAATGTATGTAGCTTTATAATCTTATTATCATAGTAATTTGATTTATTTTCTTGTATGCTGATTGATAAGATAACGACAGAATTTAATAATTGTTTTATTCGTTCATATAAAATAAAGAAACGTAAATCTTTGTAATATAATATATTTGTATTATTATCCTTTTCTTCTCTCCCGATAAAAGACAACTAGAAAATCTTTTGAATCCATCGAACACAGGTAATATAAGGATTATTTTACTTTTGATAACAGATAAGTTATAATTTTTTTATTGGCTCAATAAACTAAGTTTGAACTCAAAATAAACAATCATAACAATATATATATATATATATATATATAGTGGATTTTCTTGGGCTTAGGTTCATAAAAAAATTTTGATTTGATACTAAGACATTTTCATATATTTTTTCGACGTTTCGGCAGGAAATCCATGCCTTTTTCAAGAAGTAATATTGACTAATAAGTGATATGACATACATAATACGGTTTAAAAGTTAAACTTTTGACTTACCAAGCATGTAAAAATTCGGTACTAACAAGTAGACGTCACAATTAAAAAAATAATATTAAAAACATAGGACATACCCATTAAGTCACTACATGTAAAATGTATTTTAAATCTAATGTGTTGTTTATTGATGTTAGTTTATCGTTTAAACAATCAGTTATTTTAACATCATAGGCGTTCTGAGATTTTTTTTTTGTGTTTTTAAATTAAGTTAAAATATATTTTGTTTAAATTTTTGACATCTTTTTTATCATTTATTGCATTATTTTTTTTTTTATTTGTATAGACTCTAGAAGCTCTCTCTTCTTCCTGTTGGGTTCACTTCCCAGGATCTTGGTTTTCTCAAAATCAAATTTATGTTTTTTTTTCGTTTTCATGTTTTGTGAGGGCGGTTGAGTTTTTTTTGTCATATTTGTGGGAACGTATTCTTGAGTTAAGTAGCTGACTGGTTTGTCCAATATAAACTCCATCACAATTCGAGCAGGGAATTTCATATACAACATGCGATCTTTTTAATAGAGGGGTTTTTGTTTTTAGTCTTGTAAAATTCTTTTTTAAAAGATTGTGCCCTTTATGAGCAACCGTAATATTATGTTTGGACAGAAGATTTGCAATTTGTTCTGATAATCCTTTTATATAGGGAAGAGACATATAGTTTTTCTTTACCGTGTTGGTTTCATTGTTATTATTGTTATTGTAAAATTTATGCAGTCGCGATTTGAAAGTGTTGTCGATAAGGTGGTGTGGGTATGAATTAAGTGTTAGTGCTGTTTTTGCTTTTTTAATGGCCTGAGGTCCATTGAAGGTGAAGGTGAAGGAGGTGAAAACGACATATTGTTGTACCAAAACGCTTACGATTAAATTAAATTAGGTGCTTCTTTAAGAAGAGCAGCAGATAAGTACGGCATTAATTATGTTTCTCTTTTGAGATACAAGCGAAAGAGAGATGCAGTAAATGAAGATGACCAGGGGACAGCTGGAAAATATTAAAATGGGATATGTGGCTCATAACAGAGTTTTTAACGAAGACCAAGAACGGCAATTAGCGAAGTATCTCATTCGTTGTGCGGATATATATTTTGGTCTCTCCACAAAAGAGGTAAGAAAGTTGGCCTTTAACCTTACCTTAAAATATAATTTAAATGCTCCTTCCACTTGACTGGAAAATAAAATGGCTGGAGAAGAATGGTTTCGTTCATTCATGAAGAGAAATTCCGAACTATCTATCCGCGCTGCTCAAGCCACAAGCCTGTCTCGGGTGACAAGTTTCAACCGATATAAAGTCAATATGTTTCATAATAATCTTCAGACTGTTATGGATCGCGATCACTTTGAACCTCAGGATATATATAATGTCGACGAAACCGGCATTACTACAGTACAGAAGCCTGACAGATCAAGAGCATTTCATTAGAGACAGACCAGTGGGATCAATCGGTGCCGGTAATCCATCAGGGTGGATGCAAGAAAAGTCATTCATTATATTTCTTAAACATTTTCAAAAACATACGAATGCTTCTTTGTCGCATAAGATATTATTGGTGCTAGACAATCATTCGTCCCATATACATATAAACTCCTTAGATTTTTGCAAAAATAATGGGATAGTATTACTGTCAATTCCGCCCCATTGCTCTCACAAGCTACAGCCCCTTAGATAGATCCGTTTATGGGCCTTTCAAAAAGCCATTAATACTGCCTGTGATGCCTGCATGCGAAATCATCCAGGAAAAGTCATGACTATTTACGACATACCGGGTATTCTAACTATCGCAATGCCACTTGCTCTCACTCAGGTAAATATCCAGGCCGGGTTTCGAAAGACAGGGATCTTCCCAATCAACCGCGATTTGTTTCAAGAAATTGATTTTGCGCCATCGTTCGCGACAGACGGGCCTAATCCAAATGCTACTGAAGAGGTGGGTATTTCTAATCAACATAACATTAGACTTGCACCTGATGACGAATCATTATCACCTTCGTTATTGAATGAGGATCCACCTTCATTCAGCGCAGTAAGCCCAACTAAGCTCGAAAATAGAACATCAACTAAAGAGGCTGCATCGCAGCCATTTACTAACAGTGATTCAAATATCATAGTACGGCCAGCCAATCCTAAAAAGGAAACATTCATTGACCATCAAATGCTTACACCAATTAAAATAGCTGAGCTCGAAGCAACAAAAACACTGCCTAGACAAACATCTCTAGAACCTAGCCAAGAATGGAACGATGAAGTTCAGTGCCAAGTACAATGAATCTGGAATCAGACATCTCTCCTCGTGAAGCTGTTTTGTGTCAGCCATGAGAACCGTCTACAAGCAAGCAGTCTGTGTTCTCGCCTGAGACTTTACAGCCTTACCCTAAAGCTCCACCTAGAAAACTAGGAGACAGAGGTCGAAAAACCAAAAACTCTGCTATCTACACAGATACTCCAGAAAAGAAGCTGCTAGAAAGGAGTAAAAGAGCGACAGAAACGATTGAAAAATAGACAAACAAACAGTACAAACATACAGTGGCCTGTACTGATGGGAGTAGATATTATATATGACACAACTGTGATGAGTCTGATTTAATATAGGAAAATATAATTTGATTAAAAATAATAAAACTGATTTTATATGTGTGATTTATGTATTAATTTTGAATGTTACAACTGTCCCCTATTCGTGTTACAACCGCCCCTGGTATGGGGACGGTTGTATCAATCTCACACACTCATTTAAATGACATATTCCCTCCAAACTATTGTACTTGAACTTATCATTTTGGCATTAATTTAAAGACAAATGAATGTTACTTCACATCAAAGACTTTGATCGTTGCTTACAACTATAATAGCTGTGCTATGAAGCACTAAAGGAAAATTGTTACAACCGTACCCAGTCTACCCTAGTATTTAACAAGTTTATACCTCTGCAGTTTTCTGGCTGTTTTTATCTCCTTTTTTGAATAGTAGAATTAGTTCGCTCGTTTTCCATCTCTCGGGTATTTGATTGTGTTTTATAATTTTATTAATTAATGTTGTTAATTGTTCTATCATTGCTGCTCCACAATATTTCAATAACTCGTTTGGTATCCCGTCTTTAACTGCTGCTTTTTGTTCTTCAGGTTTTCAAGTATTTTCCGAACTTCCTGTACATTTATATTAAGTTCTTCAATTGTGGTAATATGAATTTCCGCGAATTATGAATGTTCTTGAGAAAAATACTTTTTTAAAAACTGAACTTCACAATTAAAACTTTTATTTCGACTTACAAAGATTTTAGTAACAACAATAATAATTTAAATCAGACTATATTTTAAATCAGACTGAAAAATATTGATTTTTACATGGTGTTTTTATAATTTATTAATTGCTGATCTTGCTGTTCAATACGTCGCAATTTAGTCCAGAATGTTCAAGCGGTAGCCTCGTGTTGGAATCCACGTGGTGGAACTTACTGGATGGTAGCGGTCATTGTACTGTAACTACTCCATCCCCTGAAGAAGTTTTGTGAGGGACGAACAGAACTGTTGAGTTGGCCTCTTCTGGAGTTTCGTCGCTAGAGTTGGGTTTTTTGTTGTTTGTTTTATACCTGTAACATATATAGAGGCAGATTATTGTAATAAAGATATATAAAGGAGTCATCCAAAAATGGTTATGGCTATGGTTCCATAATTTCGGGTTAATTGTCTCTAGATGTTCCTCTTCCTTAGAGAGTTCATGCAGTTTGTCTAAGGGGATGTGATCTATCCTTAATGGTTTGAATTTAATCGCTGTTTGAATATCTATGGTCCTTATTTTGGGAAGCATTAGCGGTTGCTCTGGGATGGTTGTCCTTGAATTTATGTAACTCTGGATTGGGGTTTTGAATTCGCATCTTGGCGGAAGATTGATGAGATAAGTTCCTTTTAGGCCCAAAATTTTTGTTGTAGAACATCGAGTTGTAATTTTGGTTGATTCGGGGAATATTCCTATATAGTGGGCGTCTGATAATCTTTGAATGATGACATCTCGAGTTTGGACGGGGGTGTATTGGCAAGAAGCTTCTTGGGTGCTCAACTGCAGGATTTGTTTGATACAATCATCAGTTTTCGTTGCTTCTAGTATTGTTTCCTCTTGGCAAAGATATCTTGTGTCGATTCGGGCACATGGTTCTTCCAAATATTGAAAGGATTTTTCGTTTATGAGGAGATATGGTTCCGGAGGAATGATTGTAGTAGAATTTGCGGTAGGTATAGGAAATAAATGATAATAAGTAAAGGAATCAGGGTGTAGGACAGGAAAATGAAGGATAAATATAATAGTACGGTTTGAATAATAGGCATCTACTTTGATGATGTCGTAGTACTTTAGGATGTCCTCTTCTTCGATGTACACAAGTTGGTCTGCCTTGTGGTGTTCCAGCATTTTATTGATGATCCATTTTATTTCGTCTTTCTTGATCACACTGTTATGGAGAGTGTTTACACGAGAAAAGGTAATGGCTTCTTCTAAGTCATTAAGTAACTGAAGTATAATTTGAAGGGTTAAATTTAATTGGTCCAGAACATTCCTTGCTTGCAAATAATGATTGAAGTCAAAAATGAATGTATTGAGATTCGTGCTGATATTATTTACTTCTTCTGCTATTATTTCTTGGTTATGTGTTAGTAATGTGATAGTTTCGTTGAACTCTTTTATAATCTTCTTGTTCAAGCTAATGTGACGATTAAGATGATTTATAAGATTTTCCTGATTCGTCTGTAAGGTTTCTATAGCATTGTTGTATTTTTCTGCGTCATCTTGATCTAGATTTCCAGAAATTGCTTTGATAATGCTTCCTATTCCATTAATTAACCCTCTTTCTGTTCTGCTATAGGGGTAAATTGTTGAGAATTTTTCTTGAGCTGATTTTAATTGATATCTAAGAGCTTGGTCGAAATTTTGTAAACTGCTAAAATACGGATGGCTAAGTCCATTTTGAATTGCTGTGGTCACTGCAACGTACTGGGTTTCAATTCTGTCTAATTCTTCCTTTATTGGTAGTAGTTTGAAAAGGTGTATAAAATCGTGTGTACTAGTATGAATCTTTGCTTGTCCCAGGTTGAGGGGAATTATTCCTGGGTTGTCTTTCAGGTCCTTGATCTTCACTTCCTCTCCCGTCGCCAGGGTGATCCTGTGGGGAAGGTTCAGAATTAGTTTTTGATTTAGGTTGATGTTTTATGTTTTTCTTGTGAACTGTAGTTTTTGATGTTTTTACAGTCACTTCGTTATTTCTTTTTATATGTTTTGCGGAATATCGCGGAAGTAATTTATTTCTGGTAACTGTTTTCCGTGTGTAGATTTTTGTACTTGGTTTATACGTAATAGGGTCTTGTCTCGATTTATTTCTATTTTCAATGACTTTATTTTTATTCTCTTGTATTTGCTGGTTTACTTCCTTGTATAATTCCTTTGTTATCTCTCTATGATTTTGGATATAATTGTTCAGTATTACTTTCTGTATGTCAACGTCAAAGGGATCTTTTGCGTCGATATGTCCGTTTAATATGTCGATGGGTCTTAACTTCGTTGCTGAATGTATGGAATTATTGTACCCAATTATAGCGTATAGCATTTGTTCTTTAATCGAGAGCTTTGCTTTGGTGTTCCTTAGGATTCGAAGATGTTCGATTAACGTAGAATGAAATCTCTCAATCATCCCGTTGGATTGCGGATTCTCTGGTGTTGTATAGTGGATTGAGATTTTATGAGAGTCTACAAATTCTTGTATTACTCCATTTTTAAATTCCGTACCATTATCGGCTACTATCATTGTTGGGAGTCCATGATGTGTTATAAAAATCAATAGGGCGTTGAGTACATTGATTGCATTTCCTCCATTTATTGGGTAGGCTTGCCCATACTTCGAAAATGCGTCTATTATGGTTAGAAACTTCTGTCCATCAGCCTGGAATAAATCAATGTGAACTATTTCCAGTGGTTTAGTGGGAGTTGGTGTAACCATAAATTTTGGTTTGGGAGGAAGTCTGTCGTATTTATTTTCTTGACATATATCGCAAAAGTTTATGATATCTTCTATGTCCTTCTTCATATTAGGCCAGTAATATCGTTTCCTTATTTGACTTTCTGTTTCAGCTATTCCTCTATGGTTCGTTTTTCCTTCATGATAGTTTTTTATAATCTCTTTTTGTTGTTCTTCTAGGTTAACATCTTCTAATAAAAGATTGCACTTTACTAAGTCATATGCGTTGTTTTTAAAAGTTTTCCTGATAATTTCGCAAATTTCTGCAAAAATTTCTTCTTCTGCTTCAAATAAAATTGCATATTTCTTTTTCGGGTTGAGGTGTTCCTTAAAAATTTTTATGGTATCAGCTTTTAACTGATCTTTCGACAGCTGGATATGATAACGTCTTTTATTCGGAAAGGTTTGTATAATTACTGGAGGTCGTGGATTGTAGTTGACGATTTTGACTATAATTTGGTTATTGTAGAAGTTAAGTGGTTTTTCCGAAATAGGTATACCAAGAATTGGGTTTTCTACTGCTGTATGTATTGTTTCATTTCCGTCTTCGTCCATGTTTTGATCTTCGTTTTCAACAGTATCTTCTGGGATGTTTTCTGGAATTAATTCTGTTGCTTTTTCTTCTACAATCTCGTCGATTATTCGATCTGCATCTGGATTATTAGTCGTTGACCATCCATCGTCTTCCATGTCTACTAAATCATCAAAGACTTCCTTAATTTGTGAATCGATGTCCTTAGTTTCCTTTGTGTGTATTTCGATTCGAGAGAGTGCGTCCGCATTTGTATTAGCTTTGCCTTTTTTGTAAATTACTTCGTAGTCAAATTCTTCTAATTTTAATCTCCAACGCACTAGTTTGGAGTTGGGTTCCTTTAGGGAGAATAGATATTGCAAAGGGCGGTGGTCTGAGAGTATTTTAAATTTTCTTCCAAATAGGTAAGGTCGAAAATACTTAGTTGCCCACACCATTGCTAACATTTCCTTTTCTATTGTGGAGTACTTGGTTTCGGTTTCATTTAGTGTCCTGGAAGCAAAGGCAATTGGTTTATCACTGCCAACTGGTCCTTGGGAAAGTACTGCACCGATAGCGAAGTTACTGGCATCTGTTGTGAGGTTAAACGGTTTGGAAAAATCTGGATATTGCAATAACGGCTCATTCATTAATAATTTCCTGCATGTTTCAAAGCATTCTACGAATTCGGGTGTATGTTCGATCTTTGCATCTTTTTTCAGGCATCTTGTTAGAGGTTTCGTGATTTTTGCGAAGTCTCGAATAAACTTTCTGTAATATCCCAGTAGTCCAAGAAATCCTCTTATTTCTTTTGCTGTTTTCGGTATTGGGTATTTTTCTATTGCTTCAATTTTCGCTGGATTCGGTTTTATGCCTTCTTGTGTGACTACGTGTCCTAGAAAATTAACTTGTTTTTTTAAGAATTCGCATTTGTCGACTTGGATTTTTAGTCGGGCTTCTCTTAGTCGTTGAAATACTTTTGTGAGATTTACTATGTGTTCCTGTAGTGATGTTGAATATACTATTACGTCGTCCATATAGACGAGGCATATTTCTCCTTGAAGTCCCTTCAATACGTTGTCCATCATACGTTGGAACGTGGACGGAGCGTTCTTAAGTCCAAAAGGCATTCTTAAATATTCATAGTGTCCATTTTCCACATTAAATGCTGTTTTGGGAATGTCTTCTTCAGCCATCTCGATTTGGTGAAATCCGCTTGCTAAGTCGAGGGTCGTAAAATATTGACATCTTCCCAATTTGTCCAAAATATCGCTAATGTGAGGGATTCTGTATCGGTCGTCAATTGTTTTCTCGTTGACCTTTCTATAATCTACTACTATCCTCCACTTTATTTTACCGGATGAATCGGGTTTCTTTGCCACGACCCAAATGGGCGAGGACCATGGCGATTGACTTGGTCGAATGATCCCTTGCTCTAACATTGAAGAGATTTGTTTCTTTACTTCTTCTTTGTGTACATACGGATACCGGTATGATTTCGTATATACAGGCTCTTCATCCTTGGTTCTGATGTGGTGTTTAACTTCGTTAGTAAAGCTGAGAGGAGTGTCTGGTTGGTGAAATATATCGGAGAATTTTCGACATAGGTGGCGAACTTGTTCCTCTTCTTCTTCGTTAAGATGTTCGGTTTTAATTAAGTCGTCGATATCTTGTCTGTAGTCTGGTCCGGAGGTTGTTTCCATGGAATATATATGGAAATCTTGAATGTCTATTTTATTGCTTTCGAGTGGTTCCATAAGAGAAAGATGAATGGGTTCTGACGTGAAGTTGGCAATTTCGGTCCAGGCGAGGTGGTTCTCGGCGTTAGTAAGGGCTTCTCGTACTACGACGCCTTGTACTTTTTGGGTAGGAATAATGATGGTTCCTTTTTCTTCTTTGACAGGAATTTTTACTTGGCTAATAGAATTTGCTTCCAAATGAATGGAATAAAATTGTGTTTTATTTGTTTCGTAATATTTAATGGGGATTGTAGAATCTTTTGTAACTAGAAGCGATTTAGGGAAGTTTAATTGGGCTTCGAAGAGTTTTAGATTGTCGAGGCCAATAAGACCATCGAAAGTTTTGTGAAACTTAAAGAGGTAGAATTTCATTTTGCTGTCAGAATTAAATTCTGAAAATGAAGGAATTTCGGCACAATATTTTTGGGAATAGTTTTGAAAAATTGATGTGACGACAAAGGGTTCATGTTTTATGTAACTTGGAAAATATGAAGAAGCTATTTCTGGATTAAGAAATGACTTTGTGGATCCTGTATCGATTAAAAGTCGTAAAGAAGGCTTAGAGATTTCGATGTAGGGTAGCTCCTTCTTGTCGGGAAATGAATGAAGTTCAATTACGTTCCGATTGCTTCTGGTGGGTCCTCTCGAAAATTTACGTTTTCTTCGTACTCGGTTGGTTGATTTTCATATGGATCTTGTAGAAAATTGTCGTAATCAGGTTCGTAGTAATCATTGTAGTTGGCATTCTCTTCTTGCTCATCTCCGTGGCATTGTATATTGTAAAGTTCTTCTACGGTGAATTTTGGCTGCGCCCGGTAATTTGGTGTAAAATTTTGACGGCCTCTGGTTGTGGTTTCTGATATTCCACTCATAGGTGTTGGTCTAGACTGCTTTGACTGTCCGGGTTTGGGTGCCCATACATTTGACTGGTTCTGGGTCTTGAATGCTGGAGGGTTTGAATTTTGTCTAAATTGATCGAAGTTTTGTTGCCGATGTGGTTGCTGAAACTGATTCTGCGGATAGAATTGTCTCATTGGTTGCTGCCATCGTGGAGGTGCAAAATTTGTCTGTTGGTACAATGGTTTCTGGATCTGTACAGGCATCTGCTGTCTCTGAGGTCGGCGTTCTTGATAATTTTCGCTTCTTCCTGATGTTGAAGGTTGACTTATTTGATTTTTTTGAAGATATCGAACATTATTTTCTTCTTGTACGTATTGTATTGCCGTGGCTAAACTTCCTGGTCTCATTGCTCTGATAACAGAGCCCATTGGTTCTCGTAGGCCTGCTAAGAATGTTGTAAGAGCTTGTTGACGGAAAAATTCTTGTTTGCTCTTTTTAATATCGGCATTTATGGTATGTAATTCTAGGTAATTATTAATACAGCTTAAAAGTCCCATGATTTTTTCGTAAAAATGCATAATAGATTCTGTTGAGCCTTGTCTTAAATTTACTAGATCCCTTGTAAGCGAATTTTCGTCTCTCTGGTCTCCAAAATTTTGAATTAATGCGTTTTTTATTTCATCCCAAGTTTCGCATCCATATACAGATATAACTTCTTTGGCTCTACCTGTTAATTTACTGATAATACCATGAAGCAAAAATTTGTTTTGTATACTAGCTGCATTAAGTCTGTCATAATAGTGGTTTAGAAGTATTGTAGAAACTTTAATAAATTCATGTAGTTCATTTGGATTTCCGTCAAAATTTGGAAGAATGCATAAATTTTTAACGTCAAATTGTGGAACTGCCATATTTTAAAAATTTTCAATATAATATATAGTCAATAGTCAAATCGGTATAGTAATTTTCAATAATCAATATATAAATATATAAATCTTAATCTACTTATTTTCTATCTATTAATCTCTATGTTTATTAATATATAGTATTTATTAAGCTATTCAATTTTGTCTAAATCTGACTCTAAAGTCAATCTAAGGACTTAGAGGAGATATTTTTAATTTACTTTAATCTTTGTTAATCTATTCAAATCTTTGTTTTATTTATCTTCTAATTTAGCTCTGATTCAATCTAAGGACTCAGAGGAGTCTGATTTATTAAAAATTCTTTCAATATCTAATCTTCTTAATTCTAAGTAATAATAAAATCGCTTACAGGATAAAGACGATGCCGATGTGCATTCCTTTGCTCCTGAAGGCTTCTTCTAAATTCTAATTCTCTAATTCCCTCGGGTGAACTCTGCAGACAGTTTCCCTGGGGCTGGTTCTTGGAACAGTGGACAAACACTTAAAAGTGACGAGGATCTGTAAAGACTCTTCCACTTCCGTACTGACTCTGCGCCAATTATGAATGTTCTTGAGAAAAATACTTTTTTAAAAACTGAACTTCACAATTAAAACTTTTATTTCGACTTACAAAGATTTTAGTAACAACAATAATAATTTAAATCAGACTATATTTTAAATCAGACTGAAAAATATTGATTTTTACATGGTGTTTTTATAATTTATTAATTGCTGATCTTGCTGTTCAATACGTCGCAATTTAGTCCAGAATGTTCAAGCGGTAGCCTCGTGTTGGAATCCACGTGGTGGAACTTACTGGATGGTAGCGGTCATTGTACTGTAACTCGCGCCATATTTCCTTTTGCAGACCGTAAAAATCATGTTCCATTTCTTTAGAAAAGCATTCCCAGTGATCATTTTTTATTCTTCTTACAAGTGCATGTGTTTCGTTTCTAATTGTCTTGTAATTATGGTATGCCTCTTGTGTTTTGGTTGACATGTATTTCAGGTTAGCTTTTTTCTTTTCTTTACATTTTTCCTTCACTCAAAATGAAGTGACAAATCTTTTTCCAAAATCATGGAGTGCTTCGCCTTGGAAATGATTTATTTTTATTTATATTTATTTTACCAAGAACTTCCTTGGCCGAGGCTAAGATATTAGGCTTAATTTTTTCCCTGCTTTTTTCGACTCTGACACTTTCTGTGATATATGTGTTTCTGCTTTTTTCGGTTATTCTTTTTTGGAATAGGTATCTTGTGGAGTCATCCTGTAAGCTTTCGACTGTAATCTTTGTGGTGTATTCTGGTGTTTTTTTTATCACATATATGTGTTTTCATTCGGATTTTCGGAAAATCTGTTCAGTCAAAATCCCAAAAGATATAGATTGTACAAATTATAAATTTAAATGTACTACTTTTTTTACTGAAGAAGATACGACTTAACTCTTAACTACTGACGTGGATGTTTCAGGACGTAGACTCTGACATGCGGTATGTCATTCCGTTGCCTATTCTCCTTTGTTTTTAATATGAATTTATCTTATATCACTGTATTTGTTTTTTATATCAACTACGGAATGATTCTTCACATTGCTGTAGCATAATATACTGCTACAAGTAAAATAAACTTTTTTCAAGAATAATATGAATGCATGCATAATATTTAAAAAAATGGTGGACGTTACTACAAAATCGTTTATAAACTAAATTACAAGAAAAATTAATTACTTGTGACTAACAAATGGTAAAATAATGTTAAAAGAAACAGACTAATGATTTAAATTTAATCAGAAACTAAAATACAAAATTCTGACAATAACCAAAAATTACAATAAAATAACTAGTCATTTTGCGCGCAAGGTCGCGCAAGGTTGCGCAATTTTTCTTTGTACACTGTAAGCACACTGGTTTTTCACAAGAAAAGCACACAAAAAGTCTTTCGCTTTAATGCACTTGGGCATAAGTAACACGTCTTCTTTTTCTCAAGCCTTTCTTCAAAATCTGCTTCTTTTTGGCGTTTTTGTCCTAGTATTCGTTCAATACCACATAATAATTCTCTCGGGATTCTGGGATTTTCGAGTCTTCTTTGTAGATAAGGTAAAACTAATTGTTTCGCCAACTCCTTTGTGTAGTTTAGCCTTTCCATATTATCTTGTTGTAGTGATTGGTACACAACATGCGAATTAACAGCAGCTATATCAATGATGCGGTAAAAAATAGTAAGTGGCCATCGGCAAGAACGACGTTTTACAGAATATTTGGCACACTTGGCATCTAAAGTATCGACACCTCCTTTCGTACGATTATAATGAGCTATAATTTATGGTTTTCCAGTAATCTGATCCGTGCCTATTGAATGGTGCATCGAAGAAATAAGTAAAACAGCCGTCGATTTTTTTGGCACATGGGAAATTAGGGATAAACTTTTCGTAAATCCGTAAGTAGTTGAATTTACTTGCCTTCATCGGTGTGGCTGGAATTCCGGAGGGATTTCCCGTTTATTTTTCTTGAGGGTTCCCACATACGTTAACATAAACTTTTCGTAAATCCGTAAGTAGTTGAATTTACTTGCCTTCATCGGTGTGGCTGAAATTCCGGAGGGATTTCCCGTTTATTTTTCTTGAGGGTTCCCACATACGTTAACTTCTTTACTTCTAACTGCTTTACTAATTCTATAGAACTAAACCAATTATCAGCTGTGATATTACGGTTAGTTCCATAAATAGGTTTAGCAAGCCGAAGAACAGATTGAGTTGGTTTATTCATCTTCTTTTCTTCCTCAGATAACCCAGTTCCGTCAGTGTCCTTGCCTCCATATATATAAGCATTGTATAAGTAACTTGTTCGTGCATCAGTCAGGCACATTATTTTAATGCCATATTTCACAGGCTTATTAGGCATATACATTTTAAACCTACACCTTCCCCTAACGCCGACCAACGTTTCATCAATACAAACATATGTGCCTACGGAATACAGTGTTTGACAATTTGATATGAATATATTAAATATGTTACTAATGGCTGCTGTTGGATCTATCTTTTTTCTTTCTTCTCTATCCAGAGGGTTATCAAAACGTAAACATTTTAGAAATATTGCAAATCTTTCTTTTGACATAACACATCTGAATATATCTCTACCAGTGCCATCTGTAGCAAATATAGAATTTATATCTTCGTCATTGGATTTGAAAGCTGATGAGTATAAAAGCAATCCCAAAAAGGCTTTTAGTTCTATTTGATCAATTTCATTTAGTTCTGGTCTATTCATTCTTTTATAGTTTGCACGAATTGCACGTAATTTATTATTTGTCCATTTACGTATTTCTTGTATCATCATCATTCAATCTTCGCTTATCCACTGCTGGACATAGATCTCCCTCATAATTTTCCATCTATTTCGATCTTGTGCCTCTTGCATCCAATTCCTATGACAACGTTTTAGATCGTCAGTCCAACGTGTTGGTGGACGACCTCTACTTCGGTAGGCATCATCTCTTGGTCTCCATTCCAGTATCCGCTTTGTCCATCTATTGTCTGTCATTCGAGCCACGTGACCTGCCCAGTTCCATTTTAGTGTTGCTAAATCTTGTATCATATCCTCAGAAATAAGAAAATCAAACAAAATTGATGAAGTTTTGTTTCTTACATCTCTGGACCGCACAGTTGGTACTTTTGTTACAAGGTTGTGTAACGGAGTTTTTACATTTTTCGAGGGTGCTGTAGTAGACCACTTAAAACGATTTTTGCCATAAAAATATGACTTACCATTATCATTTAGATGATATTCGTCTTCAGAACTTTCCGACTGCTCACTTCTGGTGTCGTGTGAACTTTCAATACATACTTCTTCGTTTGCGTAGTCAACATCACTATCACTAAAATATTCTAAATCACTAGGTACTTCGTCAGCCCATTGAGATAAAACAGCCTCAAAATCATCATCTGAAAGCTTTGCAGTTTTGCTGCTAAATTTAGAACAACTGGATGAACTTGCTGCCATACTAATAACAAAAGAATACACTACACTGCTTTTAACTATAGAAACGTAAATACTGACATGCGTTACTTGATACCGCAAGAAAACTTTATGTCAACGTAGCTCAAAGACTAAACGTGTACTAAAACTGCAGCAGTTGAGAGCAGGTACAATTAAACCCCACTTGAAGGTACACAGATGGTGTTCTAAGAATCTTTTATAAAACACGTTTTACAACAAAATATATTTTCGGCTCGGTATGGCATACCGCATGTCAGTGGTTAAGGGTTAAAATATGTAAAGCATATTGGGGTTTTCAAGACTAAAACAATCAAAAGGATTATATTTTAAAATTTGTTCAAGTAAATCAACCAATACGCCGAACAGTGAGTGAAAGTATTCACAATGCTCGCAGTTTATCAAAGACATATTATTTGAAAAATGATAATGGTAGACATAGGGTTTGTTCTCAATTTTTTCAGAAAACCTTGTTTATTTCAAATGAGCCTGTCAACACAGTGATAAAAAATGCTAGCTCTGTTGGCTGCTTTTCTTGAGAGGATAAGAGAGAGAAAAAACACCAGGTAACAAAACTAGTGAAAAAGACTTAAGCATGGTGAAAAAAAACACATTGATAGTTTTCCTGTAATGGAATCTCATTATGTACGCAAATCTTCTAAAAAATTATATTTGGACAGTACATTAACAATTTCGAGAATGTATAATCTTTATAAAGACGATTTCTGCAAGGACAACAATATAGAAGGAGTGAGTGAAAAAACATACCGCCGCATTTTTTGCAATCATTATAATTACTCTTTTTTTAAACCCAAAAAAGATATTTGTGCGACTTGTTGTAAATATAACGAGGCATCTAGTAGTGATAAGAACTATTTAGAATCGGAGTATACATTCCATCTAATTCAGAAAAGCCAGTGTACTGAAGCAAAATACACCCATTTATAATGTGTTCATTCGACTTACAAAGTGTATTACAGCTTCCATATTCTGGGGTCTCTATAGTAAATATAGTAAATTAAAAAAAAATAGAACTTAAGTTCTTAGAGTCTGGACACTCGCATATGGAATGTGACTCGATGCATTCTGCTATAGAATCGGCCAAAAAGTACAAATCACCTTATACAATGAATGACCCTGGGTCGACATTTTTAAAAGTGCTAGAAGTGCCAAAAGGACACAAAAATAAGAAAGGGTATATCAAGTAAATTTGCTTAAATTTAATGACTTTTATGATCTTAATGATTTAGCTTCGACTTGTATTAAAAACCGCAATAAAGATGAAAGTGGTGAAATGGTATCATGGCTCAAAATTAAGAGCATACAATTTGAAAAAGAATACTCTGAAACATTGTTTTACAGATACGATTATACATCTGATTATAAAAAGATTAATGTCGCTGGTAAGGGACATCCAAGAACCGATATTGTTGAGCTGAAACCAGCTTATAATACTTTATTACCAATTTCCGAACAGAAAAAGGCTGACTTAGTGAAAAAAATTCAGGACATATTCCGCAGGTTATGTGGTACAAAAATTTACCAACACCCACTGATGATTACTTGCCAGAGACAAATTATAATGAAGATAAATGATCGAAGATAGTTTTTCATTTTATATTAAATTTTATTTTTGTATTAAATATAAATGTTTTTGTTGAAAAAACAATAAAAGTGAATCTACATAATTTTTTAGTTTTTAGACAATGTTACGGCAGGTAAAATGTTGGTATTACAATTATATATTGTACATTTTTATGTTAAGTGTTGGCACCACCTGTCAGTGACACCAGTGTCAACGTCAATAAACAGTTTTTAGACATTTTTGTAAACAGGAATTTGTATTAAAATAAAACGTTTATTTTTGTCAACGTATCGTTTTAGTATTCAATCTATAAGCAGACTTTTTCCATCACGCACCCCTAAAGGTTATGGTCCCAGAGTGGTGGAAATTCAAGAAGCTTGAATAGTGGTAATCAGAAAACAAAAGTGTTTACGAAAAACGTGGTATAGAACTCAACGACAAAAATGGCGGAAACAAATGTTGTAAACATCAAACCATTTGATGAAAATAATTTCTCCAACTGGTTATTCAGAGTTAAATTGTTACTGGAGCAGGCTGGTGTCTTATCTGACTATCCCAAGATGAACCTGCAGGTGATGCCGCTCGAAATGTATATAAGAAAAACGATGTGAAAGCCCGGAATCTAATTGTGCAATGTTTGCGTGATAATATACTGGAAATGATTAAATCAAATACCTCAGCAAAAGAGATTATAGGTACATTGGAAAATACTTACCAAAAGAAGGGAATTTCGACAGAGGTTCAACTGCAGCAGAAACTAAGGTCATTGAAATACACAAAAGGGTCTTTAAATATGTTTTTAACAGAATTCAATCAAACTGTGTATGAACTTAAAAGTGCAGAAGGTCAAGTACAAGATGGTGAAGTTACTCTCTGCAATGCTGTGAAGCATATCAAGCAGTTACTACGGCAATTGATATTATGTTTTGTCAAAACGAAGCTAAATTAGACTTTGTTAAAAACAAGCTACTAATGGAAGAGGGCAAGGCACAATAAAAATGACCATGAAACAAACCCTGATGTTGCATTTGTAGCAAATGAACAGCCATAGAATAAATGGAAGACAAGAGCTGGAATAAGTAATGGTAATGTGAGAAATAATAAACCACCATTTCAATTTAAATGCCATAACTGTGGAAAAATGTGACACAAGCGCTATCAATGTTGGAAAAATAAAAATGGAAATAGGGCATTCCCAGCAGAAAATGGTGAAAAGGTAACATTTTTGACAGCAGAGGAAACCACCTTAGTTAGCAACTCAAAATCTGGGCAAATAAGTTTCATAATAGACAGCGGTGCTACAAATCACTTGGTTACAAAGGATGTTGAAAGGTTTTTAGATAATAGCCAGGAAATAATGTATAATATAAATGTAGCAAAGAAGGGTCAATCATTGGAGGCAATAAAACAAGGTGATTTGAATCTACAAGCAGTAAATGGTAACTGAATTGAGATAAAGAATGTATGAGTATGTAATTAACTTTCATGTAATTTAATGTCTGTGAAGAAAATGGAAGAAGCCGGTCTTCAAATTGTGTTAAAAGATAAACAAGTCAACATAAAGAAAGGAGACATCTACCAGAAGCACACATTACAGCTGGTGAACGTAATGTGCTAATGCATAGGAAAATGGGTCACTCTGCAAAGTATCCCATACCTGGTATATGTGAAATCTGTTTAAAAGCAAAAAAAAAAAACGATTGCCTTTTCACAGCATTGACGCTGAAAGAAAAGCAAAAAGAATTTTAGAAGTTGTATCAACAGATGTGTGTGACCCTATATATCCAGTAACTCATGATAATAAAACTTATTTTGTTACATTTATTGACCATTATTCACATTTGTGTATATGTTAATTGAGACAAAATCTGAAGTAATGTAAAAATTGAACGGATAAGGTCTGATAAGGGAGGTGAATACTCATCAAAAGCTTTTAAAAGATTATCTTCAAATATTGGAATTAAAATTCAGTATACAGTACCTAGGAATCCAGAACAGAATGGTGTTTCTAAACGTTTTAACAGAACCATTATGGAAAAAGCAAGATGTTTAATTTTACCTGATAACAAAACACCTGCTGAAATTTGGTATGGTGAAAAGTAAAATATGGAAAAGATAAAATTATTTGGTTGTAATGCTTATAATTTAAATTCCTAAAGGGAATAGGAAATCTAAGCTTAATCCTCGTAGTGTGAAAAGATGATTATGGTGAGTTATTCAGATAATGGCTACAGACTATGAAATCCGGAAGAAAGAAAACTAATCCATGCACGGAATATAATGATGAAAATTCAATTGAAAATAATAAAATTAGACTACCTGAGAATGAACAAATTGCTCAAATTCAAACTGAAAATAGAGTGGAAAATATTCCTGAAACAATCACTGAACAAGAAAATGTACACGAAGAAGAAATAATTAAAAGAATTAATAAAAATAGAAGAAGTACACGAAATAAAAAGAGACCAACATATCTTGAAGACTATGATTGTGAGTATAATATAGAGATGAATCTACTAGCAGCTTTATCAGTAGGTCAATTTCTTGATGATGTTTCTGAAACCTTCTCTGAAGCAGTCAAGGACATGGAATGGAAACAAGCAATCCAGGATGAACTTCAGTCTTTGAAAGAAAACAATACATGGACTTTAGTGAAACAACCTGAAAATATGAGTGTAATAGACTCCAAGTGGGTTTTTCGTGAAAAAGAAGTGAACGGAAAGGTAGTTAAGAAAGCTAGATTGGTAGCTCGAGGCTTGCAACAGTAATTTTAGTGAAAATGTGTATGCACGAGTAGCAAGAATGGCTACAATTAGAGCAATAACAGATGACAAGTGGTCGACGCGCCTTCAGAAACAGCGCGGTTGTAACTTACTAAGAAATGAAGCTGCTTATTCACATGAAAACGCGCCTTTAGAAAAACGCGCAGTCGCCGCTGAGCAACCGCTCGGGACTTTGTGTCCGCGCCTCCAAGACAAAACGCGCGGTTGACAAAGTACATTGGAACACATCGGCCTATGCAGTTGGAAGGCGCAGTTTGTGCAGTGTGGTGTATTTTCAGTATATATAATTTAATAATCTAAAAATATCAAAAATATGGGCGAAGAATTTAATACAGATCAATTCATTGATGAAATTCAAAAAAGACCAGCATTTGGGACATAAGTAGTAGTGAATATAGTAATAAAATTATTAAAAAAACGATTGGGAGGAGATAGTGTTAATTTTTTGCCACAACGAAGATACCGATGAAAAGAAAAAAATATTAGGTAAGAACTTTTTTATTATTGTTTTTTTACAATCCAAATCATGCTATTTTGCCTATCCACTTTGCCTTCATTAACGAAATAATGCATAAATTTATTTCGTACATTTTCTGTCACTCTTCCAGTGTGCCGAGTGGAGGATTGCTGTAGATTAGTTAGCGGTGCTGTATAAAGCGTCTTTTCAAACGTAGAACCATCTTTTTGCCTAACATAATTGTGGAGTACCCAAATAGCTTTCACAATATCTTCAGCGAAATTAATATTTACATCTAACGGTCGATGTAATATTCGCCATTTGTTGCACATGATACCAAATGTACATTCGATATACCGTCTTGCAAGAGTTAAACGATCATTAAAAATTTTTTTTTTCGTACGTGAGTAATTTTCCACCAAATGGTTTCATTCAATTTTCCATCAAAGCAAAAGCTTCATTACCCACTATTACATAGGGTACAATGGACCCACCTGTTATTGCTGTTGGTTCAGGAATGTTCAGTGTCTTCTCCATAAGCATTCTGTACAATGTAGATTCTTGAAATACTCCCGAGTCGCTATTTTTCCCATATGCACCAATATCAACCCAGGTAAAACAATAATTTGCATCACACAATGCTAGTAGTAGTAGTGAGAAAAAGTGTTTATAATTATAATATAGTGAAGCAGACTGTGCCAGTTGGAATACCCGTATATGTTTCCCATCGATTGCGCCAATGCAGTTAGGAAACTTAGCGTGTTTCTCAAACCCGTTAGCAATTTCTCTCCATTTATCTGATGTGGGTATTTCCATTACTACAGCTTTTAGTTCTCTCTATAACACTTTACATACTTCATGAATTATTCCTGCTACAGTAGACCTTCCAATCTTATAAGAATAATGTAATTCACCCATAGAATATCCACTTGCCAAGTATCTGCAACAGAGTAACAATATTTTATGTATGACAGAAGCATCATTACACAAAAAATGGAAGAGCATAAGGGATCACTATGTCAAACAAGACAAAAAAAACAAGCTGCTAAAATCGGGCTCCAGCGCAAAACTAACAAGCACGTATATTCACTATAATAGGTTGATGTTCCTGCAAAACTCAATTCAAAAAAATGTTACTGAAAGTAACTTCGGTCCAGAAGTACATGCAGAACTTCCAATATCTGAAGAGGAAAATGGTAGTGTGCAGAACTCGTCTTTAGAAGCGACTGTTTCTACACCTACAGGAGAACGTCAAAAAACAAAATTCATTCGGCTGATCAGCACTTTGCTACTATATTAGAAAAAAGTTTAGCACAAAGACAAGTGCCAGACAAACAGGATCAACAAGACGAAGATAAATTATTCTGTTTGTCCCTTTTTAAGGAAATAAAGAAAATACCCGAAAATAGTTTGAAAGCAAAAATTGAATATATATATATATATATATATACATATATATATATATATATATATATATATATATATATATATATATATATATATATATATATATATATATATATATATATATAATTTAATATTGCAAAAACAGACGCCCGAGCCAGAGAAAATTTACCCAAGTACATCTAATTATATGAGTCCAGCACCGCCATTACCAAGGTATTCTATACCACACACTCAGCAGTATTGCCCGGCTTTTCCATCATCTCATTTCCCTAGTTATACACCTGGACATGGGACATATAGTAGTTACAACGATTCCGTTTATCATCCAAGTAATGAACAGTCACAAGATATGAGTATGACATCACCAGCTTCCACAGTTGCCACTTATTCCTCACAGGAATCCGAATTAGATTTATTTACTGATAATTAAAAGTATTATATCTAGTTGTTTTGGAAAATAATCGTAATGTAATTTTAAGATAGTAAAACCCGCAATTTTTTTATTTTTATTTTGTATGATTCATTAACCTTCCGCTACCGGAGGGGGGTACAGATTGTACCCCAAATGCGATTTTTCATAAATAATTTTAAAAAATGTTGGAATTTTGTTTAACTGTTCTAGTTACTTCTTCATTGGGATGTGTAAAATCATATCCAACCATTTGTTTTCAATTTGACATATTTTTACCTATGAAAAGTGCAGCACTGTGCTTGGGGTACAAGTTGTACCCCCTCCGTCAACCGCGGTACAGTTCATTGCGGTTGACGCCACTGACTAAACCAGACGTTTTGCGCACGGCACCAAACCTGTTGTTTGCAATAACACACAAATCAGGTCTGTGGATGACTTACTGCTAACATACCGTTTTAGTTTATCCATTTGTGATTACACGATTTACCGATATGTCGAAAAAAATAAAGTTAGACCTTCGGAAAGAACAGGATCGTGAAACTGCAGTGCAGTGGTTAGAGGAAAGTGATGATGATTACCTTTCTGAAAGAGATAGTTTATCGGATGATTCAGAATTAGATGATAATTTAGAAGTAGCGGAATATGAGCCTGAAATTCTGCAGGTAATTTTTATTTTTGTTTTATGTACGATGTTTCTATCTTAGTTTATTATATTTTAGCCATCTGAGAGCGACAGTAATGATTTCTGATAAACCAGTTTTGGGGGCAGTAGATTCCACATTTATTTCCAAGAATGGTACAGTTTGGAAAAATCGTCCTTTACGACAAACTAGATGTCACACAAAAAACTTGCTCGAAAAACCAGGGCTTACAGAAAAATCTAAAAATGTCGCTAAAATTAGTGATTGCTTCAAATTATTTGTAGATGAGAAAATTGTAGAGATCATCGTCAAATGTACAAACCAGAAAGCGGAGAAATACTTTCAGGATTGGAATGGGAAAAATCCTAATAAAACAAGAACCTGGTTGCCCACTGATTCAGTGGAAATTTATGCGGTCTTGGGACTCTTGATTACGGCGGGTGCGCTAAAAGCCAATAGGGAACCAGTGCACTTTTTGTGGTGTCGAAACCCTTTGTACAGTCGATCTATTTTTCCGGCTGCCATGTCACGCGACCGATTTTTAGATTTAATTTCACTTATGCGATTCGATGATTTGAACACTAGAGAAGAACGTAGAAGTTATGACAAACTAGCAGCTTTTAGGGAAGTGTTTACAAAGTTTGTAAAGTTTTACTGTAAAGAAAGTTTTAAGTGCCACTCGCATCTAACTGTTGATGAACAACTTGTAAGTTTTAGAGGTAAGTGTCCATTTAGAGTCTACATTAAATCAAAACCAGCCAAGTATGGCATCAAAATATGGGCTCTAGTTGATGCAACAATCACCTATGCTGCTAACCTTCAGATTTATACTGGAAAAGATGGTAACAAACCAGAAAAAGACCAGGGCAAAAGAGTAGTACTTGATTTGGTCTCATTTCTAAAAACTGGTTATGGCATCACTACTGATAATTTCTTTACCAGTGTTCCCTTGGCAAAACAACTCCTAGATCGACAAATAACATTATGTGGAACACTTCGAAAAAACAAGCAGGATATCCCTCCAGCCCTACTACCCAATATTTCTAGACAAGAAAAGTCCTCAGTTTTTGCCTTCACTGAGGAAATAACACTGGCGTCTTACGTTCCTAAAAAGAATAAGGCAGTAATTTTATTGAGTACAGAACATAACGACGATAAAATTAGCGGAAAAGAGACGGACTATAAGCCAGACATAATCTTGCATTATAATTCTACAAAAGGTGCCGTAGATACTATGGATAAGATGGTAAATGAATATTCTTGTAAAAGAGCCTCTAAGAGATGGCCATTTGTTTTGTTTCAAAATCTTCTAGACATTGCAGGTCTGAATGCATATGTACTGTGGACGACAAAGAATTCCATTCGTGCGTATGAAGCTTCTCACAGACGCAGAGAATTTTTACTAAACCTGGGTCAAGAACTTATAAAGCCCCATGTCGATAGGCGACTACAAAGTCCACAAAAATTCCATAAGCGAATTATAAACGCGATGTACGAATTATGCCCACCGCCACCAAGGGAGAATCGCGAAAACGACGCCACCATATTGAAATCCCCAGGGCGATGTTTACTTTATCTACGCAAGAAGGACCGCAAAAACAGAAAAACGTGCAATTCTTGTAAATTCTTTGTTTGTGCTGAACATCAAACAACCACAACAATTCAAACAATAATATGTACAAAATGTAAAGCTAATCAAAAAAAACGATAATTATTTTTTTCAAGACACCATATATTTTTTTATTGTTACTTATATTCAATAAAAAATACTTGCATTTGTTTTAATTATGTTTTAACTAAAATTATTGCATTATGTGCATATGTTTAAAATTCTATATTTAATCTATAAAAATGCATGGGGTACATAATGTACCCCCTCTGTCAACTACAAAACAACTTGACCCTTCGGTAGCGAAAGGTTAAAATACGTTAATATACATAATTACCTTAGCGTTATTATGGGTTTTTCTTCTGGTAAAATACAAATATCGTACTGCATGACACTGGCTGTTATTTCATGTCTAATAAGTGCTAAAGGTAGCATACCGCATCATGCGACCGAGACAGAGACAGGCGACAGATAGGCGAGACCGCGACACCAAGTGAACTGTCGCCCCTTGAACTGGGTACGCGACCGAGACAAGCGACATACGAGAAACGTGCGGCTAAAAAGAAGGTATAATGTCTTCGAAACTACTCTTTAAAAGGTTAATGGAAGAAGAAGATGACGATATACTTCTATATTACATGTTTCGAAAAAAAAACGGAGTTGTATAAATTCTATATTTAAAACAAAGCGCGAGGAAGGCTTTTTTAATTTATTAATAATGAATCATTTATCATTAGATGAAGAAAAATTTAGAGGTTATTTTAGACTGAATAAAACACAGTTCGATTATATAAACAATTTAATAGAGAAGGACATACAAACGAAGGTTATCTTTAACTTTAAGGTAAGTTTTATATCTTAATACTAAAAAAAATATTAATTAATTTTATAATGAAAAAAGGGAATTGAAATAGTCTCCATCATGTTGTGAAGCAGGCGTACTACTATTGGTTGCAGAGGCTGATCCAGAGGAAGAAACGACGGATGAAGCATAAATATGTTCGTCTGATGTCGGGGGAGCTGTTTGAATGCTGCTTTCCATATCCATTTGCATTAGTTCATATTTTGTCAAAATGTTGAATATTTCGCTCCTTGCCTGTACTTGAAAACGCTGGTTCAATTTTCGCATTATAGATTTAATATGGTTGCCAAATGTATTAACTTCGTCATCATTTTCTTTGATAGTGTTTATTTCTTGCAAGAATATTTGTCTCTGGTCGTCTCGTTTCTTGAGATAAGTCAAAAAATCATCTTCGACTTTCTTTCGTTTTGTAACTGGCGGATGTGTAGATTTGGCTGCCTCCGGAGACGGTTGGATCGACGTATCTAGATTTTCTTCACTAACAAAGGGGATTTCTGACTCTTCAGTTGACATAAGACTTTCGGAAGAAATATTGGAGGCACTGGCTCTTTCGGTGGATGCCTGTTCCAAGAACCAAAGTCTTTCAAACAGCTCCCATTTGGGATTTTTAGCTGGAGCACCCTTGTGATGTGTAATGAATTAAAAATAAAATTGTAACTTACCAGTTCTGTTCATTTTTTCTGCTATATCCTTCCAAATATTTTCCCGAACGATAACATCCTTGTAGGATTCTACTTGAGGATCGTATAGTGGTGGGCTCTTAGATAATAACTCTATTAGCAATTCATCTTCCTCAGCACTAAATTTTATTTCGGACATTATTATTAACAAAAATGCATATACAAATCAGCGCCAAAGCAGAAGTGTAGCGGGACGACACACTTAACTACTGCTCTTGTAGGAGACCGAGAAGACACAGACAAGCGACAATCGTTTGTCGCTTGTGTCGGTCGCGGGCTACGGAATGACCCTGATATAATTGCATTGAGAACAGACGTGGAGAGACCACAATCGGTCTCGCCTATCTGTCGCCTGTCTCGGTCTCCTGTCTCGGTCGCGTGTTGCGGAATGGTACCTTAACAGTGCATCAAATGATGTCGTCGACATCCGAAAGTAATTAAAAAATTTAGGTCCATGTTGCCTGAGATTTGGGTAGAGGGTAATGTATAAACTATTCGTTAACCGATTTCTTAGAATTGGATGCACCCAATACCTCCTTCGTCTTTGCTGACGTCGTTTCATCCTTCTATATCACACCCAAAAGCACAACGCTGATTCAATGTCCATCGTCGATGAAAACTGATAAATTACTATTTTGTGGCGCTACATGTGAATACTACCGAAAAGGGCGACAAGCATTCCAAGCGCGTTAAAGGCGCCTCGACCGCTTGTTATCTGTGATCACCCTTAGAGTATTACTGACATTGTATGTAGAATATGATATTTTTGTAAAACAGCTAGATATTAAGTTCGCTTTCCTTTGGAACGTTGAAAAAACCAGTGTATATGTATCAACCAGAAGAGCTTGAAGGATATGACAAAAATTTAATTTGTACGTTAAGTAAACTACTATATGGTCTAAAAGAAGCTCCTAAATATACACTTTTTCATGAAAGTCTAACTGATCTTGGTTTTCAACGATCTAGGAAGGATCCTTGTTTGTATTTTAAGGATTTTACATTTTTACTTGTGTATCGTAATGATTTGATAATATTTTCAAAAGTTGAAGACAATATTATTTTTATAAAAGCTCAGTTAAAGAAAAAATTTAAATTGAAAGAGTTTGATAATAAAAAATTAGTATTTTTAGGTTAACGTATAAGTAAAATTGGAAATGAAGTTTATATTTCACAAAAGGACTTAATTAAGAAAATATTGCACATATTTAATATGAGTTACTGTAAAATGTCAGATATTCCAATACAACCGAGTGAATCGAGGAGGAGTGTAAAGTATAGGTTGGTAAAATAGCGTAGGTTGGCTACAGTGTACTTATGACTTACGTCAAAAGTCAACGACTATACTATAATAAATTGTAAGCAAGAAAAGATGGTTGTAATATGTTGTAAATAAAGAAATAATCCATTAATAATATACTTATTTTGTGATTTATAAACTAAATATTGAAAACTTCAAAGCTCAAATCAAAGAAAAAAGGCACCAAAGAAACAAGTCTGTATGGAACTTATTTCGAAATATCCAGTACTTTTTCACAATGAGAACTGGTTAAAACTTATACGGCTCCGGAACATGGGTTTTAGATACAAAACAAACCAAACTACAAATACTCCAGAGAACGATAGAAAGAAAACTTTTAGGAATAACACTGAGAGATAGAAAGGCTAACAAATAAATTAGACAAATGACAAAAGTCGAGAACATAGTGCAAAGAGTGTGTTCCTTGAAATGGAGCTGGGCCGGACATGTGACTAGAGACCTTGGGAGAGAGGGGAAGCGTGAGAAGACCGTAGCAAAGATGGTTACGTTCGATTTCTTTAGACGAGTCTCGAGAGTCATTAGACTTGATGATACAAATACGCGAGCAGCGAGGCAAATTGTCGATAAGTTAGCTCCCATTAGAAAAATTTTTAAAATATTTAGTAACAAGTGTCAACGCTATTATTCAATGGGAGAGTACTTTACATTAGATGACATGTTGCTGGCTTTTCGTAGTAGATGTGACTTCCGCATGTTTTTGCCTAAAAACCCAAAAATAAATATGGAATAACAGTATATTCTCTTGTTGACGCTTGAACTTACTATACATCAAAATTAGAAGTTTATGCTGGTGCACAGTCGGGTGGGCCACTTCTGACAGACAATTCTACTAAAGCAGTGTGCCTTAGAATGTTTGAAGGCATATTGAATTTCGGTGGTTCAACAGATATGCTCTTACTGAAGAAGCTCTTACTCAACACAGACTTACAATTGTTGGAACTCTCAATGCACGTGCAAAAGGTATACCATAGGTTTTTAAAGAGTTCAAAAAACGAGGTAACGTGGGTAACTCCAACCTAGCGCGTCCAAGCCGCGGGGGTAGACATCTATCACTTCAATCTATTCTGGCTCTGCAATTGTGGTTTTTGCTTGGCCCGTCGTTCGCCAGACGTAATTGGCTGAAGTAGTGTGCGGAAGAGTCTTCCAAATCTCCTCAAGCGGCTCTTCAGTTATATTTGCGTTTGGGTGAACGTCGTGTTCATCTTTACCACAAAAAATCGTCCTAGTACAAACCTCCTCGTTGGTAGAGCTGGGAATCCATATTCGTTGAATCGGAAATACGGGCACTTTTTAGCGCACGTACTCCGATTTGCGAATAGTGATTGCTGATTATACAGGGTGTGTCCGATTGGTAGTGTGCGCCATATTCGAGCTTTCGGTCGTTTTCAGACCCTTGAGTCCGCGCACCTGTGTAGTTACTAGCCAGTCGGATTTTTCGAACTCCTATAAGGCTACACACCCTTCCAGTTTCCTGGAAGCTTTAGTTTTAGAGTAACGTAGGTCCCAAATATCTAAGAGGCGAGTAAGTTTTATTTCCTACTCGTCCAGTTACTCTCAAACCATCGAACGAGATGGTCGTCTGTGTCTGTGGTACCAACTTCGCCACGCAGGCCGGTATGGATATTCACATACGGAGGCTACGCTGCCGAGGACCCAGACAAGCTGACGACAACGTCTGCGGCATGTGTGAGCGCGCATTCAAGTCTTTTGCTGGGGTGCCCCAACACATGCGCCGAGCTCATTCTGATGAGTACAACGGGGATCTCGAGAGGAAGTACGAGAATCCCAGTCGGCGGGTCATATTCACCGACGAGGATCTCATCCGGATGGGGCATGAGGAACTTCGGTACGAGGGCCGGTTCATCCTTCAACATTTGATGGGAATTTTCCCTGATAATACGAAGGAACAGATCCGGTCCGCGCGTAAGAAGACCGAATACAAGGAGTTCCTCGTAAGTCTCAGTAAGGAAGAGCGACGTAGGAATCGGTCTCCGAGTCCCGTCGCTGGACCTTCCAACGCCGAGACTTTCGCCAACTATGCCTCTTCGGAAGGAGAACCCTCCCCCGGTGAGGATATCCGCTCAGGGTGAATCGGACACCCTCTCGTCCCCCGGGCTCAACAACGCCGGTCGGAGCAGCGACACCCCACTGTCCGCTGATGTGCCGAACCCCGAAGTTGACGAGCCTGTTCCGTTGCGAAACCGTGAGACGATTGCCTCTTACATGAGAGAATATTATAACACCAAGACCGGGTGGTCGAATGAAGAGCAAGCAATTTTCAGATATACTCAATACGCAAACGCTGAGCGACACCGAGAGGGAGTCAGGTTATTGTTAAATGAGTATATCACCGTCAGTATAACTGCGAGTGCCGGGAAGCGTAAACAACAAGTGCAGCCAAATACACGCAAATCGAAAGCTTCTAACGCCCCGGCTATTGAAAATAGGCGACATCAAAGGGCTCAACTTTACCGTTTGACCCAAACACGATACCATGCCGATAGATCCGCTCTGGCTCGGGCGATCATAGATGACAAGCCTCTCTTTGGCAGCGATGTGCACCCACAGATCAAGGCAGTGGAAAGGGAATATCGGAAGATCTTTTCATCAAGATCGCCAACAGACGATGAACCAATTTCTGATCAAAAGGACCCGCTACTGATCAGCTATGCTGTAACAGAAGCGGAAATCCTCGGGGCCTTACAAACCATGAAATCTAATGCAGCAGGTCCTGACCTACTTAAGATCCGAGAGCTGCGTAAGGTACCCATTCAGAAATTGGTTCTAGTCTATAATACCATGCTCCATTATGGAGTCACCCCGGAAGTATTGAGGGATTGCAGGACCACCTTAATACCAAAGGGCGGCGATCCATTGGAGGTAGGTAACTGGCGTCCGATAACCATTTCTTCGGTTTTGGTCAGGGTGTTGCATCGCTTGCTTGGGAAGAGGCTTGCGGTGCTAGATTTCCACGAGCTTCAGAGAGGCTTTCGGCAGGTGGATGGCGTCCTATTAAACAATCTGACTCTTCAAGCGGTAATCAAAGAAAGAAGAAGAGGCCTTCGTCCATATAATATCATATCCATCGATCTACGAAAAGCTTTCGACACGGTTTCACAACGATCAATTGAACGGGCTATGACTCGCTTCGGGTTAGACGCTACATTTAAGCGGTATGTGGCGGACTCGTACCTGAATTGCCGTACGAGGGTCGCTGTCGGGAGCAAGTCAACGAACTCCATCGAGATGTGTAGAGGCGTCAAACAGGGAGATCCCTTGTCGCCCTACCTCTTCAATATGGTGGTCGATGAGCTGATATGCAAGCTCGAAGCAGGCGGGCCTGGCCTTCCTATTGCAGATGGCAGGAAGATCTCGGTGTTGGGTTACGCCGATGATTTAATCCTGCTATCCGAATCGGCCAAGGATGGTACCAAACAGCTTCGGACAGCCGTCGAATTCTTTGAGAAAAGAGGGATGTCGATAAACGCTGGTAAGAGTGCCGCTATTACGGTTAATGTTAACCGTGGTAATAAGCACTCTTACTGCGTAACTCGCTCTCTCTTTTCCGTAGAGTCCCACCATCACTATGAAAGCGTTGAAGGGCTTTGACAGGTCCGTCCGTATAGCCGTTCGGAAGTTTCTGTCCCTCAATCGTACGTGCGCTGATGCATACATTCACGCTCCCACCAAAGAGGGTGGCCTGGGCGTCATGGCTATGGCCATGCACGTCCCGGCTATTATGAGACGGAGACTGACAAAACTGAGATCCTCAGATACTGATACGTCGTACATAACCCTCAGTCTACCATATATGTCCCGTCTCTGGGAGAAAATCCTTAAATGGACAACATCATCGGCAGGCAATTCAGCATACATCGCACGTGAATTGAGTCAGAAACTTGAGGACGGCTATAGTGGTAACGGACTTCGCCAGGGCTCTTCACACTCCGAAAGCTCAGCCTGGATAAGCAATCCACCGCCCTACTGGTCGGGGAGAGACTTCTTTAAGGCTATTCAACTGCGAGGAAATCTCTTACCAACGAGAGGCGTCCCTTCAAATCCACCACACGAAAGACGGTGCCGGAAGGGATGCGAACGTAACGAGAGCCTAAGTCATGTACTACAGAAATGCCCCGCATCACACTGGCATCGCATAAAGAGACATGACCAGCTCGTTACGTGTTTGCGAAAGGCAGTTGAAAAGAAAGGGTGGACATGCGAGGTTGAGCCGCGTATCAGATGCGCAGATGGGACTCTGAAGATACCTGACCTTGTCGCACATCTTAATGAGCAGGTAATTGTCGTGGACGTTGCCGTCAGCTGGGAGGGTCCTGAACCCCTAAGTACAGCTGCTGCGAATAAAACAGCACTGTACACTGAGCCTCGATTCCTTCAGACCATGCAGACCCGATATCCAGGGAAACAAATTTGCATGGCACCTCTAATCGTTGGTGCTCGCGGAACTTGGAGTCAATCAAATTCTCGTGTCCTGAGAATTTTTAACCTTTCAAGGTTTGACGTCAGCAACCTTATCACAAAGGCAATCATGGGTGGCATCCATATTCATAGTTATTTCATGAGGTCCTAACATGAATAACTTATGATAACTACGCTTCGAATATCACATATCGGCTTCTTCCTATCGTGGGACTACGTTCGTCTAGTTAGGGTTTTATTAATTAACTGACAACGTAAATGTTCTGTATCGTCCTTTATGTCTGTGTCGTCCTATTCTACTTTTTTAGATTTTTTATTTTACTATTTTTAAACTTATTAGCAGCCCCTATTGGCTGCAGGCTATCTTTTTCCAAGCCCACTTTACCGTGTGGCGTTGGTTTATGCTACAGGGGGGGACGGTCGGCTCGTGAGATAATACTGGCCAAACATCGGGCCATAAAGGGCCATACGCTGCTGGTCTGTTACTTTCCGGATCGGAACGGGGAGGAACAGACCAGCAGGAGAGGGTCGGTTTTCGGATGACTGGGGTTTGGCTGCGTGATGAACGTAGCCACCCAACCGGGCATCGCCCGGCCTGCATAATAAAAAAGGATATGGCTCCACTCTGATAGGCCTGAGTGAATAGATGACTAAGTTCAGGTTGGGACCCAGTTCCGTGGGGTATAACACGGACCCCTGCCTAGGGATATAGGTGAAGACCACAACGGTAGGCACGGCGGAGAAGAAGATCTTCGGTACGGCGTGAATGTAGGAAGTGGCATCCCTGGATTTTAGGGATTGTATAAAATCAATAGTAGCGGCTGATCCAGAGTGGACGGCTACGAACAGCGTCTGACCCAGAGTGGGCGGCTGAATACTAGGTCCTCCAAAAGGGGGTTCTGGCGTCAGGCGTTAGCAACCTGAAAGATTAATCCCCGGGTGGTAACCCACACCTCTGAAGAAGGGAGCCCCATCGGATACGGGGGGGGGGCAGTTTTGCTTTAAGTGAAAGAAGCCCAGCTTCAAAACTCAACCAAACAACAACAAGAAAGAAAATCCAGAGAAAACTCGCACTCGGCACATGGAACGTACAAGGATGGCGAACAAAGGACAAAGAGGTAATAGCGGAAATCGAAAGAATGAAACTAGATATAATGATAATGACTGAGACGAAAAAGAAAGGAAACGGTACCGAAAAAATGGGAGAAGTCATTCACTGTTGGAGCGGAATAGATAAGAAAGAAAGGGCAAAAGCAGGAATTGCAATTATACTGAAAAAGAAATTGGAACACGCAATCGAAAACTGGGAACCAATAAACGAAAGAATTGCCAAGCTTAACTTAAAAGTATACGGAAGACACATTATCTTACTAGCAGTATACGGTCCAACAGAAGACAGCTCAATTGCAGAAAAACAGAAAAAGAACAATTCATAGAACAACTGCAAGAAGAAATCGAAAAGAGAAAGAAGAACCAAGAAATAATTATCGCCAGTGACCTAAATGGAAGAACAGGAAAAAAAGAAAACGACAGAACAGTTGGTAGATTTCCATTCTCCATACCAAATTTGCTATAGCAACTCCTATGCTCCGGAAGCGACGATGAAATACATTAATGTACACCATAGGACTGGAGGCAAAAATGTAGCTACTGAATAACTAGTATAGTAGAACTTCAAAAAAACATATCATGTACGACCAAAGATATCGAGTTTGAAGAAAAGTGACTTACTGTCTTTATGTGACTAATGTAATCCCCACGGTATACCGCAATTATTATGCTGGATTATCAGCCTCAGACAATCACACTGAGCATGAAGAACAGTATGAGAACAATTAATTTTTATTGTAAAATATTTTTGTTATCCTACATTCTACTAAGTTAATTTTTCATTTGATTAACCATTTATGTACTTAAGAATAAACGTTCATTTAAAATGTGTTGTAATTTATTTCTTTCATTAACACAACATTAAGAAATATACCATTATCTCTTTCACTTGCAATAGCTTTCTAATACATGCTCTTAATACATTACTGGAACATTTCACAAACTTATTTATTATTAAAAAACTCCAGAATTGTAAATTTTCTAACAATTGCTCATTAAACTGTAACATTTGTTCAATACATTGGCGTATTAACCTTGAAAATCGGAGAGAATTATTTTGACTAAATTGCCATTTCAAATACTCTTCAAACTTTAGCTTGTATTTTCCAACAATAACATAATTTGGAATGTTCCAATAATGAATCCGACCGACGATACGTTAAATTGTAACAACTCAAATATTATATTCCTCTGGCGGAATAAATTTAAACTACTAAAAGTGGTACAAACAAACCAGACAGCTGTTGATTTGAATAGAATTATTAATATTTTTTTGGAAATTTCGGCATTATGACTACGTTAAAGTATTTTAAATCAAATCGATATTATTCTGTTCATCAATGCAATTCAAGATCGACAAAAGATATTTCCCCATTTCTCTTTCCTAAACTGGAAAACTTAAAGAAGAAATGGCCTGAAGCTTTAAAGATCGAAAAGAAAGTAACACCTTATATGTACGTTTGCAGTCTACACTTTCTTAGCAGTGACTTAATTTTGCCAGGTTAGTAATTAACTAATATATTTTTATTGATAATATCCCAAAATACATGTTTATAAATCAAACAACTCCTTTGATTAAATGTCAGACATCTTGCAAATGTATCAATAAAGAGAAGGCTGAAGAAAAATGCTGTGCCATCCCAAAATTTACCTCAAAGTTCTGTCATTACAAAAATAAATAACCCTGCAATGACACAAATTAGGATGGACAGAATCCAAAGAAAAAATATAGTATAAATCAACCAGAACAAATTCCACTAGAATTACAGAGAGATGATGTTATCAAAATAGTAAATAGTGCAGATAAATTGCACTGTTTAACCCAGGGATGGCCAACCCGCGGCACGCGTGCCACTCTGTGGCACGATTGAGTCCTATCAGTGGCACGCGTAGCGTTTTGGATTAAAACACTTTCAAAAAAATTAAAACTTGAAAAACAAAAAATAATAAGAAACTTGGTAGGTTTACGGAAGTTACGATAGATGCGGCATCATTGCATCCTCTGCTGTCGTAATGTGCAATAGGACTGCGTTACCCTTGCTTAGTTTATTTTAAACTGCCCCGTTGTATGTGCACATTTTGTCATCGCGCATTGTTTCTTTAAAATTTTAAAAGTATTTGTTCGATATGTCCACGAGTAAGCCTTCGACTTCAAAACGAAAATACGAAGATGATATTGCAATTCGCGATTTTCAACCTGCTTGGGAAGAACAATTTTTATTTACTAATCGTAATACTTCAAAGCCTGTTTGTTTGATATGTGGATTGTCTGTAGCAGTTCCGAAAAAATTTAACCTGGAACGACATTATAAACAACTGCATAAGGACTTCAGCAACAAATATCCTATTGGTTCACATTTGCGAGCCGACTTTATTGAAAAAAGAAAGAAAACCCTAGCCAGCCAACAGTCACTCTTTCAGAAGAGAAGTGATGAAATGGAAACTATGGTTAAAACATCATATGAACTTTCTCTGCTGTTAGCCCGGAAGAAAAAAGCCTACTCTGATGGAGAGGAGATAATTAAAAATAGTCTGGCAATATTTGCTAAAAATGTGGGAGATGTAAAGATCAAAAATATGGTCGATAATATTGCATTATCCCGAAATACAGTCATGCGCCGTATAGATGATATGGGCCAGGATGTTGTTTCCCAAATTATAAGTGGATTAAAATCCTTCTTTTCTTTAGCGTTGGATGAAAGTTGTGACAACACAGAAAATGCGCAGTTAAGCATTTTTGTCCGTTATACCAATGATAATTTTGAAAATGCCGAAGAGCTTCTGGATTTGCGCCAACTAGTCACAACAACAGGAGAGGACATTTTTCAACAGCTTAAAAACGTAATCGAAGTCAACAAAGTTGAATGGTCAAAATTAGATAGTGTTTGTACAGATGGAGCTCCTTGCATGGTTGGTAGACTAAAGGGGTTTGTTACATTACTGGAAAACTATTTGGGAAGAAAAGTTTTTAAGTACCATTGTATTATTCACCAGGAAGCTCTTTGTGCCAAGGACCTAAACATGTCATCTGTTGTTGACCCTGTAACACGCTGCATTAACAAAATACGAGCTCGGGCATTGAATCGACGACAATTTCGAGAACTGTTCGCGGAAGAAACGGAGCAAGATGGAGAGTTACTTCTCCATTGCAGTGTGCGCTGGCTCTCCAAAGGAAATACACTCGAAAGGTTTTGGAACTTGAAGGAGTGCGTCTTAAAATATTTGCAAGAAAACAATGAACTACCCAGTGAGTGCTCGTTACTTAATGATAAAGATTGGCTTTGGGATTTAGCTTTTCTCACTGATATTATGAGACATTTAAATTTATTAAATTTAAGATTACAGGGAAAAAATTGTATTTTTCCTACTCTAGTTGGTCATATATCTTCTTTTGTGAATAAACTTATGCTTTTTTGTAACGATTTTGGAGAACAGAGATTGACACATTTCACATTAATGCAGGAATTAGCCAACAAGGTCAGTAGAACTCCAAATTATGACAAATTTAAAAACCTTATATCTATTTTGCTAGGTTCATTCAATACCCGGTTTGAAGATTTTCAAAAAGACAAAATGAATGTTGACCTTTTCATAAATCCTTTTTCTATTTCTCTGCAAGATATCAATTGTTACTCAGCTGAAATACAGATCGAAATTATTGATTTACAGAACCACACTATACTAAAAACCAAATATAGGGAAATTATTTCAACTGTTACTGATCCCAATTATATTGAATTTTGAAAATTTGTACCAGCAAACAATTTTCCTAATTTACACGAGTTAGCTCTAAGATATTGTTGTAGATTTGGTTCAACGTACGTTTGTGAGCAAATGTTCTCTATTATGAACATAATAAAATCAAAATATCGGTCACGATTAACTGACATGCATTTAAAAAATCTAATTCTGTTGGCTAGTTCCGAAATTAAAATATAGATGAATTAATTAAAAAAATACAAGTTCAAATACCACATTAAATAAGTAACTGTTTAATAATTTGAATTTTAGATAATAAGAAAATATTTAAGTTTTTTTGTTTAACGTTTTTATTTTATTTTTATTAACAATAAAGTAAGTTTGTTGTTATGTTTTACTTATTACGTTATTTTTTAAACCTCCACTATCTTGACTAAACGGAAAAATGTGGAATTTACATAAGAAATACATATTGTACCGTATATTATTAATGTTAGTATGTCGAAAAATTTTAGTGGCACGCCAAATTTTTTTTGTTCTCATATTGGCACTCGACTTAAAAAGGTTGGCCACCCCTGGTTTAACCAATAATGTTGCAGTACAAACAACAGAAATAGAATTGAGATTGCAAAAATTCAATGTGCTAGATTTGCTCAATAGCAAAAAAGAATTAAATGCGTTTATTGGTATTCCAAATTTCCAGTTATTAAATGATATAGTTAAGTGTGTTGAAGTAGTTCAAGGTTCTTCAAATAGTAAAATGTCAGTGGTTCAATCGTGTTGTGCTGACAATGATAAAACTCAAACAGAATCTTTCTTTTATGTGTATTTCAGCATTTTTTAAGTTAATTAACACATGTAAAAATTATTTTAAAAAAACTTTAATATCCTTAAAAACGGTTTTGCATTATGTAATTCGTTTTCCTGAGCAACAGGAAATATTAGGCAATTTGCCAAAGTATTTTCCAAATACAAGAATACTAGAGTAATACTTGACTGCACTGAAATTGCCTTTAAAAATTTAAGTGTCTCACGTGTCGCATCAAAAGTTATTCCCATTACAAAGGAAATCACACAATAAAATTTTTAATTGGAACAACCCCTTCTGGCATGATTTCCGTCATCAATAAAGGTTATGGGGGTCGAGCTTCAGATAAAGCAATTTTAATGCAGTTAAAGTTACTAGAAAAATGTATACCAAATGTGGATGCAATAATGTTGGATAAAGGGTTTCAAATTGAAGCAGAGTGTGCCTAACATAAAATAGGGTTATTAAAACCACCTTTTTTGAAAAAGAAGGCTCAGTTGTCTCATTTAGAAGCTTTCGACACTGCTAGTATTGAAACAAAAATTATACTTGGCAACCCTGCAACCCATTTTAACGTAGGATGCTGTCAACGGCTGTCATATCGACATCCGTATTATTACTGTCTCTTCAGCAATTAACATGTGTGTGAACCTCTATATTTGACTGCATAATGTTTTTTAATAATAATTTTTAATTCTATCTAGTTCGTTTGAAAATCATATCAACGATCTAACTAATGTGTTTCAAAGATTGCAATTATTTATATTGTGTGTAAATAGGGTGAAATGTACTTTCGTGCGCTCTTCTGTCAAGTATTTAGGGCACCTTCTGACGCCCAATGGGTCGCTCATGATCCTAGGAAGATATCACTAATTGCTGGAATGCGTATACCACGCAATGTTAAACATGTTTTATCATTTTTACAAACTTGTAGTTGGTTTCGACGTTTTGTGCCAAACTTCGCAGGTATATCCAAACCTCTTTCAGACTTAACTAAGAAGAATTTAGCATTTGTTTGGAGACCGACACAAAACCAGGCTTATTCAACTCTTAAAAAATTGCTTACGCAAGCTCTTATTCTGCAACAAGCAACCTTTACAAACTCTATAAAAATAGACGCAAGTTCGTATGCACTTGGCGCATGTTTCCTCCAGGGGGAGGAAGAAAATAAAAAGCTGATAGAGTATGCAATTCGCTTAGTCACAGCGGCTGAACGTAACTATAATACGACAAAGCGAGAAGGTTTAGCTATAGTATACGCAATTAATAAATTCCGGGGTTACATAGAAAGTTCACCTATTATTGTCAAAACAGATCATCAACCACTGAAATGGTTGATGTCTCTAAAATCTCCTACTGGCCGCCTTGCCAGATGGTTATTGGAAGTGCAAAGTTATGACTTACGAATTGAATATGTTCCTGGATGAACGAATCGTATCGCCGATATGTTATAAAGGCCTATTTGTGGTCCAGACAAGAAAGATATTTGTGACCTCTGTAATATCGCAGTAGATGTACCAACGATAAGCAATAAGAAACTTAGAAAGGAACAGTTCACTGACTCACAGCTTAAAATAATTATTGATTGCCTTGAATCGGAATAACCTGAATAGAGAACTTGACAATTTTTTTTTTATTTACTTATTATATTTGTCTACATATAGAAACAACGCATACCAAATATCAACCCTCAAATTACAATATTTAATTTACAATGAACATTTAAAATTAGGATCGCCAGCTTTTCATTTTAAACAACACGGCGAGCTATATGACGACTCGTTCCAGGACAAGAGAACAACGAACTGTCACAAACTATCAACTGTAAAAACATTGTGTTTTAGGTTAGATTTTGTTGTGCATAATTTCTTTTTTCTTTTTATTATCTGTGCTTTAATAATATTAATAATAATAATGGAAGAAACACAAAATCAATATTACAAATGAGACCTCTACTTGCAAAACAACCAATCTCCACTTTTTGGGCAATCTGACCTGCATACGCCACTGGATTCCTTGTAAAAAGACGCATCCCGGTATGCATAAATTTTCGTAACCCATTGAAATTAAATGGAGAAAATTGGTTGTTGTTTCAAAACGACCATTCTCCAAGGTCGTGTAGGATTCAAAACAACCAATATCCCTCTGCACCAATCAGAGCGCTGGATTGTATCATGTGGTCGATGATTTTTAAGATGGCGATCATACTAGTGTCAAAGCTGAGAAAACGAACAATATTTTCTAAAGTTTTTGAATTTTAATAATAAATGGAGACAACACCAGAAGTATTAACGCCTACAAAGTGTAGAAAAAGAATCGCACAACCAGAGAAATGGGTGAGAAATGTGAGAAAACGGCTAAGGTTAGTATATTTTTAAATCTATATAGAAGAAAAAATGTCGTCTGTCGTGAGTGCAACATGCTTCGCAGTTTTGTTAAAATGCAGGGAACATGTATAATTTTCATTGTTTTTTACATTCAAAAAATGATTTACATATAATTACCAGATATTTAGAATAGAATGTGAATTTAACTTATTTGTAGGTATGGGGAAACGAAGGCGCCTAAAATGCCAACATGCAAGCATGACGGGAGAGCCTACCAGTGCACAAAACTCAATATTGCGGATGTGATGGCATTTTATAAAGCTTTTCATAAAAATGAAGAGAAAGTTAAACAAGACACCTTTATACTGCAATTCCTAGATTTAAACCCTGTTCGCAGACGTCGCCCAAAAACTGGAGTAAATCGTAATAAGACAACTACATGCAAGTGTTTCATAAAAGGTCCAGATGGCAAGTTACCCCAATGAAATAGGAGTCGGGAACTTGGCCAATATTAGTAAAGAGAAATTGAAGGACGTAAGGAAGCTACTGGAAAGTCACTACGGCGAAGAATGGCAAAATGATCCGAAACTGGCTTATTTCAAAAACGACCTACATTACGAAAATGTTCCAAGCGTCCCTGAAGAAGACGACGTTTATTGCGAACCACTCGATAATGACAACGACGACGAAGTCTTAAGAGTATAGAATTTTGGTATTAATAAATATTTTAATGTATTAAGTACTGTTATTAAACTCTTATTAAATATTTGTGTTTTTACTACAAAATAACCAATCTCCTGGTCTGTTCATTTCAAAATAGCCAATATCCACTTGTTAGTTGCAAAGTAGCCAATCTCCAAATATTTTTCTTTAATTAAAAGAGTATTTTAATAACAACCAAGAAACTGGCAACGAAAAAGTAATTTTGAACAATCAAAGTTTATGGATAACGAATTTTGTGGCTCCAGGTTTTACAAATATGTCCACGGTAAAAAATTACGATTTACGGCAAATTTTCCAGGGTGGAGATTGGTTGTTTTGCAAATAGAGGTCTCAAATATTGTATAGTTCCCATGTGTTCCAATACCACTTATAAAACGTCCGGAAAGCTATTTATTCGTGTGCCTCAAGATCAAAAACGTCGCTTAAACTGATTAAAGGCATGCAGAAAAAATGAGAAAGATATTTCACAGAAAACTGCAGCCCACGTATGTGAGGATCATTTTACTGTGAGTATAAAAATCAGACTCTATATGTAATCATCTACATATCATTATACATATTTAGGTATTTTATGTTTATTTCTTTGCTATACAATGCACTTAAAACCTTTAACAGTATTAAAACAGGCATACAATGGAAACGTTATCAAATCTATTGCCACAGAATAAACACCAATCAGAATGCCCACTCTCAGATGCCGACTTTGAAGTTTGTCAGCACGCGATCGCCATATTTTAAACGGAAACAGACTCGAATTATGAAATTTGTGACAAGCTAAAACAGAACTGTAATTTAAATTTTTAGAGATTAATAATTTAGTACATTTGAAATAATTTAATCTATTCTTCAACTAAAAGTACGAATAAAATATTGCATATTATGTCTATAGTTGCTGTAAATAAATTAAACCGGGTTAATTTTTCTATGCACACCAGGTACAATGTCACTGAACAGCACTGGTTCCATTTCAAACATGGCTGATTCCGTCTGCGCGAACGAGATGTGCGTACTTATTTTTTCAAGCAGAGTGGACTGTTTATTATTCTGTGCTATTGCCACGTGCATAAAATGCAATACCGTTGCAGTTGCAGCGTTGCAATACCTATCGTTTTTACCCGTATATAGGGATGACCAACGAGCAGTTTGACGTAACAACCAATTCCGCCCGTTGAAAGAATAATTTAAATTCTGCAGTTTAATTTTGATGCAAGTTCCCCATTAGTAGACATACCCGATATACTGATCGCGGTTATGTCATGAATCAAGGAGTCTTGTATCGATATAATCAAAACCTTAAATGTGAGGACGCTCAGTTAGTAGTGTCTCAAAATAAAATAGCCGATGTTTTGAAAGAGTGTCATGACATGCCCATCGCAGGACATTATGGTGTTGAAAAGACAATTCAAAGAATTGCTCTTCGTTACTACTGACCTACTATTAGGCGAGATGTCGTAAAGCATATAAAGAATTGCATCGACTGCCAAAGGTATAAATCTTTGAATCTGAAACCAGACGGTCTAATCCAAACTCCTGTGTTTGCACAACGCTTTGAATGCGTTGCAATTGATTTAATGTGTCAACTACCTGTAACTGAAAAAGAAAACACATGGATTTTTGCAGCGGAAGGTACTTCCACGAAATGAATAGAAATATTCTCGTTAAAACAAGCTACTGCGAAGGGGTGCATAAAGGTACTAATAAGGGAAATATGTTTACGATACGGCACACCTTGTAGAATAATAAGTGACAACGGACCCCAATTCGTTAGTAAAATAATGCAGCAGTTTACATACTGCCTAGGTACTCAGCAATCACTCATTCCTGTTTATTACCCTGCCTCAAACCGGAGGAACGTAAAAATCGCGATTTAAAGATTCAGAGTTCAATTTTAGTTCAAAGGGACCAGAATACGGTACCAATTTTAGGTACCGGTTATTCCCCGGCTTATTTGAACGTTGGGCGTGAGCTACGTACGCCCACAGATGTGCATAAAGACCTACAAGCTGTTATAGCGAGTGAACCGGTTATTCCTGAGATAACGCCGTACTTGCGCAGACATACAGACATTTTACTAAGTGCGTGTGAGAATAATGAGTTACGCCAAGACGCTTCGAAACTGTACGGAGATAAACACTTTCGCGAAACCGTTGTGTTTAACAAATGACAGAAAGTTCTCGTAAAGACTCACATCCTTAGTAGGAATGATGCAGGACTGTCTTCCAAATTTGCGCCGAGTTGCGATGGCCCATACCTTATCCTCAACCAACTTTCTCCTACTTCGTACGAGTTAGCAACTGTAACGCAACCGGATATAGAAATTAGAAAGTACCATGTATCTGCTCTCCATCCTTTTGTAAAGGATGATTCCAATTCGCCTATAACACCTCTACATGAGTTACGTAGTAGAGGACGACCTTCAACCACGTTGCAGAAAGGTGTCCCAGATGAAGCCAAAGCTATTCCAAAACGACACCCAATGCCAACGCAACAATCCGCAAGTTCTGGTGTACCTGAAACAACAGCCAGTGATCCCAGAAGTACCTCTTTGCCTGCAAAGAGTAATGACGCCTTTGGAGTAAAGGTTACCAAGACGCCCAATGAATGATCCTGGAGGTCTGTCCCAAGCCCTCGCCAATAATCAGTTTTGTTTTGTATCAGTCATATTCTAGGTCTAGGGGAGGATGTAACAAAAATTTATACTTGCAACCCTGCACTCATTTTGATGTAGGATGCTGCCAACGGCTGTCATATCGATATCCGCCATTATCATTGTCTCTCCAGCAATCAACATGTATGTGTACCTCCATATTCGACTGCATAATGTAGTTTTATAATAATATAGTCTATTGTTTTATTTTAATCGGATTACACCGCATCAAATAGTGTTTTATCATTATTTACCTAACCTGTGCGTTGCAACCTATTGACGAAATGAACCCTTATTTTGGCTACGAAATTGCCAATTAAGGAAAATAAAAGACTGATTTGATGAATTTGGTTCAAGGTAACCACATTCCTCATTTCTATTTTGACTTTTTCGATAATTTGTAGACAACCTAGAGGAGAAATAGATTTTTATAAACTTTTAATTAATTGATTTCTTATCTAAGAATTATTTTTAATTTGTATTACTTTTGTCTTTTTGCAATATTTTTATTTAGTTTTGTTACTTTTAGTTAAACTAGGATAATAATAATAATAATAATATATTTTGTATTGCTAAAACCAATTTATATACATAATATTTCGTAACTCTTTCTTTATTTTATCTGTATAGTGTCACAACTCAAAAAAACATTTTTTTAAACATTTTTGGTATACCTAATACGCTATTTTGTTGAGCTTCAAAAAGCATTGTAACTCACTAAAATAGTTATTGTTCTAATTGTCATAGTTTTTGAATTAAACTCGAAAATGTTGTATAACAAACTTTAAACGTCCTTTTCTCGAAACTTTGCTTTTTTGACTTATGACACTCTTTGAGCGGAAGTGCGATATGTGTTTAAGTGAAAATTAACTAAATAGAATATCTGAAAATGTTTAATAGAAGTAGAAAGATACTAGATTCTTATTGGAAAATGCATCTCAACAAGCAGGTAAATACAACATAACCTTAATAATTATAAACTTATTCTTTAACTTAAAATAATTTCTGTATCTGTAATATGGAACACATTTTATCATTGAAAAGCTTAGTAGCATTCATCGTTTGTTATTGGTTTGGTAGTATATTAATTAATTAAATTTTTTGCTGATTTTGCAATTTAAAAATTGATAACATTTTGCTTTAATAGAATATTCCAAAATTAATATAAATAATAGATATGATATTTGGCCAAAATAGGACATCTTTCTTGTTTGATGTTTTAATTATTATAATATATTAAGAGAAATAATAAAAGTTATACCATGTTGTGTATAGATAATTAAGGACTTTAATGTGATGGATAAAATGTTAAAGTGATTAATTTTGTTCTTTTCAGGCACTTCTTCATGTGGTAACTTTTTTGTAGGAGAACAATTGCTAGCTGTCAATAAATCTGAAAGTATTAGATATGGTAAGTAGATGTACATACATATTTTAACTATTTTTTTTTCTGATTCCTATTCGAAAAGCCAACGAGTCAACACCTCGGCTTCTTCTAATAGTATTTCTTATAAAAAAACTTGTCAGTTAATGTGATTTGTTATCAAGTAATTATTGAAAGTGAAAAGTTTTTTGTGAAGCGACTTGGTATGTAAACTTTACAATTGATACAAATACACTAATAGGCCAGGCATTGCGGCTGATTTTCATTAAATATGTTGGAATCCAGAATATTTAAAAATGCTTCTTCAACCCACCGCTCCAAGCTACGCAGCTGTTACCACATCAAAAACAACAAAACCTACACCGGCGACCACATCATATCCTAGCAGAAAGCAAACGATAGTATTAAATGCTCTTCCGGATACAGCTCTCTTCGATTACATTAAGGCGATCGGTGAAATCGTAACACCAAAGCGTATTACCCACGCTTCCCGCATATCCAACCAACGCATTTGCATCTTTCTTACTTCTATTTCTGACGTCGATATTTTTCTTAAAAACAATCCCACCGTTTCCGTTAAAAATGAAATCGTCCACATCCGCAGACTCATTTCCCCAACTAAAAGATTGTTAATATCTAATGTATGTCCATCGATTCCAAATCAACTTATCGAACAGGCATTAAAAAACGAACTTGGTTTGCAACTAGCCTCACCTGTATCTCAGATTCGTACAGGCTCACCCGATGAAGATTATTCCCATATATTAAATTATCGACGGTCTATCTACGTAATACCAGATAAAGAAAATTTCGAAATACAAACCTTCGTATTAATACATTTTGAAAACACTTCCTTCCGAATCTTCGTTACATCAGACAAACTAGAATGTTTCCTTTGCCAAAAAGCCGGACATACGGCTGAAACCTGCCAAAACCCACCGGATACCACTACCCACCCCCGTTTCGCCCAAGTACCTAATGAATCCACCAACAATAGCCCCACCGCACCTTCCGACACCTCTCACACTTCTGCCTCCGACAATTTATCCAACATCACACCTCTACCTTAAGATCAACCTCAACCTACACCTCCTACTATCGCCCTCCTGAAAAGAGCCCATTCAACTGACTCAAGCCTCGATTGTCCCCCTGTAATTGCCATTTCAGATCCCACTACTCACACTCCAAACGATCCACATTCCCTCGATGACAACTCCTTCCGGGCCCCCAAATCAGCCCCTAAAAAAAATCGAAAACCAAAGATACAAAACCATCAGCCACTATGAGCCCGTCTGCCCGTTTAATTATAGCAGCAAACCCATCATCCTTTTCAATTAACTCGCTACAACTAATTGCTTTCTTGGAAAATTCTTTTGACTGCCATGACCCATTAGCTGAAGTATACCAATTTACTACGAACATTAACGGCCTTCTTGATGACCTCAAACAAATCTACCATAATATCTCTGATAGATCACTTAAAAATCGTATAACTCGCCTACAAAAAAAAAATTAAGGCTACGATGAATCTAAATGATGTTACTGACACTGTTAGTCTTGCATCTGTTAGCTCTAATGACAGTGACCCATCCTTAGACAAAACCGACCTGCCTTAATTTATAACTTTTATATTCACTATAATTCAATGGAATTGCGACGGATATTATCCGCGCTTAGAACGTCTGCAGCTACTGATATCTCTCCACCACCCCACCTTCATTTGCTTACAGGAAACTAACTTCGCGTCAACTAATCTCCATACACTCAAAGATTTTGAAGGGTATCATTACATCAGATCTGTCTGCTCCAGAGCTAGTGTAGGTGCATCTATATTTGCTTCTAAAGACCATTACTCCACTCTTCTTCTATATGCTCTATATACATCTCTCCTGACTACATTCTAAAGGAAGAACTTCTTGATTTAGTATACCAACTCCCCCAACCCTATATAATTGTAGGAGACTTCAACGCCCACAACACTATGTGGGGCTCCTCGCGTACATTTGAACGTGGTAAAGTTGTTGAAAATATTCTTGATTGCACTAGCTCATGTGTTCTCAATACGGGATCATACACCCACTTTAACATTGCTTCAGGTGCTTATTCTGCCATCGATCTAAGCATATGTGATCCCAAATCGGCTGCCAACTTATCCTACGACAGCAACCATTTCCCTATAATTATACGTGACAACACCTATGACCAAGTTTCAGTGAGAAGTTATTGGCGCGTCAACAAGGCTAATTGGCCAGAGTTCTCCAAAAATCTGAATCCCTTATATGCAAATTACCTAACTCTAATAATATCGATGATTCCATAAAACTATTCTCAGATACCATGATTAAAGCAGCATTAACTCATATTGGCAAAACTACAATTAGCCCCCGACATAAAGTTGTACCTTGGTGAAACTCTCAATGTGATCTCGCAATTCGACAATCAAAGACTGCGCTCAATCAATACCTCAAACATAAAAGTTATGAAAATCTAATTAAGTATAAAACGCTGAAAACCAAAGCCAAATACGTTGTCAAACAGAGCAAGAAAACATCCTGGCATAACTATGTATCGTCTTTGAATGATAACACAAATCCCTCCCAAATGTGGCAAAAAATCCGACAAGTTCAGGGACAAAAAACTAACACCAAAATTACCCATTTAATCTCTAACAGCACTTCTAGCAACAGCCAAATTATTTGCAATACCCTGGCTAATACATTTGAGGAACAATTTCACAACAAACTCAAACCCCTAATTTCATTCTAAATTTAATGTGTCACTTACAAAGTTTAGTAAGGCAGAAACCAACCAGGATTTGATTAGGAAATCCTTACTAGAAATTCTTAATTTTAAGAAATTCGATCGGGTACTCTACACTAACGCATCAAAGAGCGAAACGGGGGTTTACTACGGGGGTCAAATACCTGCCACATGCAGCGTCCACACCGGTGAACTGTATGCTATTTACCAAGCCTCCAAACTTTGTACAGCACCCAATTAACACATTGCCATCTGTACAGACTCCCTTGCCTCTATCCAATCCATCAATAATCTATTTACTAATCACCCTCTTGTAAAAAAATCCATGTCATTTACAATCTTATCATCCACAACATCCATATCACTATCATATGGATTCCCTCCCACATCGGGATTATGGGTAACGACAACGCCGATCGCTTTGCCAAAGAAGCTGCTGTATCCAGTTATACCCCACGTAATATACAAATTGCCAGTGACCTAAAAACTAGTATAAAGAAACTCGTACGAAATTACTGGCAGAATCATTGGAAACAATCCACTACATTTTTACACCAAATAGATCAGACGATTGAGCGGTTCGTTATCCCTGGTATAACTAGAAATGAGATGGTTGTTGCTAGAAGATTGCGTATCGGTCACACCAGATTTACACATGGTCACCTAATAAATTCTACACCTTAGCCAATCTGTCACTATTGCCAATCTCCACTAAGCGTTCTACATATCCATGTGGACTGCCCTCATAAACGACGCCAAGAACTGGGCATGAAGGGCGACATCACAGATATATTACCGAACCAGAGCCAAGTCATCACAGCTATTCAGTTCCTGAAGCTAGAAAACTTACTAAATAATATATAACTATAGTATATTATAATATGTAATTGTACCTTATATATAATTGTATCCACGGTGCCTCGTGCTAATGGCCGAAGCTGTCACAAGCACGTTAAATTAAATAAAAAAAAAACTATTTTTTAAATGTTCTTTCTTTGTTACACTTCATCTACATATATTACACTTAATATTTTTCCTAAAACCCTCTATTCGCCTTCTTGATATAGTATTTTTAAATTCTTTGAACAAATAATACTCCCCAATATTGTGAGTGAGTATTTTCTACACATTTTAACAATTTTTATTTTGGATTTCCACGTAATGTAAACTCACCATCATTTGTAATAACACCTTCAGTTGAGAATAAGCAAAACCAAATGACATTTTCGGTCCTTCAGGAGAACAGTCATTCACCCGAAAACATCCGTAAAAAAGATAGCGATGATAGCGTAGCTGACAAGGATTATGTACCTTTAGACGAAAGCAGCGATAACCCTACGATTGCTAAAAAAAATGGGGTTTTTCCCATAAGAATCATCTTAGCTTAGTACCTTATTCTGACTCTGATACTGAGCACGAAAATATAGTAGGTGTTAATGGCGAACCTAATAATAATAAGAAAAGTAAGTGTTCATACACAAGTGCTACAATAAAATACAATAGAAACAGAGGATTGGAATATACCAATCAAAAAGGAAAAATAGCTCGAGCAAGAAATGTAAAACATTTGCAACCATGTAGAAAAAAATGCGCCAACAAAATTAATTTTGAAGAACAAGAGCAAATATTTAAAGAATACTGGAAGCTTGGAGATTGTAACAAAAGAGTGTTATATTTGGCCCAATTGATTTTTCGAGCTCCTAAAAAGGCTGTTCGGATTAGAAACAGTGGACAAGCTACTAAACCAAGAAGCATGAACTATATTTATTAGGTAAAACTTCGTGGAGTAATAGTTGAAATTTGTAAGGAAAGTTTTAAGAAAACATTTTGTGAGAGCGACAAATTCCAACGCAAAGTTATACAAAAATCAGTTGTAGGAATATCCGGTGTAACAAGTAATGACCAAAGGGGTTCTAGTACACCACCTTCCAAAGTTTCAGAAGAAAGAAACAAATGAATCCTTGACCACATAAATAGTTACCCTGCATATGAATCCCACTATTCGCGACGACATACAAGTAAAAAATGTTTCCCTTAGGTCTAAATTTAACAATAATGTTTCAAATGTTTCACCGAACGAGAGAGAGGCCCGCCGGACCGGCGAATGCCTTGCGTCTCTCTCCCACTCAAACATGATCGGTCCGATGCGCGCGCAGCACTAGAGAATTAGGCGCGTTGAATCGGTGCGTGCTTGTGTCTCTGTCTTTCTCGAGCGTTCTTGGCGTTGGAAAAGAAAAGAGAAAAAGACGTTGTCACGTAAAATCTTCGACCGTAAAACCGACTTTACAGGCAACCGATTTTTTTTTACTCAATTGTATCTCCCTTATTATTCAGTTTTATAAAAAAAGTGTACATAAAGAAGTACCCTTATTTTTGGACGTACTATGAGCTCTAGAAATTAATGTACATAATTCTGGACCACCTTGTATATACAAGGACTTGACCCATAAATTAAAAGTCGAAGTGCTAAAAGAATTTAACAAAAGATTTGGTCAAATTGAGTAGTGCAGTTTATTGGGTTTGGCTACATTATTGGACCCACGATTTAAGAAGATCTATTTTAAAAATCCACTTGCATGTAGCAAGTAAGTATTATTTTTATTTATTTATTTATTAATGGCATACATTTACAAAAGTTTTGAAGCAATGCTACACCTTAACAATAAATGTTTAAAATATTAAACATCTCAACAAACTCATTTTATGACACCTTTTAATTGTTTTGTTATCAATATTAGTTGTCATGGTCAATAATAATGTTTTTCAACATGTTTTGATATCAGATCATGTGTAATACTCAACCAGTGTACTCAACATTATTGTCACTTTATTGTTACAGGTATATAAACACAGTAAACGCAAGATTAAAATTACTGGAAATTGAAACAAATAAACAAACGATTAGTGATAGTAATGAAACTGACAGAATTCTTGAAAAATCTGGAAGTATATTCAGTCAACATAATAAACAGATCCAATCAAAGTAGAGACAAACAAATAAGGAAAAAACACTCCAAAAAATTTACATCTAGAATTTTCATTATATCTATCAGCTCCAGCAGCCAAAATAGAGGATAATCCCACAGCATTATGGGTAGATATGAAAAGAACCTATCCCAAGTTGTCAGGAGTTGTCACTGAATTTGTTCCTTTGATTGGTACATCTGTTTCATCTGAAATATTGTGTTCAAAAGCAAGACAAATTATAACAAAATTCTAGAAATCGTCTAGAGGGTAAATTGGCTTCAAAGCTTCTGTTTTTAAGTTCCGTTCCAGAGAAAATGTGGTAAAAGTAGAATATTTTCATTTTAATTACTTTAGTTTTGTTTATGAACTATTTATTGTTTGTCTATTGTTCATATAATTATTGTTTTAGAAATGTTATATATTTTAATAAATAAAATAATAAAAAATAGTATGGTTCTGAAACTGATTCCTTGTGGCATGTTAAATTTAGTATTATGCTTATATGGGATTGAGCCACAATCGTTGGCGTAATGAAAACTACATTTCTTAATTAACTATTGTTTACAAACAAATGTAATTTTCATTACACCAACAATTGCGGCTCAATCGCTCAATATTTGTTAGTGGCTACTAAAATCATTTTAACTATGTTAAGTATGTATCTAAATTAAAACGATGTTAATGGCCTTTAACACATAATATATGCATACAGTTGTAAGTTTTGTCAATTTCATTAGTACATTTTTGTGTGGATTTTTTCAAATATGATATTTTTTGATAAACGGGGCAAATTGAAGGGAATATCATGTTTATTGTTTAAAAAACTGTCTATTACTAACTCGAGACTAATCATGTGTAATGTTTTTTTTTAGTTTAGCCATTCTCTTATATCAAAAAATATCAAATTGGGAAAAATATAGGTTTCTTAACCACTTGAAAGTTTTTTTTGAAACTTAGAAAATAAGTGAAACAAGAACAAAAAAAAATCAATTTTACCCGGTTAGCAAAACTGAAGAGAACTAGAAAGTTTTTAGATTTTGGCATCTTTAGATCATTAAAAAAAAAGGAGTTTAGAATTGAGCAAATCGGCACAGCAAATACCGGGAATATACTAAGTACTCCGTTGAAGATATATCGTCGGCTTAGCATGAAAACCACGTATCTACAAAAACAAGATTTTACAAGAGACAAAAAAACTTTCTCGTTTATTTACATTTATAGTATTTTAACTTTTTTAGTGCTTAAGCTCAATAAATAATGGTTATAGTTTATACTATTACAACAATATTTAAGTAAAATAAACCGTTTCGTTTAATTTGCAGTTACGAGTTTTTCATTTGTAAATTATCTATCATAAGTGGTACTTACGAGCTTCTCATTTTTGTCGACAGTATGTTCCAGGTAAAATAGTAAAAAATTTTGTACAAAAAAAGATAAAGATTTATACTTTATTTCCTAAAAATAATAATACATATTAAAAAGATACTTAAAGAAATGAATTTGACTTCTAAAATACAAAAATAACTTAATTTATTTGCTGTTCTTCTTTTCACTCAAATATGGCAATTGGTCATAAAATGGATGAATATCCCTTGGCAAGACTGTTTTTAGTTCCTGTAAATGTTTATATTTTGTTTGCGTTATTGGAAGTGGCTTCGAATAAAGTTGTTCTATAGTATCGGTCTCAGAAGGCTTTTTTAAAATTCGCCGAGGTAGTTCTCTGTATTCCTCATTAAAATCTAACTTTACCTGAATTTCACCATCTGGACTATATTTGATACATTTTATATCAGTAACCAAGGGGTCCCCTGCCTTAGACCCTGGCCTTAATGATGACAGGTAATTTAAACTGCTAAATTTTTTAAAAAAAGTAAAATCTAACGTTTCAACATAGTAGGGTTTAGGATTTGTTCTAGCTCTTTTGCAAGCTTCCGTATATGAACAAGGTGAATAAATATCCCTATTTTTTAATGCACATTCAATTTTGGCGTGCATGGAGTCAACCTCCATTTGGGTATGGCCTTTAGTCAGGTAGGGGAAAAGCGTGTACCTTGGGACAAAATTTACTTTTAAATTTTTATGTTTTTTTCTTTCATCTGAAACTGAAATGTATTTGATCCATGTAAAAGAATGAAGATTTAGGCACTGGACTGATATTAAAAATATCGATAATAACCAACGAGTAAATCAGTAATTACCATATAAGTGTACAGTGATATTAGTCCCAAGGTTCAACCTGTGGTTTACCCTTGGGACGTTTGGTAACTTTTTTAATGATGAAAAAACCAATAAAAGTATTTTATTGTATTTATATATTATTTAAAAGAAATATTTTGTGGAAAGGCAATGTTGAATGAATGAAATCCTCGCCGTATTTTGGGCACAGGCAACACTTTCACTATGCTTGAATGCTTCACGACGGCAATATCTTCAACATTTGGGAAGACAAAATAAACTTTCCGTTTTCGGAGAAACTTCACAGTAACTTCTTGGTTTATGCTTTCTTGAACCAAACCAGCATAGTAAACATCAGTGGATGTAGCTTTTCCAGTGACTTCAAATTTTACCACAACCCAGCTGCCAATGGTAAAATTGAGTGCAACTTTGTCTGATGGAAAGAAATCAGGAACATCTTCATCTTCGGAACTTGAGTCAAATCTGCTTCCATCAGAGATGTCTTTAAGCTCGAGCTCGTCTTCATCTTCAGACGAAGAAGAAGATACAACTAGTGCTCTTTTGACTGCCTCTTTTTTCCTCGGGACTGGCTTACATATTTTAATTTTCTGCTCCTTGATTTTCGGCAACTCCGGTGAGTCTGTGACAATCATACATCTTCCCGGTCTCCTTCACCTTCCACCAGTCTTACGCGGTGGAACCTTCGGAAATGGGCGAATTTGTTCAGGGGTCATTCCAGTAGTGGAACATGGCGCACTGCTTGTTGATGGTATGGCTTCATCAACTTCCATAAGTTCTGTCTCTTCAATATCAGTTTGTTTTGGTTTATATGGCCTGTTGGTCACCTCAGCTGGTAAGAACTCATGGTCTCCGAACACGTTTGCATTAAATGGCCATATACCTGCTAATTTGAAACCTGACGAAATGTTATTTGGGGTAAACGCCAATGGGAATGCTTTTCCTATCAGCTCTGACATGTCGTAAATAGATATAGGCTTTCCCGGATGGTTCAGCATCCATTCTTTGCTAGCATTATTGAAATAATTTTTAAATGGCCCAAACACAGACCTATCCAACGGCTGAAGTTTGTGACTGGTATGCGGAGGAAAGGTTAAAATTACTATTCCATTATCCCTAGCTATGTGTATAGCAGCCAATGAGAGGTGGCTTTCGTGGTTGTCGAGGATAAGCAACACTTTATTTTCAGGAGATGGCTTCACAACTGAAATGAAATGTTGAAGATATTCAACGAACAATTCAGCATTGGACCAACCACTAGAAGTTGCCATACCAATAGTTCCAGGTGGTGCGTTGTTAATCATGTGCTCTTTGAAGTGAACACGTGGAAAAATTATACCTGGTGGAATAAATGTTCCGGCAGCGCTAACGCAGGCTATCATAGTAACATTAATACCCCTCTCGCCAGAAGTAGCTGCTCCAATTTGCTTAGCTTTTATATCGCCAAGCACACGAACTGGCTTGTGAACAGTAGGGCAGCCGGTCTCATCGAGATTCCACACATTTTGAGGTATTAACTTTAATCTCGAATAAATTTCTCCCAATTTATCAAAAAATATTAAAACGTTTGGCTTGTTGAAACAGGCCATTCGACCTAAGCTTGTGGCTTCAGGCTTCCGAAGAGATATTTTGTTATTATAAGAAGTTCTAAAACATCGGTACCATTGTCTACCAGCAGTTTTATTATTATCCCATGATTCAGGGTAGTTCACATTGTTGAGTTTGGCGTACTGATATGCTAGTTTTCGCATTTCTTCAACAGTGACGCCATAGTTCCACTGTGCAGCTTTGATAATGTAAGTGAGCAGTTCGTTTTCTTGTTCAGTACTGAAGACTTTGCGTGTTGAATTATTCGCTTCATACTTGAAAGTCGCTTTCATAGACACTTTATGTTTTTGAATATGCCTACCAAGAGTACTTTTTGAAACACCATACAGATTAGCTATTTCTCTCAAAGGTCGACTATGCGCCAGTATCTCATTGGCAGCTGCTTCTAATGCTTCTGCATCTGGTTTCACCCTTTTTTTCCTGTAGCACTTCTTCCCATCTGCAACAATAAGATTAACATTAACACGGTGAAGAAAAATATCTGGTTGTACCTTGGGACAAGTCCCTACGTACAACCTTAACAACGTCCCAAGGTACAACCAAGCACATGTTTTACTAAATCTAACCTCATCAATTTAAAGTAAAGTTTTTTCTCATAAAATATAGTTTACAGTGAGCATTAAATATATAAAGACGAAATACGCCGAAAAAATTCAACCAATAGTTCTTACCGTGCTTTTCCTATTATTTTATAAAGATGGATAAAATTTACTTCACGGACACCAAAACGTTTTACACTTGTCGTCACATCAAATGGCTGCTGACGGAAACGCGAATGTTTGATGTAAGTGGAGACAGTGTTGCCATCATATTACAAATTTCTCAGATTTCTCGCTACAACGGTTACATTTTTATAATGATTGTCCCAAGGTAAAACCGTCCCAAGGTACACGCCTTTCCCCTACTTTTGATAAATTGTTATTCCCGTTTTTACAGAAACTAACATTAGAGTATTAGCCATAACACAATTCCTATTTTGATATGTGCATCCATCCGAGTACAGAATTATTCTTCTGCAACTACTTTTGTCTACTTTGTTTATAATAAAATTATAAAGGATTGTGGCAAATTCGTCTGCTGTAACACCTCCTTGTGTTTCGTCCCAAAGAAAATTATAGCCGTCTGAAGATTTCAGGTCGTAAATACAAAAATTGTGTACTTTTAACTTGGTTTTATAATATAGCGCAGAAGCCTGCAAGACAGGACATAACAAGACAGCCTGAAGATCCATTGTCAATACCATGGTATTTTCAGATTTTTCTGTTTTATCCGTCTGTTTTTCTTGACGGGCTGTATCCTTATCTTTTAAATGTTTGGTGTAAACTTCCTCTGAAATATTTCCAACTTTAAAAGAGCAGCATGTGTCACACTGGTCTTTTTTCGGAGAGAATAATGAAAGATTTTCTTCTTCAAACATAACTGAAAAAGTGCAAATGGAAGCAATAGATCGAATGTTATTTGATTCACAGTAACTTTTGTATTCCTTGTGTAATGCAGCTTTAGATTGCCAGAAAGGTTCTAAATACAATTTGGTAGAAGATTTTCGGCAATAATGCGATTCCAGTTTGGGTAAACTTTTTAAAAACTCTTTAACTGATTCTCTTGTTGTGGAATTGTTTGCTTTCTTTCTAGATTCAGTTCGGTTATTTGTAGCTGTTGTTTGAAACTTTTTCCAATTAGTTACGGTCCACTCGCCCATGGAAGTAGTGTTTAGAAACATCTTCTTGCATACTTGCAGTCGTGCCGAATGTATAGAAGAGTTTAGAAAATATTGCAGGCTATCCTTGCGACGAAATGAGATTTCAGGTTCAACTGTTCTTCTTTTCACCTGAGTGACTTCTACCATAGTCTGTATGAACACTTTTCTTTGGTCCCACGACAAACTCCAGAAATGTTTGAAAATTTCTCTTCTCGAAGTTTCATTAAACTTTCTACATTTTAGTTTAGCGGTCTCTTTTCTTGATTTACTGCAATTACATGGAGGTTTTAATTTTCTTTCAGGCCTTTTCACATCAAACAAACTTCTACCATCAACTTGTCTCCTTCCCTTATATTCTTCACCACGCATTCGTTTTGATTTATTTGATTCCTGTAGCCAAAGATTTTTATTTTTTTTCTTACTTCTGGTTTTTGCTGAAACAGGTTCTACTTCACGTTCAGAATCAGGATTTGTGTTTACTTGCTGAACTTCCTCTTCATTGTTATTATTTTCAGATTTCCTATTGTGATCTGAGGGAAAACTATTCTTTTCTATCTCTGTCAAACTTTCTATCTGATTGGCGTTAAAAGCGAGGTTTCGGTTGCACTGTACGACTCTTTCGCTGTCATGATTTACTGCCAACTCGCATTTATTCAAAGTGGAATCTGGCAAACACGTGTCAGCAAAAATTACGTCCATATTTTCTATATCAAAATCCGTAGTTTGTTCACTTTTCTCTAAAAGTTTTCTACTACTACTACCACTCATTGATGGATTGTCAACACAATATTTTGGAGATGCAGAAAAAGTACTGACATCGTTTTCTGAAGATTGTCCATTGGCAATAGCCAGTTGTAGTATTCTGCTGGCTCGAGAATTAGATGCCATTGAACGTCTGAAACCAATAATTATCATTGTTACTTAAAAATTAATACACATTATATACATGAAGATTATTATCACGAAAAATGAAAAACTCGTATCTACAATATTTTTTGACAATGCATCATTGACCATTCTGCTTTTAGGTTAATGTAATGGCAGTTAAGAGGTTTTCATTATTAATACTACTACTACTAAGTTTTTATTTATATCTTGCAGTTTAAATAAAAAAACTTACCTTGCTATCTACACGAGTAAACGCTGAAATTAATATAGATATTATTTTACTACCAAAATATAAGCGCCGACTAGCACGTGGTAACTAATGAGCACTTCCGAGGTTTTCATCCACAGGAATTCTATTTGAATTACTTACGTGGTTTTCATTTTATGCACTAGATGGCTCTGTGTTCAAAAAAGACTGTATTTCATATTATAAGATCATCAGATACGTGTTTTTCAGTGATATAGTGAAAAAAAATTGAAATCAGTAAAAATGCAGATACGTGGTTTTCATGCTAAGCCGACGATATAAAGGATAAAGATTTTTTGTTGATACTAATCAGGGAAAAATAAAGCACAATTCAAATATTCTTTTTATTTGTGTATAGTCAAAATTTATATTTGTGTTACATTTTTGCTTGTTTTATCATACCCAATGATTTATTGCCATATACACAACTTTCCAAATTATAAGGGGCCTTTCTTTTCCTAGAAAGTAAATGTCCGAAAGTGGTATAGTTGTGTGGCCTTAAAGCCTTTAGGGTAAGTCGAGATCCTGCTGGCCGACTAGCACTTATTTGTAAAGTTCACTTATTTTTTGGCTCTACTCTACTGTAACTTCCAAAAGCGTAGAAAGCAGAAATCAAACCTTTGTCGGTGTTTGCAAAACTAGCCGCATTGAATAACATTTTCTAAATCGAAATATAGTGGATTTGAATTTAGCTCCATTTTTTTTCAGTCAAAGAGAGTTTCAAATTGGGTAAATTCAGTTAGAAAGAGTTTGTGGTTCTCAGAATCAGCATCGTTTCCATGGTCTTGCGCAAGTGATACATTATACATTAATTAGTTTATGGCTATATATAGCGTATACCTCATGGTAATTATAAACACCAAATTGTATGCAGTTTTTATATCATTTTCAAGTGTGAATATTGCGGCAGATGATTGTTTACAAGTGCCTGGGCTACAGGTACATACTCCTTTAAATAGAAGTATTTTGTTAAGGGCCAGTTGTTAAATCAATATTTAACTCATGGATTAAGTAAACCATGATTAAATTTAATTCAAAGATTATTACTTAAAAAGTTATTCAATGCATGTTATTCTCGGATTTATTAAACCCGAGTAGCGAGTACTGAAGCAGTGACAATGGTGCCAGTTAATAATTAACGGCTTGGAACAAATTTTATCATGAAAATTATGTTGGTGTATATATATAAAAGTTAATGACTTTTGACTTAGTGTTTACATTTTATGTCGCATTTTTGTTTTTATTTTGTTGTTTATTTGAGATTTGTATGAGAGATTATTTTTGTGTTTTTAATTGCAAAAAATGGAAGAAAGTAATAAAAGAAAGAGAACTGCTAACTTTACGGCTGATGAAGAACAAATATTAATATCTTTTGTTTAAAAATATAAACATATTCTCGAAAATAAAAAAAGTGATGCAGTAACTAATTCCGATAAATTGAAAATCTGGGAAAAAATAGCCCAAGAATATTGTAGTGTAATGGGCTATTCAAAAACAAGTTTATGTTTAATAACAAAAATACAACATGAAAAAAAATTATTTGAGATGTACAGGAGGAGGGCCTGCAATTAAAGTAGATATTTCCAGTACAGATAACACAATTAAGGAAATGTTAGGAGATACTGTAACTGTTTTGTTTCTTGGTTGTTGATTTTAATATTATATATACATTTTTTCATAAACTGAACTCACAGTAAACTCAGAAGGAAGTTGTGAAAATAGCATTAATAATGCTATGAAAATTACTTTAATGCCAGAAAATTTATTTTAAATTAATTAATTTAAAAAAAAAATTTCGACTTGGGTTTTATTCAAAACTGAATTAGTGGAACTGCAGGGAAAAAGTTTTCTTGAAGAGCACTAACTGAAACTGCAGCATATGCAAGAAAAACATGAATTACATATGAATATTTAAAAGAAAGAATGGTAAATTAAAAAGAAAATACTACTTATAGATTTTATATCAAATGGATGTTTTTTCTCTGGATTCCATTTCCAAACAAATTAATGATTTTTGAAAAACAATTTGGATGGAAACGAACCATGGATTGTTCTTAATTTATAATGCTTTATTATAGATCGTTTTATTACAAAATCTAGGACATTTAATTTTCATTTTTTGCATGTAATATAGTTGTAATATAAAAAGTTGCAAATATTTATTAAAAAATGTAAAGCATTAACAAATGAATTTTGTTTGTTTTGTTTGTTTGAAATGCATTTTTATTGCAATAATCTTACAAAATGGTTGTGTATTATTGACAATCTATTTTAATTATTGTTTGGTCTGTCATTTTGTTCAATTTGTACATTATTATTAGCATTTAAATTTGCTGCCAAATTTTCCTTGATATTTTCTCGTAAGTCATCTGGTACATCTGGTTCAGGAACATTTGCTTCTTTAAAATCTTCTTTATCTAAATCTTTATCTAAAATCTTTAAAAGCATCTTAAAAATAAAAACATCTTTCACAAACCTGTGCCATGAAGAGTTCGAACTGTGTGAAGCATTCCAACTGCACAATAAAGAGCATAATTCTGAGAACGTGAATCCAGCATGTATTGAATGTGATAGCTGCAAAGAACACATTCAACGTGCCAATGATTCAACAGAATTATACCATTTGGATACAAATAAACCAGATACATCAACGACCCTAAAGCCTCGACTTACAAAAAGTCATAATGTTAACAAGGATCGATATGTTTAAGAAAGCAATATTAATACAAGCTTGTTGTTTTATTTTTCCCAAGAGATTCATGACCTTTTGTTTCATATTTTTGTAGTTGCCCCAATCCAAACCCCTTGATATTTTTTACTTATCCACTACCTCGGCTCTCCTAAAAAACCCTGAGTGCCGTTCGCACAAGTAGTGTTTATTTTGCTTACCCTATCTCCATCTCCATAGTTCTATCCCCAATCTTCAACCCCATAATCTTACCCTGTGGTAGGCAAAATATTTCGTTACATGTTTGTTCATGTCAGTGTATGGTTTACCCTCAACTAGAATGTACTGGAAAGCGTCTACTCGAATTTCAGTTATTGCAGAAACTATGAGTCGGAATCGCTGGGAACAAATAAAAAAACAATATCCACTTCAATGACAATAGTCAGATAATTCCCGGAGATAAGTTATACAAGACCAAACCGCATTTAGAACCAGTTATAGAAAATTTTTGGACAATTCCAATGACAGAAAAACTATCAGTGGATGAACAAGTTATTCCTTTCAGAGGAAAACATAGTCTAAAAAGGTATATAAAAAATTAACCAAAAAAGTAGGGCTATAAAACGTTTCTCCTGTGCGATACCAACGGAATTGTATATAATTTTGAACTATATACTATACAAGAAATACTTACCATAAGATATATTTTGACAACTGGTTTACAAGTATGCAATTGCAAATTGAACTGGACAAGTTGGGTATTCCCTCTGTAGGTACAATGCGTCCTAACAGATTAAAAGGATGTAATTTCTCTACCGACAAAGATATGAAAAAGAAAGGAAGCGGGAGTTTCGAAGAACTTGTCTACAAGAAAGAAGGAATAACCCTTAGAGCAGTCAATGGTACGACAACAAGCCGGTGCATTTACTGAGTTCGTTTGTATGCACGTACCCTACAAGTCAAGTTCAAAGATGGGACAAAGCAAAGAAAGAAACCATTCTTGTGGAATGTCCTAACATTGTAACATTTTACAATAAATGTATGGGCGGAGTGGACTTAATGGACTCGTTGATGGCTTTATATAGAACTAGGATTCGTTCTAAAAAGTGGTGCCTCCGCATTGTGTTCCATATATTTGATTTAGCAGTTCTTGGTTACTTTATAGAAGAGACACTCAGCTACTTGGTATAAGAAAAACCGATGAACTAAGTCTTTTAGATTTCAAAGCATCTATTGCCGCTTGTCTTTGTCAAGAGGGTAAAGAGATACTCAAGAAGAGGGGAAGGCCCAGTCTATCTATAATAGAACAAGAAATCGAGCAGAAAAGGAAAAGAGGACCTATCGCTTCTCTACCGGAGAAAAACATACGGAAAGACGAAATAGGCCATTGGCCTAAATTTTCAGAAAAGCGCGGACTTTGCAAGAAACCGGGATGTCTAGGCGTACCAAAAGTATTGTGTGAAAAATGTAATGTAAATTTGTGCTTTACGCCTAAATCTAATTGCTTTGTGCTTTCATAAAAAATTTTCCCATTGTAACTTGAGAGTCACAAACCCTTATGAAACACACGAAATAAACAATTAAAAAAAATCTTCAAAAATGTTTTAATTTGATCCTATCCTAGCAGTATGTAAGAGAAGAATTTTTTTTGCAGTTAAAAAAGAATTGGGCGGTACAGGGTTAATTACTTATACTTATATTTCTGGGTATTTTTCCATTGTCACCAACCAGAGATATTACTTATTAATTATATATTTCTTGCGTTTTAATAGGGTCACAAGCAAGAGTAAAAGACCCCATACTGAAAGTAAAGCAGTAGTATCTACTTCAAAGCTGTGAAATAGTATAGACTCAGCATTTACACCACTTGAGTTAACAACTAGATGTTAACGTATTTGTGTGACGGTCTGGACATACAAGATTTTTCCGAAATATTTTGTGCAAACTGATTTATTTTTTTACAGGTAGACGATGCTACTAAAAAAAGCTTTTAAAAAATCCTTGGAGTCCGGATTCTAAATTCAAATTTCCATCTTCCTGTTTCAGAAACTTCAAATTAATTGGTTAACTGACTGGAATTGACTGGTTTATTCTGCAGCAAAGGATGCTGCGTTCTTCACGTTTTGAGCGTTTTTTCCTCTGTTGTAGAAGAGCAAGGATCAAGCGCAGAAAAATTAGTTAAAACCATATGCAGAAAATGGATGCAAGGGAAGATTTTAAAAAACATTCCGAAAATCTATATCATAAAAAATTAGAAAGCGGCTAATTTTCTAGCAACATATACTGGAGAAAAGGACAATATTTAATTAATACTTAATAAAGGAAGAAAATTGCAAATAAAAAAGAAGATAGACTCCCTTAAACCTACTATTAACCCTTTGGGACCCAGCGGGACTTATAGATCCCAGCGACAGTCTCAATTTGCCTATGTTTCAAATAAGTCCCGTTTTACATTATATTTTTCGATATCGGAGTTTATCTACTACACTGCACATGTTTCTCTACTAAAGTGATATTGGCAACGTAGGATGGCTCAGTTCGTTCGTAAGTACGACGCAGTTAACACGTGGTTCTTATTTTTCGACGTTTTTACAGTTAAAACAACTTGTTTTCGACACAATCGTAAGGTAAGTTTGTTGTTTAGTGTGTGTAATTATTCTACACGTTAATCTGAGATTCGTTTACTTTTGTAAATTGGCAAACTTACATCAGAAATCACATGGGATTTATGTGTCCCACTGGGTTTGTTGGACGGGCCTTTTATATCCCATTGGTTTCTTTCAGCATGTCAAGAAAAAAGAAAGCTTACTCAAAAGGAATTGCAAGAACTGGCTGATAATATAAGCGACATATCTTCATGCGATGACATAGATGCAGAATCTAATATATCTTCAGAAGACGACCAAGAAGACCCATTCCACGACGGTGATCATTCTTCTGATGAGTCGTATATGGCATCAGATGATTGTCCTGACAATGAAGAAGAACACACTCGCTCATCAGATAGATCAAATACGTCTTCATTTGATTCTCCCGAAAATGAAGAAGACGAGAATACTTGCTTGCCAGATGGGGAAGATTTAATTGAAGGTAAGAAAGCCATTATCAATAAAAAGAAAAGAGAACTCTCTATGGTATGGACATGAGTCGCAGCTGATCATAAACCCAGATTTGCTGTTCCTCTGTGAAATTTTCTTGAAAGTATTCCCTCGAAACCCTCGAAGTTTATTTATTTTTATTGCGGATTGTACAAACGAGAGAATTAAAATGTATAATCGCAAGGAAGGAAAGTCTGAACCGCTTACTGATGCTGATGAAGTAATGATTACTATTGGTTATACTCTAATAATGTGCTACAAATGCTATTAAATTCGCTGTAGTTGGTACAGCCATTACAAATAGACGGAACATGCCTAAGGAGTTTTCTATAAAAAGCAAAATGAACAAGGGACTCTGCATTTCTAACAAATGAGTTCCAAACCCTATCCACAAAATGGCAAGATACCAAACAAGTATCCCTGTTGAGTAACTGCCATAAGAGTAGTTGTACAACTATTCGAAGGAAAAATAAAAGTGGGACCAAAGTGGACGTTCCTTGTCCTGCTGCTGTTGCTTTATACAACGAAATTATGGGTGGTGTGGGAGTGGCTAAAAGAAAGTTACAATATCTCGGCCACGTTATGAGAGGGGATAAATATGTGTTGCTACAAACCATAATGCAGGGAAAACGAAGTATTGGAAGATGACGCATCTCCTGGCTCAACAATTTGAGAAAGTGGTATAATTGCAGTTCCGTCGACTTATTCAGAGCTGCAATCTCAAAAGTGAAAATAGCTGTGATGATTACCAAGCTCCTTAGAGGAGACGGTACCTAAAGAAGAAGAAGAAGGACCTGGCTGACCAAATGAGTAGAGTGTATGAAATGGATAGACGATCTTGTAAATGATGGAAAAAGTTTTCTACCGATTGCTTATGATGTCAGTGGTAAATAGTTGGGTAATATATAATGATTTACATCGAACACGCAAGAAAACACCCCTTTTAGAAACTTTGTTTGAGCTATCAGAAGATCTCATTTCTAAAGGTAAAACCACTACACAAGTAAAACTTAGAAAAAGAAGTGTAGGTAGACCTTCAAAGAGATCACGAAATAAAAATGTAGGAGACAACATGCCGATTGAAACTGCTAAGAGGCGGCGTTGTATTGGTTGCTCAAGAATGGGTAAAGAAAGAAGAACCACAACCATCTGCACAATGTGCGATGTAGGTTTGTGTAAAGATTGTTTCATATTATATCACACATATTAAGATACATTAAAGTATTTTTTATGCATATTTTTGTAAATCGTTCTGAAATAAAGTGTTCATTTATTTGTGGCCGTAATCTCCCAATATACCCTACGGGACATAATAATCCCAACCAACATTCCCATTGGGACATATATATCCCACTATTTTTTTTTTGTTTTTTTATGTAAAAATTTGGTTTGGTACACTTTAAAAACCTTCTATGGTTACCAGTACAAAGAAATAATTAAAGTCGAGATCGTAACAAAACAAAAAAAATTGGGTCCCAAAGGGTTAAATTAAAACGGCTATTTTTCTTGCTATATGGGGCAATTTTTTAGGGGTCATCGCGATTTTGGACCTTTTGATTTTAACGCCCACCACAAAGAGTAGAAGGGAACTTAGATCTCTTTTAAAATTCAGAAATGAGTCTGGAGATAATAAGAAGGAGAAAAGAAGAAGAAATGAGAAAAACTGATAGATGAAATCATTTGTATATTTAAGACAATCGTTTTAGAAAATTTGGTAAAACAAATTAACAAAGCCAAATTTGTTAGTATTCTGTGTGATGAAACCACCGATATTAGTGGTACAATTTAGCTATCATTTCAAATCATTTGTAAATATCTTCAAACAGAAAATCTAGACCTCGGTTTAGCTACTTAATGTGCAGACAAAACAAAAGAATCATTAGAGCAGTTAAGACAAAACGCAGATAAAACTTTTACCAGTATTTTGGAAAAGTATCAGCTCTTTGCAGTGAATTTGGTATTAATATTTCCCTTCCAAGGACAGTGATTTATCAAACAAAGAAAAATAATGTACCAACCTCCATGCCATAAGAATACTACAGAAGATCTGTTGTTATTCCCTTTTGGGATGAAATTATATAATCCATAAATGATAGATTTGTGACACACTGATTTTTCATACCATCTTTCTATCAGTTAGCCCTAGACTCCAGCACAGATCAGAGGTAATGTAAGTCGATAAAACCTCACCAGTTCCAGGGGGTCGTGTAAGATGCCCCCATTTTCAGTTTTTATTAATCAACAAAGTTAACAGTCTATTGCATTTACCTTTATAAATACCATGAGGATTGTGTTTTAATACTGATGTCCTTCCAATGTTTTTATGTGGCTATACAATGTTTTTAACAACTTTTTATGTAAGTAGTAATACACCAACGTGTTCTTTCTATATATTTAAATTTTAACTTACTTGTTTTTTAATATTGGTATTTTTACTCTCTCTTTTAGTAAACTGATGATGGAATGATTCAATTCCGAAAAGATCTTTAAAATAAAAATTTCAAGCTTTTAATAAGCATTTTTTAAACCTTAATACACACGAACACCACGTGCTTTGTATTCAACAGGTATACTAGCCACTCCTGGATATCTCCACTTCATGGTTTTGTTCCAGTTTCACTTTTAACTTTAAATTGACGATATGGTCATTTCGGCTAACCAATACATTCGTCTGGCTACAAGGAGGAAACAATTAGAGTTGGACATATGGTTTATCCACCAATGTATTAATAATAAAGTAGTTCCTGTATTCGCTAGAGTTAAAACATCAAAAAATGTACCCAGTACATATGTTAATCAACTACAAACCAAACTCCTCAGGAAAGAAGTAGGCAAACATTATTCCAAGTAGATAACATCAATTGTAATATGAAGGTAATGTACAATAGACTTTTACAACATTTTGATAATCTAGACTTAACCTCTTTTTTGCATGATGTACAGGACAAAGTTAACCATTGTGCTTCAGTAAAATTTTTCAAACTTAATAATAAACTTCACAATCTCATTCAACAGAAGTCACAATTAGTGTCCACCAATTCTTCCAATAATAGATCCAAATTTTCTAACTTCAAATTTCACCCTAGAATCAAAAATTTATCCAATATAAATTTCTCACAAGACGAATTAGAACTCTTGAATCATGGCCTCCAATTTTCTATTCCCACAGACATCTCTGAAATAGACCTACAAGAACTTTCCATAGAAATAGACATAATCATAGAAAAACTTTCAACTTCTTTACAACAAAAAAATGTCATTAGAAATAATTGTTTAAAAAAACTTCATGCTGCATACAAAAACTTAACTTCCAAATCACATTTTTATCATCCACATCATAATAGTTTAAAAATTCTAAATTCAATAAAAAAAAAACTAAAAACCATAATCTAATAATATCCAAATCAGACAAAGGAAAGTGCTTAGTAATTCTGGATCAGACTGAATACATAAACAAAGCTTCTACCTTTTTGAATAATAATGGCTTCATAGTACTTCCACAGGACCCACTGAACAGATTCATTAATAAACAAAAAGCCTTTTTAAAGAAATATTCTACTTTTTTCACTGATTTTCACGCACCATATTACAAAATCCCTAGTAACCCATTAATTCCTAGACTGTATGGTCTTCCAAAAATTCACAAAGAGGGCATTCCAATCCGTCCAGTAGTCAGTTTCATCAACACCCCTGTCTCCATAATTTCTAAATTCATACTCAGGGTAATCAAGGACATAACAGGTTTTTCTCCCACTTTTTCCATCAAAAATTCATCCCAACTAATATCCAAACTCAATCACATCAATCTCCTACCAGATATGACTATGCTTTCATTTGACGTTAGCAATCTCTTTACTTCAGTACCTAAACTTGAAACTATTCAGTTAGTCCACGACCTTCTCACATCTAAGTCAACTAATCCCTCAGTCATCACACCAATAATAGAGATACTTTCCTTGTGTTTATCACAAGATTATTTTTCTTTTAATAATATTTTTTATAAACAACCTGATGGCTTGGCCATGGTAAGTTGTCTTTCCCCCTTTTTAGCTGACCTCTTCATGAATCATCTAGAATCCGCTCAAATCATGACTAACAATACAATTCTACACTGGTTCCGTTACGTTGATGATTGCTTAGTGTTCATTAGAGGTAACTCAAATACAGCTTCTTCCTTACTAAACACTATCAATAATATTCATCCCAATATTAAATTCACTATGGAATTAGAATCCAACTTCTCCATCAATTTCTTGGACTTTTCCATCAATAGAATTAATAATGTCTTTGATTATAGCATCTACAGAAAACCCACACAAACAGATCATGTCATACATTTCGATTCTAACCATCCCATTTCATACAAATTATTATTTCATTCATCGTTTAGAAACCATCCCATTATCCAACATTAACTACAACCAAGAACTCAACATAATCAAACAGATTCTGATATCATCCATAAACTCATTTATAAAAAGAAACGTAAATTGCTTCAACAATCAGCTTACCCTAACATTACTTCAGATTCCCCATCTTACTTTTCTTTACCATTTCACTGTCCAACACTCTCCGAATCAATCAAAAACACTATTCTGAATTCTGTTGAAAATATTAAGATTTCCTTTAAAGTTAACAATAAATTGAGTAAATCATTATGCAATAGTAAGGACTCTATTGAATTCAGCAAACGCAGTGGAGTTTACAAACTTTAATGTTCTGACTGTGATGCCACTTATATTGGTAGAACTTGTAGATCTCTAGTAACCAGGGCCATTCAACATTCTAAGTTAGAGAACACTTCTTCTTTTTCCCATCATCTTAAATATCACAATCAAGGTACCAGATGATATTTCTCTTCTTCATAACATCCCAGGTAGAGATTATCTCAAACTTGACCTTTTTGAGGATTTGGAGATAGTCAAGGAAAAGAAAAATAGTCCCAATTGTGTTAATCCTCACACCAGCCTCAATAGAGACTTCGTCCCACTACATCGACAATTATTCTCCTGATCTAACTTTCTTTCTTTTAACTACACATCCAGTTTTACTTACTTCTACATTTCTTTCTATTTTCCACTAGCTTAATATCACCCTATATAATCCGCCATACTTAACTCTATTCTTGTCACCATTAATACACTAACATCCCCCTTTTCCAATATCCAATTTCCCATCCTCTCCAATAACTACCATCTTAATCACACAGGTTTTCTTATAAATACTCACTTTACATCTATCAATCTCTTATCACAATCAGTTTCAGTATCCCCAGCTTACATCTTTACATTCATCTCCTATTTATTTTTCTTTCTTTTTCTTTTATTTCTTTTTCCTCGATTCACCTTCCATAAATTTCAAACCAACTTTTATCTATACTTACTTCATACAATGAAACAATTAGGTAATAACATTCTTTTTATGGCCTTTGAAATGATTTATGAATTTTCAACTACCTAACTTAAATTTTGTCTTACCCTGGTATACCAAATTTATTTTACATCACAGTCACTCATTGTTTGACATTCTCCCATCTTTTTTAAAATACCAAAAATTGCTATTGATCCTACTACACACAAAACACAATTCTTCACTAAAAACGGCCTATTTACAAACTTAAGCACAATGACTTTTGCTCCTACTACATCATTCCACTTGACATTGACGGGTACTAACTGATTTTTCATACTGTTTGGAAAAGTATCAAGACTGATTTAAATATTTTATTTTTAATATTCAGAATATTACCTTATTTAGTTTTAAATCTTTTATTCAATCATAGTATATTAGCTAAGTATAATATGGCTTTAGTTCATCCTTTAAATTCTCGAACTCAAATTGACTGATTAATTATTGTCAAGTTCTGAGAATTCACTTGTCTGAAAACAACATGTTTTTGGGAAACATTTATCAACCCAAACACGTCAGAGTCCTTAAGGAAACGTACCCATTCTTTGTGTAGAAAATTTAAAGTCTATTGCATTTACCTTTATAAATACCATGAGGATTGTTTTTTAATACTGATGTCCTTCCAATGTTTTTATGTGGCCATACAATGTTTTTAACAACTTTTTATATAAGTAGTAAAAAACCAACGTGTTCTTTCTATATATTTAAATTTTAACTTAGTTGTTTTTTAATATTGGTATTTTTACTCTCTGTGCAAATCTTAGCATATGCTGATGATATCAATATTGTTGGGAGAACGGAAAACGCAGCACGAGAGGCGTACGTAGCATTAAAGGAAGGGGCTACAAAAATGGGTTTAATAATAAACACCAACAAAACAAAATACATGAAAATAGGTACGCAACCACAAACACTACGGCCACTTGTTATAGAAAATGACGTCATCGAAGCAGTTAACGAATTTGTATACCTGGGAACGCTCGTCAATACTGAAAATGACACTACCGCAGAGATAAGCCGCAGAATTTGCACGGCTAATAGATGCTATTTTGGGCTTAATCTCCTTTTTAAATCTACAGTTATATCAAGAAATACAAAAGTAAAACTCTACAAAACAATAATACGCCCAGTCCTAACATATGGTTCAGAAACCTGGACTTTAACAAAAAGCAATGAAAACATGTTAGGATGTTTCGAAAGAAAAATACTAAGGCGCATCTATGGAGCGGTAAATGAAAATGGTGTCTGGAGAAGACGATACAACTTCGAACTCTATAGGATATACCAGGAACCAGATATCGTAAAACACATAAAGATAGGACGTCTGAGGTGGGTAGGCCATGTAATGCGGATGGAGCAAACCGACCCAGCTAGAAAAACGCTCCTTGATAGACCTATTGGTCAAAGAAGAAGAGGAAGACCCAGAACAAGATTCCTAGATAACATAGACCAAGATATGAGAAATATGGAAATACGTGCTTGGCGGAGGAAGGCGATGGATAGGGACGACTGGAGAAAAATTCTTGGGGAGGCTAGGACCCATACAGGGTTGTAAAGCCAAAATGATGATGATTTTTACTCTCTCTTTTAGTAAACTGATGATGGAATGATTCAATTCCGAAAAGATCTTCTTTAAAATAAAAATTTTAAGCTTTTAATAAGCAGTTTTTATACCTTAATACACACGAACACCACGTGCCTTGTATTCAACAGGTATACTAGCCACTCCTGGATATCTCCACTTCATGGTTTTGTTCCAGTTTCACTTTTAATTTTAAATCTTATTAACTTCGCGGGATTTAATTCACACTATGCGTGCCAGGCACCGGTAGCCGATGGGCTTTGCATGCCACGTTCTTTCGAGACAATATTTGCCTAGCATGTGCCGTGCATGTCACGACAAGTCTGAATACCTTATCGGCAAGCAATCGGCAATCGTGGTTGTTTGAAATCAGTTTCATAGTGACGATAGAGAATGAAGCGTCAACAGAGACTTGCTTTTTCATCGGAGCAAGATGAAATGCTCATTGACTGTGTTCGAGAATTAGAGGCTCTTTATGATTTCTCTCACAAACGATATTCTGATAGTCAGTACAAAACCAGGCTGTGGAAAGAAATTGGTGAGAAATTACAACAAGGTAAGTATATTTATTATTAAAAATAAATGTGTTGATCTATAGCTACATACATTAAACAAACAGAATTTGTAAAAAATAAACTTGTAATTTATATTTTTTCATATTGCCAAGGCACTGATCCGGATTACGAATTAAAGAAATGGGTAAATATATCTCTAGTATTGAATGCTTCTTGCTGTGCATTACCCCCTTGTGCAGGTAGATTTCTCAATATGTGTTCATTGTGTTCCACAGAGAGCCTTTCTTCTTGTACGTTACTGCTTTGCAGATAATTGTGTAGAATGCATGTGGTCAAAATAATTTTTTCCACGTAACCAGGTTGTGAATTGAGTTTTCGTAAATATATATGGAAGCGTTGTGCTAAAATGCCAAAAGCATTTTCTACTACACGTCTTGCACGACAATGTCGATAATTAAATATCCTTTTTTCAACATTATGCAATGTTTGAAATTGAGAAAATGTTATCAAAAGATGGGTTTCAAGGGCAAAAGCTGAATCTTCCAAAAGAACGTAGGGTGCTACAATATCTGATTCTGGTAAATTTGTGTCGGTAGGAATATCCAAGAAACCATTTTCTAGTTGTCTTCCTAGTCTAGAATTCGCAAAAATGCCCCCATCACTGTTTTTCCCAAAAGATCATATGTCCACCGTTATAAATTTATAATTTGCATCTACCAATGCAAGTAAAACAACGGAAAAGGTTTTTTATAATTAAAATAATTGGTACCACTATTCCTGGGTGCTACAATGTAGCAAAAGGGGGTGTTGTTACAGGTCAAAAGAATTCAGAATAAATTATTGAAATAAAGTTTTATTATTTTAATTTTGGCTAAATAATTGTTAACAACTCCACAAGATTTCATGGAAAATTAATGCATTTCCAAGTCTTATTTGGTCTCTGAGATGATCTATTCGTTCTTTCCTTGATTTTGTACAACCTAAAACAAAAATAAGTAACAATTTAAATGAATAATAAACTTTGAATTAAAAATAAACAAATCAAAAAGCCTATTTCTTATTTTAAAGGTTAATGTCAAAAATAGCTTGATAGAATTCTTCTTCTTGTATTTTTAAACAGATCTCAATCCTATTAGTAGTACAACAACTTATTTTAAATAAATTCTTACTGGACAATGGCCGGCGCCAGATAAAAAAAATAAAAACTTATCTTTAATTTTTTTCTTTTCCTTTCTTTGGCGGTCTTTTCTATGGAAAAGTATTGGTTCGTGTAGAACTTACAACGCAATTTTGCGGCTTTTCTAGAGTTTTCTTGATAGTTTTCCGAAAATTTAATAGTTGTAGCATTGAGAAGCTGAGCAATTATCACCTATCGTGTGGATTTGTTTTCTAAAACTAAAAGAAACTCGATTTTATTAACTAATTTCGTATTAGAAACACTTTAAGGCCACATTTGAACAAAGGTAGGTTTTCTTTTGGAAAAAAATAAATAACTACTTACGTTTTAAACTTAATAAAGTTTTTTTTAGGCCTTTTATTTTTACTCTGTGATTTAATCTCAAACCATTTTGATCATCTTTTCAACTTATATTTATAATCTCGTGACTCCTTAAGGGATTGGCTATCAGTTTTCCATATTAGTTAGGATTGGATGTTATCCAATTGTCCATAAGAGAGAAAGAACCTAAAACGTCGGATTATGAAAGGAAATAATAATAATAAATATTAAGTACCCACCTGGGATCGAGTCTCCAGATATCAAGAAGATAGACTTTCTAACAGCTAAGTGGAAATTTATTCTTAATTTTGGCAGAATCGAACATTACACTAAATTTCTCAATTTTTTTAGTACGACACTGTAATTAGAACCCCACTGTAGTGGTTATAATAAGAACTTGTTAATTAACCTTTTCACTTTATTGTTCAACTATTGATTTTAAATTGATTTAAAAAAGAAATCTTTAATAAAGACAAAAGTAGCAATCGAAGAATATATTGATTTATTGATAATCATTCCTTTATTCACTTCCCTGAGGGCTCTCCGAAAGAGCGTTTTCAAATATATATCAGATTCTACAAATTAGATTTTACCTCAAAAAATTACGAAAATTTTCATTTACGGAAATTTTTTTGGAAAATTTTGAGGAAAACTCTACTTGACGCTTTTCAGAATAGTAACAGAAGTGAGGTTACAAATTTTCAAATCATTCGGTATAAAAATATCATAATAAAATCAGTTTGAAAATTGTTACCGAGACCTAAAATGCGCAGGCAAGTGGTACATTTGACCCCGTTTTATGGCTCTCTGTACCAACCCAGCTGTCCGCCCTTTTGGATTTCGTCTAGTTATACCAAGATCTTACTCTGGGCAAATTTTCAGCCATATTATCGATCGTTAATTTTTCCGAAAAAAATTACAACTTCATCCCTGTATAGCCACAACCTGTACCACGAGGGGCGTCCGCCTGTAAGGCAAAGTCTTAACCCAGTTACAATGAATATATTACAATAGAGAAATGTCATATTACTGATTAGTTCAAAATTTCGGCTCTATCTCTCCGACTATAACATCCTTAGAAGTTCCTAATATTACTTACAATTTTTTCCCAGTATCTGCCATAGTACGCATAAAATTAGGATAAACTACTGCTCCTTTTTTAAACATATTTTATTTACAAATTTGGTATATAAAGTAAAATCGTTTCTAACCGCATTGTTGGTAACAATTTTCGCACTTTTTGAAAGTTGCAAATTCTTTGAAGTCCATTTACTCATTATTATAAGTACTGCAATGCTGTGGTTTGCCTTAGGAGGGTAGAATAATTATTGTATAAATACACAATAATAATTATTTTTGTGTACTTTTATATTTTCAGAAAGAACGCTTAAATTCTAACCTTTTTTAATAATGCTGGCCGAATAATTACACACCAATAAAGAAGTGTGACGCGTGCTTTGTGTATCGGACGAAAAACAAAAATTTCATTTTTGTTCTTTCCATTTGCCTAAAAAAATATTAGTACATGTGGAGAAGAAGTGTCTTAAGGCACGTTCTCCTACAAATTCGCCAGTCGCTGGTAGCCGCGAATGGATAGCCGCTACCAATTGATTTAGTCATCGCTAATGCGTTTTAAATAGGACTGTTCTCCTAGAAGCTACCGAGTCGCTGCTACCAGCGACTTGCTCGTTAGTCGCCGACCGCCAGTCGTAGGTCTCGTTTGGGAGCAGACTAGCGTCCACAGTCAATAGTGTTGTGTTTTGTGCATAAATCATTTAAAGGCCATCGAAATAGGTTTAACAGGTAGTATTTGTGTTTACTATTTTTATTTGTTGTACATACAAAAAAAAATACATTTTATATAATTTATACTACATTATTTGAAACGGTACATACTATAATAAGAAATAATGGATAGATACATATTAATTTTTATTGTTTTTTTCTTCTAGTAATGGAGGCATTTACCGCAGAAGATGACGAGCAACTTATTCATGTGGTTAGCAATTATCCTGAATTGTACGATCCGAAAAATGAATCATATAAGTTGACGGTAAAGAAAGACGTTAAATGGAGAAGTATTGCGGAAATGATGAATAAAGATGGTAAGTTTTTGTGATACAATTTAATGAATTGTCATTCAGTACATAAAAAGCTAGGTATGTATTAATAAACTAAATTTGTTTATTTTGCCACTTGAGAGAGCCTTCGTTAGCAAAATAATCTGTAAAACGGCTCCGCACCTGAAAACTTTCAGTACAAGCAAAGCCTCCTGTGCCTCTTAAAGGAATCATATTCTGAGTAGGAGTGTGAAAAGACATATCTTCTAACTTATGGTGTTTCATATTTCCGTTGCGGATATATTCATCGCGTAACATATTATGTAAACAACAAGAAGCAAAAACAATTAGATCCACTGTTGATGGTTTTACGTTAATCGGGGTAAAAAAAATACGAAACACATGACAAAGCAAACCAAATGCATTTTCGGTAACCCGTCTAGCACGGCAAAGTCTATAATTAAAAACTGCTTTATTATGATCGTCTAATGCTTGTTTTTCGGATAGGGTTTCATAACATTTGTATGAGGTTTAAAAGCATCATCACCTAGAATAACGTGAGGGAGCATAATATTTTTCGAATATGGAAGTACGGATGGTGCAGGAAAATTAAAATTGTCTTCATAAATTGCTTTGCCAAGTTCAGATTTCCCAAAAATGCCAGCGTCTCCTTCTTTCCCGTAGAATCCAATATCCACAACCATAAACTGATAATTAGCATCCACAATGGCCAACAGCACAATGGAAAAATACTGTTTATAATTAAAAAAAGGGATCCGCTTTTATCTGGACACATTATGCGCACATGTTTGCCATCAATGGCGCCTACAGCGTTGGGAAAATGCCAAATAGCCCAAAATTCTTCAGCCTTTTGCTTCAAATTCAGTTCTGGTAGAGGAGGAAGGAAAATTGGTTTCACCTTGTCACATATACTTTTCAATACTATTGGCACAAATACGCTAATATAGTTGTGACTTATTCGGAACGCGAACGCCAAAGATCTATATGACTCTCCAGTGGCAAGGAACCTGTAACAAATAAATTTTTCTATAAATTGATTAATAAAGGTCAAGGTTGAACGATTTAAATTAAATTATTTTTTGATTTTTTCACAAAATTTGTGTTATTTGGAAATCTCTAAATAAATGTATTTTTAGTTGGATCATGCAAAAGACGATGGAAAAATCTACGTGACAATTATTACAAACAAAAAAAGAAAGAGATTCAAACAACGGGAAGTGCTAGCTTAGGAAATAGAAGAAGAAATCCTTTATTAGAGACTGTGGAACATGAACGACGGTAAGTGAAATGTTTTTGATTAATATCTAATGTCTAATATGTATTATTATAGTGTTCTGAGCAGCAATACAAATGCAAAAGTTGATAAGACTCAGGAGATTTTTACTGGCAACTCTAATGATGAAGCTACGCACGAGACAATTGATTCCGAGTCTAGAGAAAATGTTACAGAAATTTGTACTTCCAAGTCAAAGTCCGTGGACTACGGTACCGAACGTCAAGCTTCAAAAAGGAAGAAAGATATTAGCTCGGATATCCTCAAACAAATTCAAAAAAGTAGTGAAGAGAGAGACAATTTAATTAAACAGATTAGAGCGTCTTCTCCTATGCAACCTGTAGCTCCTGAAGATGAAGTCGATTTACTCTTCAAGAGTTTTGCAAAGACTGTAAACACCTTTCCACCACTTTTAAAAGCCGAAACAAAGAATAAGATTTTCCAGATAATTTCGGATGTAGAACTACAGTTACTGCGTTCCCAGAATGCTTTCTCTGGATTATCAACTCACTCGTATGATACTAGCATCACTAGCACACCGCAGCCTTCTCCATCTACCTGGGATAAACAGGATGTCACGACAATATCTAATACAGCACAGTATTTCGGAAATTTTCAAGGGTAGCGTATTACACTTTTGTTTTACCTTAATTTAAAAAATATATATATTTACTTGCATTAACAAAGCAGGTAGGCAACCGTGAAAATTTTTATTACCTTATTAGTAGAGTAACTAATAAATTTTGTATAACTATTTCTCCTTGTGTTTCATTTAAAAATTACAATTTCGGTTTACATCACCTTCAATAATATCAGTAAATACATACTAGAGGTGGAATACATGTAACTACTTACCTCAGTGTTACTGCCAATTTTTCAGATGGCGTTATAGGATATTTTACACGATTGCAAGCATTAATTGCAATATCACTTTTTATTAAATTTAATAAAAAATTAAATTGATGTCGTGAAATTCGGAAGAACTCAATGAATTTTGTTTCACAGTCGTTAAGTTGTCTTTTTATCAAAATTGATTGATATCCTTCTGCTTGTCTGGGTTTAAAAATATTTGATTCTTTTGCCCTGCACTTTCCACTTTGCAGCGTCAGCAATGATAATAATATATTTTCTTCTTCAGCCTGGTAATGCAATAACATTAAAAGTAGAGATTTTTTACTAATATTCATCGTTCTAAAGTCTTCGCCAACGATTGAAAAGTAGTCGGCGCGGCGTATTGGAGGAGAACACTCTTAGTCGTGGCGACTTTATATTAGTTACTGTAAGTATTATTATTAAAATTGATTTTGGTAATTAAAAAATATCTTTTAAAATAATATTTTTAGAAAATATTAAATGTATGGCGTCTTACTTTTTAATTACTTATACTTATATTTCTGGGTATTTTTCCATTGTCACCAACGAGAGATATTACTTATTAATTATATATTTCTTGCGTTTTAATAGGGGCACGAGCAAGAGCCAAAACCCCATACTGAAATTAAAGCAGTAGTATCTACTTCAAAGCAGTGAAATAGTATAGACTCAGCATTCACACAACTTGAGTTAACAACTAGATGTTAACGAATTTGCGTGACGGTCTGGACATACAAGTTTTTTCCGAAATATTTTGTGCAAACTGATTAATTTTTTTACAGGTAGAGGATGCTACTAAAAAAAAGCTTTTAGAAAATCCTTGAAGTCCGGATTCTAAATTCAAATTTCCATCTTCCTGTTTCAGAAACTTCAATTTATTTGGTTAACTGACTGGAATTGACTGGTTTATTCTGCAGCAAAGGATGCTGCGTTCTTCACGTTTTGAGCGTTTTTTCCTCTGTTGTAGAAGAGCAAGGATCAAGCGCAGAAAAATTAGTTAAAACCATATGCAGAAAATGGATGCAAGGGAAGATTTTAAAAAACATTCCGAAAATCTATATCATAAAAAAACTAGAAAGCGGCTAATTTCCTAGCAACATATACTGGAGAAAAGGACAATATTTAATTTATACTTAATGAAGGAAGAAAATTGAAAATAGAAAAAAAGAGACAATCCCTTAAACCTACTATTAACCCTTTGGGACCCAGTGGGACTTATAGATCCTAGCGACAGTTTCAGTTTGCTTGATGTTCCAAATAAGTCCCGTTTTACATTATATTTTTCGATATCGGAGTTTATCGACTACACTGCAGATGGGGAAGATTTAATTGAAGGTAAGAAAGCCATTATCAATAAAAAAAAATGAAAACTCCCTATGGTATGGACATGAGTCGCAGCTGATCATAAACTCAGATTTGCTGTTCCTCTTGATGTTTCCTGTGAAATTTTCTTGAAAGTATTCCCTCGAAGTTTATTTATTTTTATTGCGGATTGTACAAACGAGAGAATTAAAATGTATAATCGCAAGGAAGGAAAGTCTGAACCGCTTACTGATGCTGGTGAAGTAATGATTACTATTGGTTATACTCTAATAATGTGCTACAACAGAGTGCCTAAACTGAGACATTATTGGTCTTCGCATCCATCTGTCGGAAATAAAACGATAAGTACTGCAATATCAAAAAACAGATGCTTATTCATTCTCTCCAAACTTTACTTCAATGTCCCAAAGAAACCCGAAGATTGCAGTAAGATATATTATGTAGAAGAACTGCTCTCCTGTTTCAAGTTCACATTTCAGAACTATCGAACCGACAGTACTAGACAATCAATCGACGAGAGTATGGTGAAGTTCAAAGGTCGGTCGTCCCTAAAACAATACGTACCTCTAAAACCAGTGAAAAGGGGTATAAAACTATGGTGCAGCTGTGATTCTAAGACAGAATACACATATGATTTTAACGTTTACTCTGGAAAGGAAGTTGAACAAGCTGATGGAACTCTAGGTGAAAGAGTTTTCTATAAAACATGCCGGAACATGCCTAAGGAGTTTTCTATAAAAAGCAAAATGAACAAGGGACTCTGTATTTCTAACAAATGAGTTCCAAACCCTATCCACAAAATGGCAAGATACCAAACAAGTATCCTTGTTGAGTAACTGTCATAAGAGTAGTTGTACAACTATTCAAAGGAAAAATAAAAGTGGGACCAAAGTGGACGTTCCTTGTCCTGCTGCTGTTGCTTTATACAACGAAATTATGGGTGGTGTGGGCCTGGCTGAAAGAAAGTTACAATATCTCGGCCACGTTATGAGAGGGGATAAATATGTGTTGCTACAAACCATAATGCAGGGAAAACGAAGTATTGGAAGAAGACGCATCTCCTGACTCAACAATCTGATAAAGTGGTATAATTGCAGTTCCGTAGACTTATTCAGAGCTGCAATCTCAAAAGTGAAAATAGCTGTGATGATTACCAAGCTCCTTAGAGGAGACGGTACCTAAAGAAGAAGAAGGACCTGGCTGACCAAATGAGTAGAGTGTATGAAATGGATAGACGATCTTGTAAATGATGGAAAAAGTTTTCTACCGATTGCTTATGGTGTCAGTGGTAAATAGTTGGGTAATATATAATGATTTACATCGAACACGCAAGAAAACACCCCTTTTAGAAACTTTGTTTGAGCTATCAGAAGATCTCATTTCTAAAGGTAGAACCACTACACAAGTAAAGCTTAGAAAAGAAGTGTAGGTAGACCTTCAAAGAGATCACGAAATAAAAATGTAGGAGACCACATGCCGATTGAAAATGCTAAGGGGCGGCGTTGTGTTGGTTGCTCAAGAATGGGTAAAGAAAGAAGAACCACAACCATCTGCACAATGTGCGATGTAGGTTTGTGTAAACATTGTTTCACATTATATCACACATATTAAGTTACATTGAAGTATTTTTTATAAAGCATATTTTTGTAAATCTTTCTGAAATAAAGTGTTCATTTATTTGTGGCCGTAATCTCCCAATATACCCTACGGGACATAATAATCCCAACCAACATTCCCATTGGGACATATATATCCCACTATTTTTTGTTTTTTTATGTAAAAATTTGGTTTGGTACACTTTAAAAACCTTCTATGGTTACCAGTACAAAGAAATAATTAAAGTCAAGATCGTAACAACACAAAAAAAATTGTTTCCCAAAGGGTTAAAACGGCTATTTTTCTTCCTATATGGGGCAATTTTTTAGAGGTCATCGCGATTTTGGACCTTTTGATTTTAACGCCCACCACAAAGAGTAGAAGGGAACTTAGGTCTCTTTTAAAATTCAGAAATGAGTCTGGAGATAATAAGAAGAAGGAGAAAAGAAGAAGAAAGGAGAAAAACTGATAGATGAAATCATTTGTATATTTAAGACAATCGTTTTAGAAAATTTGGTAAAACGAATGAACAAAGCCAAATTTGTTAGTATTCTGTGTGATGAAACCACCGATATTAGTGGTACAATTTAGCTATCATTTTGCGCTAGATTTGTAGAAAATAATAAAATACATGAAGAATTTTTACAATTTTTTCCGGTAACTGAAACCACCGCTACTGCACTAGCTTATACTATTTGTTCGTTTATATAAGATTTAGGTTTGAATAGTAAAAATATAGTTGGTCAAGGATATGATGGAGCCAGTTCCATAAGTGGTCATATAAAAGGCGTACAATCTGTTGCACGAAAAGAATTTCCAAGAGCTAGCTAAGTGCATTGTCGTTCATAACATTTGATGATCCAACTACTGTTAATTTCGGTCGTTATTTTCAGACAAATTATGCAAGTAAGACTATATCCTGAGCTTACTGCTATAGGATGCATGCTGGCCTAAACACCAACATGCATATTGAACGAATGCATAGGACCATTAAATACATTTTTCTTTGAATTTGGTTTCGAAAATTAGTCTACGATTTTATTATCAGATGTCGCTACATTGCGTCTATACGAAGCCATGTTATAGTTGCTTCCTAAGACAGAAAAGATTTATTTCACGTTCAGAGCGCTTGCGAAAGCCGTTCTGATGATGCCTATTGGGCTGAAATACGTATAAACGGATGCGCAAGCTCCCTATACGTGAAATAAAATCTTAACTGTCTTTTCCTTGTAAATACATTTACTTACAAGGCAGAAATAATAAAAGGTTAGATAAAGCTGTAACTGCTCCAATGAAATTCATAAGAGACAAGCTCTTCGACGGGCTAATTATTCTTAACAAAGGAAAACTTTCCTATAAAATTATAGAAATCAGGAAAAGACATAAAACTAGTTGTAATTTAGACATGACCAATATTATAAATTTTGAAGGTACTTGGCAAATTCCATCCTAGCAAATCAATATAATGACCTTGAAACAATACTATGAAATTAATTACTATTTAAATGGGAATAAGCCACAATTAAAGGTTAAAATACGTTTATTGACGTTTCAATTTCCACTTCGGAAATCGTTCTCGAAATACAAACATTAGTAAATTAAACAAATTTTGTTTTTTGTTACTTAGTGAAAAAAATTCTTCTAATAATTTAATTTTATCTGACTCATCTATATTGACAATTCAGACATACATTATACATTTTAAAGTAGACGACTTTAAAATGATATTGAAAATATTGTTGAGTTGCGTTCCTGGGACGACTTTACTTATAAGATAGTTCATTCTCCTAAACTTATAACTTTCTTAAGCACATTATTCATTTCAAGCTAATTGTTTCGATTAAATTGTGATGGATTGCGATAATACAGGTAAGAACTATTGTTTTTGAAAACAACATAACTCAGTTCATATTATCTATCATTAATTTTTAACACGACCAACATCACCTTGTTCATAATGTATTTTTTTACATCAATTTATATTCAATAACTGTTTTAAAGTACTTCTTAGTCTGTCCCTGTCATAATTTTTGTTATAATATATACTTGACATATGTAACTAAGTAATACTATAAAAAACAGCCGCGCAAATTTGCGCTTTTTTGAGCAAAGCCCCTTTGAAATGCTCTATGTCAAATATAGCAAAATATTGAGTTTGCGTTATTTTGTATTAAACTCGTTTTTCATTTGTTTCAGGTCTACCTACTGCATACTAGACTATTGTGAGAATTTTCTCCTAATGCGTTGTGGGCACAACCAAGAGGCTAAACATGTCTTCCAACAAAGATATTCTAATATAAAACCACAAATTAAGCAACGATAGGCAAAAGCAAAAACACCTAGATGTTATCTTGAAACAAAAAACAATCGTGGTTAGAGGAAATTCGAGATTCCCACTAAAACAGCTTTCAGTCAAGGTCGACCACCCAAGTCTTTTGGAGAATTAAGTGAGCGTAGTAAACGAAGGAAACCGGAAGAAATAAGGGCCTCCGTAGGTAATGAAGTTATTGTCCACTCTGCTAAATCTGTGTCGCAGATAAGAGGACATAGGACCGCCTCAAAATTGCTTAACGACATTACGAACTCACCAACACGGACCAGTAAATATAGAAAAGTCTACAGTAAAGTTTGCGACAAGGATGAGCTACCTCCATTGACGCCTCTGCAAGCACTCAAGATAAAGCTGATCTATTGAGACGGTAATATGAGATAATAAGAGCAACAAATTCAAAACATTTCCTTTGCTATGATCTTGTTTTGAAAGCTAAAGAAGAGTGCTATCCGCCAAAAGAATTTCTAAAAATTACATCTACCTGCGCAGAGAGTAACCTACAGTGCCTATTGGATCTAACCGTGACACGATTATCAAAATACCTAAAAGATGTGCTAATTCGACTTAACGATCAAGAGAGGAAGTATTTAATGATAATTTGCAAATGAGGTTGTGACGGTGCCCAACAATCCAAATTTAAATAAAGTCTCAATAATGAAACTGATTCAGATGCCAACATTTTTATGAGTTCTTTTGTACCTTTGCGCATTTTTTGTGGAAAAAACGGTAGCAAAATTATATGGCAAAATCCAACCCCTTCTTCGTCAAAGTAAAGAAGAGATAAAATATGTGCAGGAGTCCATTAAACAACTGAACTATACAATTGTTACGTTAAATGAAGAGGAATTTTCGTTCGAGCACCAAATCAAAATGAGTGAAGAAGAAAAGGCATTAGAAGCCCAAAGAAGTCGGAAATTCACGAGAGGTTTCGGAATGAAACTACTCGTTGACATGCCAAAAGCCAACTTTGGCAACACCAATGATGGCAACACAAGCCGCAGATTTTTTGAAAATCCCGAATTGGGTTCAGACATTACAGGTATTAGCTTTGATATGATTTACAGATTCAAGGTAATTTTAGAAACTATTTCAAGATATTCAAAGGAAAGAATCTCTAACATCCACAACTGGAATCCCACTACACGCATTAGAACATATCTTAGAGAGAGTTACAAAGTCAAATGGAAAAGAATGTATTGAATCCTTTAATAAAAACAAAGTAAAGTAAAACGAACAATTTGTGATAGAAAAATTTACAGGTAAAAATGTGAACGTTTTACAATGGGTGGAAACATTTGAAAATGAGTGCACAAGATGGCAAATAGATCAAAATATGGAAAAATTGAACTTCTAAGTTAATACTGTTAATACCACCACTAATTAGAATCAAGTTACTATTGAATGACATTTTAGGGATCTATGGAGTATATGATTCAGGAGCAAATGTGTCATTGATTAATGCAAAATTATTAGAGATAAAAGCACATAATAGAGGTGACCTTCAAATAGTAAACTTGAGGACAATTAATGGTGTAAAAAAAAACAAATGGTATAGTAACACTGAAGATAAAAATCTATGACATTGAAAAAGAAATGGATGTATTTATTGTAGATAATGAAAATAGTGATATACACTTCATCTAATTTATATAACGATGCACGTCATCCGCGTCATAGCCTGTGACGTCACATGATACCAACACGAAATATTTAGGGTGTAGGTGTGTTCTTTTTTAGAATCACTATACCGAGTACACTGGCATTACAGCCACTAGACATATTTTATTATATACGCGTAGAAATAATATTTAAAAATTTCTATTAATGTTAACTTAAAGAAATACACAATAATATGTTTCATTTAATTTGTATAAATGCATTATAAACCGTTTTTATCAAGAACATTTGTTCGGAACATACTGTAACTGTAATCGAACGAAGGTGAAATTTTGGCATAAATTGGTAACACTTATTTGACAGTTGCGGTGTTGACACTTTTTGTACTTTATTATTTTGAATTTTAAAGTGAATATATCTTGTTTTATATTTTTAACTATTTAATAAAATCTGTTCTTTTTAGAACAAAATTAGTGTGTTTTATTTCAAAAATGCCACGTAAGAATTTAAATTCTTCTTCTATCGTGTCCTATCAAGTCCCATTGACGTTGGCGATTAACATGGCGAAACTGTCTCTGTCTTGAGCTATTCTAAAGAGTTGCTCAGCTTTCCTCATTCCTGTCCACTCCCTGATATTCTTCAACCAAGAGGCCTGCTTTCTACCAATTCCTCTGCGTCCTTCGATTTTACCCATCATAATAAGTTGAAGAATATTATATCGGTCTCCCCTAACTACGTATCCAAAATAGGCCATCTTTCTACATTTGATGTTATCAAGAATTTAAATAATCGTTGTAAAGAGATGGTAGCTTCTTTAATTCATTATTTTGAACAGGAACGTGATAATAACGGCCCTATTCTACCCGTGACTGCTGTTAGAGAAATATGTAAATGTATGTTTTGTATATAGAGGAGATATGAGAGGATAGAGTAGAGTACAGATGGGAAAAGATAAGGGAATTAATAGACAACAGAGACGAAAGACAGGAAATCCCTATAATAACATTATCTGAATTGACGGAAACCTTAAAAGAGGTTAAAAATGGAAAAGCCGCAGGGCCTGGAGACATTCCCATAGAGCTGGTTAAATATGGGCCGACTGCACTTTTAGAATTAATAGTAGACCTTTTCAATAAATGTATGTGTGGAGACCAGGAAATTCCTAAAGATTGGAATAAATCTTATATAAGCTCCATATATAAGAGAGGGAATAAAAGAGACTGTTCCAATTATAGAGGTATTAGTGTGACGAGCTCTGTGGGCCGGTTGTACGGCAGAATATTAAAGAAGAGGGTTGAAAGACAGATACAAGATATTGAAGAACAAAGCGGCTTTCGTACCGGGAGATCCTGCCTTGATAATATATTTATCCTACGACAAATAATTGAAAACCGTGTCGAAAGAAGTAGAGAGACCCATTTGGTATTTATAGACCTTGAGAAAGCATATGATAGTGTCCCGTTAAAGAAAATGTTTGAGGTCCTCAAAAGGTCCGGATTGGATTCGACGTATATCCGAGCGATATATAAATTGTACGAAAATGCAGTTAGTTGTGTAAAAATTGGAACCAGAACCTCAAATGAATTTAAAGTCACTAAAGGCCTAAAGCAAGGATGCTGTTTGTCACCGACACTCTTTAAAATATACGTCCAAGAAGCATTGAGGAATTAGAGAAATAAATGTAGATTTATGGGCATCGAAGTGGGACAAGAAACTCTGTATACATTGTTGTTTGCAGATGATCAGGTGGTGGTTGCAACCGATGAGGAAGATATAAATTATATGAATCGAAAATTATTTGAGGAATATGCCAAATGGGGGCTTACTGTAAACATAAGCAAAACAGAATATTTAAAAATTGGAGGAAATACCACAGATCTGAGGCTTGAAAACGCAGTCATAAAAGGCTGCAACCAGTATAAATATCTAGGAAGCATCATATCAGCAGATGGCAGAGTTAAGATAGATGTACAAAACCGAATAACCCAAGGGAAAAAATGCATCCAAATACTGAATTCATTACTGTGGTCTAATAAAATAAAGATGCATACCAAACTTCGCGTATACAGAGCAATTGTAGAACCAATTACCACATATGGTGCCGAATGTTGGACGATGACAAAGAATGAACGAGATAAAGTAGACGTTGTGGAAATGGATTATCTTAGAAGGTCATGTCGAGTATCGAGAATGGAAAGAATCAGGAATGAGGAAATACGAAACCGTACAGGAATTAGAGATACTCTTTCAGATAGAATACAAGGAAGGCAATTACAATGGTATGGTCACGTGATGAGAATGGAGGAGGAGTGGTGGCCAAAGAAAGCCTTAATGTATGTTCCGCCAGAAAGAAGGAAAAGGGGAAGACCACCAAATTCCTGGAGAAGAGAAATTACAAAAACAATGCAATCTAGAGGCTTAGAAGAGGGAGATTGGAGAGATAGGAAAAGATGGAGGCTGAAATGCGGGAAGCGGCTAGTACCGAAGCCGTAGGACCCCCGTTATATGATGATGATGTTTTGTATATTATTGTAGATGCTTAAAATATACATTCTTGTTTTAGCGTGTAGCTGCAGCTTTAAATTTACATGTTTCAACTGTGAGTTCTATTTCTCAGACCGTAAAAACTAAGACACTTATATCACCGCCCAAAAAACGTACCAGGTCTAAGAAAGTTACCAATACTAATTTAATAAATACAATCGAAATTCGTATGAACGAAGTAAGTATTCTTTTCGTTAGATATCATAAAGTGTATTAAGTTAAGAGCGCAGGCGCAAAATTTCAGATGAACATTTTTTAAATGCATTCATTTTTTTTCGAATCCTGAGAAAACTATTTTCGAAAAATTTAAACCCACAATGAAAAACTACATTATCACCGTAGGCCGAAAGTAAATAACAACACACAAGAAATTTCTCTTGAATGAAATTTTCTCTTTTCTTTGCGCATATGAAACGTAATAAAATAAACGTAGAAGATTTCAGGAACTTTCGGCACTCAGTAATAATGCAATCTTTCATTTTGTGTTCAAATTTTTCAAAAATACTTATTACTTTTCTAAATATTCGTAAACAATGAATGGTTTAAGGGCAGTCAAAGTCCGAAAATTGAATGTTTTTTTTTTAATTATGGTTGAAAATTATTTTCTGAAATCTTCTCTTTCCAACGATATATAACACATTATAGTAGAAAATATCCATGGTTATAAAATTATTTGTTTTTTGAACCTCTTTACTCTGAACTGGTCAACGGCATAACCAGAATAATCCTTAGGGGGGGGTCAAATATCTCTGTATCCTTAGATGATAAAAGATCCAATTTTACAGTGGTCGCAGATAGATAATATCAAATTCCTGGTAAAATTTTATTAAAAAATGTACAAAAACAAGTAAAATAAAAAATAAAATCTAAACTTTTTTGAGTTTTTTTTTTGTATTTTTAAATAAATGTTTTTTACTCTTTACAAAAATCTATGCAGAACTAAACAATATATCTAGTTTCAAAATAAAAAATTAATTAGGTCTCTAATTGCTTTGGTTACAGGGATATGTGATATAATGTTAACATTGTCGTTAAATGGTAGTTCGGATGCCCTTAAAGGCATTGGCTCGAAATTTTGTGCCTACACTCATCAAATTTAATTCTTTTCAGAAGAACATGTTACTTTGGACTCTCTATTGATTCAACTGAAGGAAAAAAAACTGTTTAGTGGATGTCGTGCGTCACTCTGTACTGTACTGAATGACATTGGTTTTAAATGGCTCAAAGATGATCCAAGACGAGGACTGATGGAACAGTCTCATATTGCTGTGAAGAGAGCTGAATTTTTGAGATTATATCAAAATTATAAACATGAAGGACTATACAAGTTTGTTTTTATAGATGAAACTTGGATTTTTCAGAATGGATCTATATGTCACTCTTGGCAAGATTACAATAAAAGAAGTGTACGATCTATTAAAACTGATGGAAAACGGTAATAATATTTAATCATATTGAAAAAGTAAAGGTGTTAAAATAATTCTTTTTTGTAGTTACATTATTCTTCATGCTGGTAATGAAAATGACTTCATTGAGGAAGCAGAGGCTATATTTTCCTCTAAATCGGCTTTAATGGACTACCATGGGGAAATGAATCAAGAAAATTTTTTATTGTGGTTTGAAAATCAATTATTAAAAAGTTTGACTGAACCATCCCTAATTATAATGGATAATGCTCCATACCATAACATGGTGTTGGAAAAAGCACCAAACATATATTCAACTAAGAGTGACATAAAAATTTGAATAAATAACAAAAAACTACCTTTTAATGAGACTATGTTGAGAAACGAGCTTTTGCAGATTGTTGCGCAGTAAGTACCCCTAATAAGAGTTTAGTTCAGGTTATCATATTTAATTTTAGAAACAAACCACCTCCAAAATACATTGTGGATAATTTAGCAGAACAATATGGCCATAATACTGTCTGCCACCATACCACTGTATTTTCAATGTAATAGAATTAATATGGGGAACTGCCAAAACTTATTATAATAAACATGTTGGTAGAGATGGCTATAAAGAATGTGATGCTTTAAACATGTGGAAAGAAGCTCTACAAACTATTACACCTCAGAAATGGCAAAATTCTATTAGACACACAGAAGATATAATTAAACAGTGGTATGAAAGAGAGTGTAAAATAGATAGACAGGAAATTCTACCTATTATAATTAATATAAATGGCGACAGTGACTCCAGTGGCATCTGTGAGATGGAGAGTGATTAGTAAGTAAAGCATCTTATGGCTCTTTGAGCATTAAAATTAAAATTCATTTTTTTTAGACTGATTTCATTTAAACTGATGATGATACAAACCTTCTCGAAAACAACCATAAGATGGATGAGAAACATATAAGAAAGACTAAAATCTGAAAACAGAAGCATGAACTAGTGTGTAACTTTTACGCACCACACTTTTTTACATTATTTACAAATTATATAAAACCATCATAATCTGCACATGGACTACCTAAGCTCTGGCGTCACAATGGATGAGGCTTAGAAAACCTTTCAAATTCCTGTGTGTTTGTCCCAGTAGCGGTTGGAAATATTTTTTGACAATTTATCAATAAAAATCAAAATAATCAGTGGCGGTTGGTATATAAGTGCTGCGGAGCTGCAGAACCACCAAAATAATCCAAACAAAATTACTTTGAAAATTAAATAAAAAATATCACTACTTATAAAATTTAAATTCATTTAGATGGTTTTCGTGCATGGCCTCCTTTATTTTAATCTGTCGTCCGTCGCATCTCATGGCGACAGCAAGTCCCACTTATTTGACCGGACCGGTGCTACTCCGAGCTGTGAACTGTTAAAGATATCCCCGATAACACCCGCTCAACCCCTCGCCTACACTTTTCAGGCGACGACTGAAAGCAATATTTGAACTGCATTTGTCGCAGTTCGAACTAGTGTGTACAAACCTACGTTTATTGTAATTTTAAATAATCGATGATCGCGACGCGACGACTGTTAAAATAAGTTGTCCTGCACGTAATTCGGTATTTATATTAAGTATATGAGAATAAAAGTGCTGTTCAGGATGGATGTTATTTATAATTTGATTAATGTTAAGAGATTCTTTAAATATTCTTATGACGAAAAACTAGACTTAAAATGCAAAGGACGTCCTTTGCCGAATATTAAAATCGTAAAAGAAGGATCAAGCCGAGGGAAAAATTACAAACGACAATTTACTTGCGATATTTATACGAGAAATAGTTGGATATGTGGCTGCAACAGAAAAAACGCTCTTTTCTGTTTTCCTTGTGTACTCTTTGGAGGTGATAAGTCATGGACGCAAGCTGGTGTAACAGACTTAGTACATTTAAGTGATAAAATAAAAAAGCACGAAACTTCTAAGCATCATTTGCACAATCAAATGGAATATGCTTTATTAAGCTCCGTGAATATTAAAGAACAGTTAGATTCTGCATACTGGATAAATATTCAAAAATTCAATGAAGCTGTAACAAAAAATAGGTATGTTCTCTCAAAAATTATAGACTGCATAAAATTTTGTAGTGTTTTCGAATTGGCGCTTCGGGGACACGACGAGACACAAACATCCGACAATCCTGGAATTTTTCGCGGCCTCATAAATTTTACTGCTGAATTGGATAAAACTTTAGCACAACACTTGGAAGAATCGACGGTTTTTAAGGGCATTTCTAAAGAAATTCAAAATAATATTTTGGACTGCATGTTGGAATTATGCCAGGATAAAATTTTGGAGGAAATTCGGGAATCTCCATATCTAGCTGTCATGGCCGACGAGACTACAGACATTTCAGCAAAATCACAAATGGTTGTAGTATTTAGATATTGTCGAAATGAAGCACCGGTAGAACGATTTTGGACATATTTGGTACCTTCAAAATTAAATGCAGATACTTTAAGCAAAAACATTTTCAGTGTTTTGGATCCTATCCTGGAAAACTCAAATAATAAACTAATTGCTCAGAGTTATGATGGGGCAGCGGTCATGTGTGGACAGCACGCAGGAGTTCAAGCCAGAATCAAAGAAAAATATCCATTTGCTCATTTTGTACACTGTTACGCGCATCAATTAAATTTAATAATGTCTAAGGCTTGTTCCGAAAACTCTCAAGTTAGACTTTTTTTTGGAAATTTAAATGAAATCCGTACCTTTTTTAAAAATTCGCCACAACGAGTGGCAGTTTTAGATAAAATCGTCCAAAAATTCCTTGGCGCTCCAACTCGCTGGAACTTCAATATTCGAACTGTTAATGTTGTGTTTGAACATCGATCTTCTTTTATCGAATGTATGGAAGAAATAGAAGAATCGTTTGATAAGGCAGCTGTCTGTAGTTCAGCGTCTTCCATTCGAAGAATACTAGTGGATCAAAATTTTGTTTTTTGGTTAACATTTTTCCATCGCATAATGCCACAAGTAGACGTTTTGTATAATGCCCTTCAAAAGACTAAAACGGATCCTTTGGAAATCAATAAAAAGGTGACAGATTTCGAAAGATACATGAATTCAGTTAGAAATTCAATAGATGATACCATTGACCAAGGTTCTAGTTTATGCGTTGAACCATTACCAACTAAAAGGTTATGGAAGGATAACAGTCCAGTAGGTCATCGGAGAGCATCTATCGAAGTTTGTGATATAATCATAAATTGTGCAAATGATAGATTTGCTTTTAAAAATCACCTACTTGCAACTTCATTGCTTTATTCTGAGCAATTTGATAATTATTGTGATAATTTCCCAGATGATAATTTAAGCCTGACTTGCGCGTCATATCCAAATTTAGATAGGGAGCGCTTGAAGACTGAATTATCTGTTATTTATTTTAGAAGAGACTGTAGACATTAATGGGACAATACCTTTTTTAAAATTTTTAATTGAAAATAATTTAACAGAGCCTTTTCAAGAAACTGTAAAACTGCTTCAAATTCTAATTACAGTGCCCATGAGTACGGCAGAAGCTGAAAGGTGCTTTTCGAGTTTAAAACGGATTAAAACATTCTTGAGAAATTCCATGACTGAAGACCGACTTGTAGCATTAACCATGTTGTCAGTAGAAAAAACTCTTATAAAAGAAATACCAAACTTTAATGAAAAAGTTATAGACAAGTTTGTTTTAAAAAAAAATCGACGAATCGAGCTTATTTATAAAAAAAAATAATATATTTGGCTCTGTGTGTAGTTAGTTCGTAAGACCCTATAATGCAATTATTGTTGTGGCGATTTTGTTTGTAGTGTTTTTTCGTTTGCATTCCTTAGTTTCACGTATTTATCGATAAAATTCTACTAAAAACATAAACTATAAAACAATTACTAGTGTGCCATAATGTACCATTGCTATTTTTGATATAATTGGATTTATCTTCAATTTGAAAAGAAGAAAATCGGTAAGTTCTTTATTATTTTTTAATAGATATATAATGAATAAATATGTGGTGTAAAATATCAAACTAAAAGCCTCGTTGTAAAATACAACGATTAAAAGATATTGAATTAAAAAAAACCAAAAAATACTGCAGAACTACCAAATTTTTGAGTCACCAGCCGTCACTGAAAATAATTAAAAATTAAAAAAGAAATAAGATTACATCAATAATGTCCTCACAGCTGTATTTATTGTTAAATAAAAAAATATTAAATACATTAGACCAGCCAGTTGATTCTGTTGATCAAGATTTACATTTACATTATAGAGTATCTACTAAGTTGTGATGAAATGGAGATAATTAAATTACTGGTTAACTTAAGATTTACATTTAATAATATAGAAAAAATAATCAAGTTTTGCTATCCAAATTTATCTTAATAATAAATAGAACATGACATGTACTAAAACAAAAATATACAAATGTCTTATGACAATTAGACTTAAGACTTTACTTAATGCTATTTGCGTAAACAAAATGTGATATAATATAGAGTTAAAAAGATGGTGAAATAATATGAAGTAATAAAATATTTTTGAATTCCTTTATCTTGTTAGTCACTAGTCATTGGTGTAACAATTTTGCCAAATATTGAGCCAAATAAAAATTTTCTAATAAAGTAATGTTTCTGGCCCAGGTCAAATCTTTTTCTATTATTAATGTAGTTACATCCTTCAATGTCCATATATACAAATAACAGTTTTGTTGTCTAAAATATGCAGGCATCCTTGAATTTTTGTGGTAGTATTGTCCTGTTTAATAAGGATTCATCCTGATCATTACATGATATAAATTTATCTGAATTATTCAGATTATTTAATTCATAGAGATTGTGGCAAATAGAAACCTACAAAAATAAAATTTTTAATAAATCATACATATAACTTATTTCAATCATTTCCCGTTGTCAAGTATTATGTCAGATACCCTTCGTTGCCACTAAAAAAATAACATTTAGTGACATTAATGGCAATTAATGTTTTACAACTTCTCAAAGAGAACGACATGAACAGGTTTAGCAAATATTCAGGCGAAGATATCAGTTAAAATGATTTAAAAATTCAGTTTTATTCGAGCTCTTAAAATCACTGATTTGTTTTGCTGTTGTGACAATTTGATATATAACTAACAAATTATCACTTGGGATATAAATTAATAATTTTAGAGCTCTTGTGTAATTACTAATGATAATTTGTCATTTCTAAATGTTCTGAACACTTTATTTCTATGAGGCTTTTATCACCAATTAATCCATCTGGACTTGTTCCTAATAGGCCTGATTGTCAGCCAAATAGCAGTAGGCTGCATATTAAAATTTAGTGTGTTTTCCTCCACAATAAATTTAATACCGTCTAAGTTATAAGCCCCTAAAACTGTTTGATTAAAAAAATATTGTATGAGCTAGATATGAAATATGAAAGGGTAACAAAATGTTGTGTTTATTATAAATAGTAGTGTATATTCTTAAAACTGGTCAACAATACAGTTAACCTGCACTACCATCATTATTAGACATATATGCAAACAATTAATTGAAATATACTCTGATACAAAACCTCCAATGCAAGTTAATGCAATGCCAAAAAATAATTTAGGTGTTGCATTTACTTGCACATAACAAAATAATATAAATACAGTACTTAAATTGTTCAGCTTCACATAGGGAATATACATTGAGATAATTGTGGCAACTGCGCTAACCAGTGTTTAATGAACCTTCTGTTGGAGTATGAGTTTATGAAGACTTAGGTCACATGGAACCGAACAAAACAGAACCAATCCAGGCAACCGACCAAATACCGAGAAAAGAAGAGAAAATGTCAGTTCCACCAGCAGCCCCAAGTCAACGTCCCACGGGCAGGCTAGCAGTGGGAGCTATTACCATTGGTACGACGGACCAAACGCTCCCAGGCATCTACACCAATATAAACGAGAGAATGGGTACTGTGGCATCCGTAGAGTTTGTTTGTTCATGTATGGCCGCCTTCCTTGGTTATGCTCCCGAAGGCACATACAGCGGGAGCAAGCAAATAGAGTCAACCGTCACCAGGGACAAGAATCAAGTTATGGATGTTGCCTTTTTGGCTATGGCGGGTTTTTGCACCTTAGCTAAGAAAGTGGAAATCCAGAACCAGAACTACATTACCAAAAGGTGGCAGGCGTATCTGGCATAGTCTCACCCACACAGGAACCAACATACAGAACGAGATGACTGCTGTGCAAGAGACACAACAATGGTTTGACGCCCATCCCGTGGCAAAACGCAAGTGGGCGGAAGCCCTTCTACGCGAGCAAACTCAATCTCAGCCTTTGAAGGATCAGATTATCCTTGTCTGGGCTGGGCATGGTCTCAAGTCATATGAACTTATGGATGCGTTTCTCAAAAGACCATGCTTAGCTCTGGCTCTGGATGATGTTAATAGACAGGCCAAGGCCTTCAAGGCTGCGTGGGCCCGACTCACAAGTCAACCCAACTGGCAATACGCAACCGCCCTTGGCCTTGACGGTCTCCGTCACGCGCAGTATCCCGACCTCTACTATTGCGCGGTGACACGTGCTCAAAGGGCGGATCAATTAGGGGAAAAGGACTGTTACAAGATCTCACAATATCCCACGAACGTGTCCAAGGAGACCCTCTCTAGACTTAGCAGAGTATTCAGGGGAGACGTGGAGCTAGACAACCAGCAAGTCGTCGCCAAGCTCCAAGAACTCGGGCTTCGAGTGGGAGAAAGCGAAGTAACGAGGGCAAGGAGGAAGATGAGAACAAGAGAAGGTGACTCTGATGATGAGGAAAGCGACGGACCACCAACTTCAATGGAAAGTTTTGAACTTGGATTTGAGGTTCGAATCGGTTTGTAAATGCCCCTTTGTCCGCTTCTTGTCGGTCGACGATGATATAATAAAGTTGAAGTTGTAGAGTAAAAGTGTTGATTTATTGACAGCTACTGGTAATTACACAATATGATGTTCGTTAGGTAACTACTTATGATTAACTGTTGTAGACTGCGCTCACATGAGCTCAAATCCCCAATTTATAATCTCACAAATAATTCATACCTCAGCAAAAAGGTTATTGCTTCCTATCATACCATACCAACAAACTTGGCTTACATACAATTTAATCTACGCCTTAATTGCGACACTTAGGAAGTTCAATTAGAAAATATATTATTCGGCAATTTATTTGGTTGTAGGTAGATGAACTAATTATTAAAATATTATAAGATATGGTTTTACAATGTCACTTATACACGGTGAAACTATAATAGATTAAGAAGTTAAGAATAATGTGAGATTACAAATTAAGGGGTTAATTTGTGATTGAACATATTGGCAACTATATAAAAAACAAACAGACGACCAATAGAAATATTTAAAACATATAAAATATAAAATAATAATATAACAATAATCATAACACTAATTCACTCGGTTTTTGAATTATTATCTCACCCGAGCAGTGTTACCTATAATTTGATTATTTAGAATTTATGTTTCAGCTGAACTATCTAATTCAAATCTAAGCTCATTAAGTGAAACTGATCTAGGAGGGGCTTTCTTTAAAGTTGTACTTAAGTTTGGTTGTGATACCGTATGTGTTCGAGGCGCTGGATGAGGTTGGATGCAAAAACCGTGATGTCTTTGTTTTTAGCTCTCTTGGAGTTTCGAATATATCTGACCACCTTCCTTTATTTTCATATGTCACTTAAAATTAGTGTAAGTTATTGTAATCTACTGCAAGTAGATTCCTTGGGACCAACAACGAGCGCACAACACTACCTCTTCTTTTCCTAGGTTTGTGTCTCTTTGAACTTTCTTCTCTAATTGCAGCAGTCTCGCATATGCTTGCTGTTCTGAGTCCCCCTAATATGCTTCTATTAGAATTGACGGGTATTTTAACTTCAAATCTTCCTTCATTATCCCTTTTTACTGTTCTTTTATAATATCCTTCACACTCTTTTTCTTCTACTGAAAGAGTATTGCTTTGATCTACTTCTTTTAACTCCCAGTATTTTTTTATTTCTTCATCGATCTGTCGTCTAGATATGCTGAGTACTTGTATATTAGGAATATTCACTTACAATAATGTATTCTACAGGGTGGGTCAAACCAACACCTTTATTACAATACCAAAGATGGAATGAAATGGAATAAGACATGCGTATCACGAAATGTTAAAAAAAGACGAGAAAATATCATCACAAAACTTCCTGAAGTTATCCGTGAAGCGCAAAGTTGCACAACAGAAAATTGTACAAGTTGTACAAAATTATAAAACATATTGTTGAATGTACTAATGTATATATCGAGCGTGTGTCTGTGAGATATAAAGACAGTTCCGATGCGAGGCTAACAAATATATGTGAATTAAAAGCTCTGATTTTTAATATTTTTGAAAAATTTCAATTAGAAATCTATGGCGGTATACAACCACCAGGTCAATATTCTATCAGTTCTGCAGCCTACGATGTGGTTGAGCGGCTTTGCAAACCAATCTCCAAATCCAACCGGAATGTCACAATGGACAATTGGTTTACATCAATTGAAGTCGCACAAAACTTACTGACAAATCATAGTCTAACAATTGTAGGCACCTTATGGAAAAACAAAAGGCATATCCCAACCGAATTTTTATTCAACAATAGACCGCCAAAATCTACTATTTTTGGATTTATCAAAGATATGACGATATTGTCCTATAAACCAAACCAAAAAACATTTTTTTTTTGTCAACCCTACACCATGATGAAAATCGATCCAACAACGGGTGACGAAAGTAAACCTGAAGTAATAACGTTCTACGACAAGGTACTCTACGAAAGGTGGTGTGGACACGGTTGATCAACTTCGAGATTCCTGTACTGTCGCAAGAAATACAAAACGTTGGCCCATGGTCATCTTTTATGGATTGCTTAATGTTGCTGCAATAAATGCATTTGTGATCCAGATAACTAACAAACAGGATATAAAAACAAGCAAAAGATTTTTTTTTAAACTAGGTCTTCAGTTAGTTATGGACAATATAAAAGAAAGAGCTCAATCTCCTCATTTGGCAAGAGATATAAGAGAGCTTGCTGCTAAACTCAGTGGTGTTGGACCAGTACAAGCACCTGCGGAATTGCAAAATAAAAGGGGGCGTTGTGCTTTTTGTAGAGATCGTAAAACTTAATACATATGTCACTTTATTTGCTTGGAACATACCGTACCTGTTTGTCGCATATGCATTGATAAAGTGACTGAATAAGTTATATATAAGGTGTTTTTTAAACATCGTCCATATTGTAGTACGTAATTTCTTTTATATTTTTAGTTTTATTATTATAATAGAAGTTCATTTTCTTTTAATATATATAAGTTGTCTTTATAAGTAGTTCTAATATATGCAACGCTAAAATGTTGGTACAAAATTAAACATAAAAAATTCTTAGTTTAATTTTTGGGCTTTTCAGACCCAACCCGTTCTTACGTGTATCAAAGTATCACCCGTGTACCGAAGATATTAAATTTGTAATGTAAATATTATTAGGGCAATAAATAAGTTTTTATTTTTATTTTATATAGCAACAAATTTATAGTCCCTACAGAAATATTGTTTTTGGAATACCTACAACACTTGAAAATCCAGTTATATTACTTTTGGATAATCACGATAGCCACGTGAATGTAAGTGTCATTAATTTCTGTAAGAAGAATGGAATTCTACCGATAACGTTTCATCCCCACACCAGCCACAAAATGCAACCGCTCGATCGAACAGTTTTTGGACCGATGAAAACTTACTATAATACCGCCTGTAGTGAGTGGATGATTATGCACCCTGGACAACCTATTACGATTTACGATATAGCCGAACTTGCAGGTAAGGCATTTCCAAAAGCATTTACTACATCTAATATCCAGAAGGGATTTGAGGTGAGCGGTCTCTATCCCGTCAATGAAAACATTTTTGAAGATAATGAGTTTCTGTCTTCGTATGTAACTGATCGTCCTTTAAACCAGCTTACTGACAGTCGCGAGCAAGTCAATGTTGAACAGGACGGGGAAAAAACTAAAACTACAGTTAATGAAATGGAAGTCTCTACTCCTTCTACCTCAAATATTCGTCAAGCAGGAACTTCAGGAAGTTCTATTACACCTGAAATGTTGCGACCCTATCCAAAGGCACCTGTTCGCAAAAAGAAGTTAGGAAGAGCAAGAGGAAAGTCACGAATACTTACCGATACTCCAGAGAAAGATGAAATAGCTACGCTTAAAAAGGGAAAGACGGTATCATTTGAGAAAGTGCAGGCAGTTACAAAGCAAATAGCGACAGAAGATATACAAAATGTGCCAAAGAGAGCTGCTAAGTATGATAGTGAATCAAGTTCAAGTGATGGAGGTACATTTGAGGACTTGGTAACTAGAGAAGAAGAATTATTAAATGACCAAAAAATATATGACTTATATGAAAATAACGAGATTAAAAAGGAGACTTTGTTTTAGTGAAAGTGGCAGGGAAGAAATCTTTTGTTTATTATGTTGCCGAGATACTGAACAGTGGAATTAATAATGAACTTAGATATTTACGTAGAATTCTAGATTCCAATAAGTTTATAAACGACTCAACCGAGACTTATGATTTTTTACGCAATGATATTGTACGTAAACTTCCAGAACCGCACAAAATAAGCGGAACTGCACGTCACGATGCGCACCTGAAATTTAATGTTAAATTTAGCGGATATAATGTCAAATAAGTTTTTATTTACTAAATTAATCATTAGTTAATCATAATGTTCTGATTATTTTGAGATATTCAATAAAACATTTCAAGATTTGTTCTATTTTTTTTTATAACTGACCCAAGGTACAATATAATGCTGGTCCAAGGTACAATATATGCTGCTCCAAGGTACATTACCAGTTTGTACCTTGGGTCAACATGCAAGGGCCTGCTAAAATATATTTTTTAACTAACTACTAAGCTTAAAATGTGTCAATAAAAAGAAAGCATGTAGCCAAATAGACAAAGTAACTAATACATTGGATAAACTTTGCAAATATATAATTTTAGGATTAAGAAAAAAATAAAAACTAAAAATTGACCCAAGGTACAACACTCTCCCCTACACTGAGCAAACCGTATTTATACGCCATAGTAAAGTAGCCTCGTATTTCCTTGAGACTGTGTAAAAATATATGTATCTGTAATAAAATCAGGCAATGAAAAAGTACTCTACCAAGGGTCTGAAAAATTATAAATGACTCAGACGTATAATAATACAAAGTTTTAAGATTCCGCTCGATATTAACATTCAGACTTGCCTGGTATGTTTTAAAATATGGGCAGTCAACCAGTTGAAGTTTTCATCGAACTGTTGAGGGAAGTCCACGTCTATCAACGGCCAATGAAAGCATCGGATATCGCTGTTATGACTAGCGATATTTACCATGCGATGCATCGAATCAATCCGATACATCGAATATAGTAGATGTTTTACGATACATCGATGTATTTTATTCGATGAATCGAACATCGAATAGAGTGGCATATTTTATACAATCATTCCTGTTCCTTAATAATTAATAACTGTTTTAGCGCAAGCGCAGAGTTTGTTAGTCTTCTTTTCTTCTCGTGTCTTATCCATTGCGGATATTGGCTAAAAAATTAGCAAATTTATATCTTGTTGGCGGCTTGCCTAAATAGTTAAATCAAAGATAAATTTGTATTGTATTCTTCTTTTTTATTCTTGTTCCACGTAATACCATGTTGGTATCATTTAAAATTTACATCGCTGTTTTTTAGGTTGGTAATACAATCAACAATAATATAAATAACATAATTTTATTTCCTATTTCCTGCTATTTCCTTTACGCCATTTTTCTCATGTGGATGTGATATCCTATCTTTTATCTTTTTTGATTGTATTCGTTTTTCGTTTGGCTCTTTGGCTGAGATTTTATGCTATTTGTTATAGTTATTTACATTTTTTTGGTGAATATTGATAAAATATAAAACTTAATCGACAAAATAATTATTCTTTCTCCAGAAATCAAGTGAATTATTTATTTTAACAAGTTTTTGGGCATAGGTAAGTCACGTTATATTAATTGATATTTTTATTCGTTTTGGTTTTCTCTGTAGCTTGTTAGGTCTTATTTACAATTTTGGCTTAATTTTTAACATGAGTAACATTCTAATTCCATAGTGAGTAATTTTAATTCTTGAAATGAAGTTTTTTGATTCTAATATAAGTTCTTTGTGTTTATAATAATGAGACACGATCTTTGTATAAATATAGACATTTATCTTTAATACATAATTAATTTTTATAATATTATCGTCCTAACAAAATAAGTCACGTTTGGAATTATTTTGAAAAACTAGGTGATAAAACTACCAAGTGTAAAATATGCCAAAAAACTCTACGTTCAGCTGGAAACACCACTAATTTAATGGGCCATATTAAGAACGTCCACAAGGCTTTTAATTTGGCATTTAATAAAAGTATTGATTTACCCAAAAAGCTAGGTTCACATTTACCAAACCAAATGTTATCCATAAACAAAAATGAAGTTATTGAACGTTCCAGCATTTCCCATACTGATGCTACACCTCTACCGTCAGAAGACCAGGCTATTGACACTGACTATACTGCAGGGCCATCTGCAAAGCAGCCGAAGATTCAACAATCAATAAAAAGTAGTTTTGAAGAACTTGTTTCTTATACATCTACTACTGGTGATAAAGCAAGGAAAATCAATAATGCCATTTTATATTTCATTTGTAAAGACAATCAGCCGTTTTCTGTGGTAGATGATGAAGGTTTTAAACTTTATTAAAATCAAAAATTTGTAGTGTTGAACAGTCACGTTTTGAAGATCTTCCTGCGAGTAATACACAGCAGAATTTACACGCTGTTATAGGACAGAATTAGCAATACTCAATTTGGGTTGAGGAGTGGCTTGGGTACAAGAGAAGCCTTGTTTAGTATACAGGTGCTAGTACAGAGATGCAGAGATATAAATCAAAATGTGTACATTTGCGCAATCGATTTTGAAAAGGCTTTTGACAAAGTCCGACATAACAAAATGCTAGAAATATTGGAAACAGCTGGACTGGACGATAAAGATCTACGAATAATTACAAATCTATACTGGCATCAAGTGGCAAGAATAAAGGTTGAACAAGAACTGTCGGAAGAAATAAATATAAAAAGAGGAGTGAGACAAGGCTGTATAATGTCGCCTTTACTTTTTAACTTATATTCGGAGGAAATATTTAAGGAAGCCTTAATGGAGACAACCGAAGGTATTATTGTGAATGGAGTAACAGTCAACAATATTAGATATGCCGACGATACCTTAGTGCTTGCTAATTGCGGAGAAGACCTTCAAAATCTAATGAACAAAATAAAACAGACTTGTGATCAGTATGGATTAAAACTTAACGTTAAGAAAACTAAATATATGATAGTTAGCAAACAAAATTATATACAGGATGACGGTATAAAAGTCGGAGATGCTACACTGGACAGACACACTGGACTTCGTGTATCTCGGCAGTAATATCAATGAGAGCTGGGATTCAACCGCAAAAATTAAAAGCCGAATAGAACAAGCCCGAGCTGCCTTTGTAAAAATGAGAAACGTACTTTGCAGTCACGATCTTAGCATTGACCTTAAGAGTTCAAATGACATCTTGTTACATCTTTCCTGTTCTGCTGTATGGAGTGGAAGCGTGGACTCTAACTGAGACTATCCTTAAACGCATGACAGCCTTTGAGATGTGGGTATATAGACGACTACTGAAAATAAGCTGGGTCGACAGAGTTAAAAATGAGGAGGTCCTTAGACGACTGAACCAAACAACACAACTGGTGAATATAATAAAGAAACGCAAGCTGGAATACTTCGGTCACATTATGAGACAGCCTGAAAAATATGATCTTTTAAATCTGATCATTCAGGGAAAGATCCAAGGTAATCGTGGCCCTGGTAGAAGAACATCATGGCTGAAAAATCTAAGGCAATGGTATGGAAAATCAACTACATCGCTATTTAGAGCTGCTGTCAATAAAGTCACGATAGCGAATATGGTAGACAACATGATATCCAACGATCGATAACGGCCTTGGAACTAGAAGAAGAAGTTGAACATGTGACTTTGACCAGTGATATTTGGTCAGACATGCAGATGCGTAGTTTTTTAGGTGTAACTGCTCATTTTGGACTAGGCACGGAGTTCCAATCAGTTACATTGGGAGTTTACCATTCGGATCAAAGACATACGTCTGAATATATAGCAGCAGAGCTCTCAGAACCTCCAATGACTGGGGATTTAACACTGACACAGTCTCTGCTGTTGTCACTGATAATGCAGCAAATATGGTGAAAGCAGTGGAGATTGCTGTTGGAAAAAAGAAGAACCTCCCTTGTTTCGCCCACACACTCAATTTAGTTGCCCAAAATAGCCTACAAATATCCGACTTACAAAACATTATATTAAAAATAAAAGCCATTGTGACTTTTTTTAAACATAGTTGTGTGGTAAGTGATGAGTTACGAAAGTCAGGGAGAGGTGATGCTGAACCTAAACTCATACAAGATATGTCCACTCGGTGGAACAGCACCTACTACATGATTCAGAGATTTTTGGAGCTGAAAAATTCGGTAAGTGATATATTGATACGCCATAAAACAGCACCTGCAATGTTAACTGGGTTAGAATTGAATATGGTCTCATCGCTTCTTAACATACTTAGACCACTTGAAGCTGCAACAAAAGAAATATCTGTGGATAAGTATTGTTCAAGCAGTAAGGTAATCCCTTTGGTTCACTTCATGATTTCAAAATTGAAAGCCCTTTCAATTGATGAACCATTGGTGTTGGACGTACAAAAATTAATCTTGAAAGAGATCAGCAAACGTATTGGTGGTATTGAGCAAGTTTCTTCTTTAGCTATAAGTACAATATTGGACCCACGTTTTAAAAAACTCCTTTTTGAAGATCATTTAGATTGTGCAGATGCCATACGCAAAATTAAGGAAATGATGGAAATGGACCTTCCGGATGAAACTATTATTGTGGAATCTGAATCAGAAAATTTAGAAAAAGTTTCATAAGATTTTAGACTTTGGAGTGACCATCATAACCTGGTGCAAAGAAATTTGAAATCAAATAAAAATGAAGAGAGTATTTGAGATAAGCTTTTGATCTTTTTAAGAACACCAGTAAGTAGATTGGAAGAAAATCCATTAGAAGTATGCTGGTTATAAACATCAATTTCCAAAATTATTTAAAATCGCTTATAAATATTTAACTGTTGTAGCCAGTTCTGTACCATGTGAAAGACTTTTTTCTAAAGCTTCCCAAGTTTTAAACCAGCACCGTACTCGAATACAAGGAAGGAGAGTAAATAAAATACTGATTCTACAAAGTTTGGAAAGAAAATATTGGGATCTTTAATTTTTTAATTTTAACTTTACTAATAATAAAATTAAATAAGAGCATTACAATTTTATATTTTGTTTTATTTTCTGATTTTATATGTCCTATTATTTATATCCTGTATTTTGAGCTATCAAAATCTATACTCCTTAAATGTATAGGCTTTTCATCACAAATTAGTAGGAGTATTATCAATTTTTTTTATACTGTTTATTGTAAACAAGCATGGAGAGCTATGCAAGCCTGTTAGATTAGGCTAGAAATATAAATAATAAAAATAAAGTAATTGTAAATTGTGAACACATAATTAAGATATAAAAAATACTAAAGAAAGTATATATAGTTGAAAAAAATACAAAAATAAAGGAAGTGTCTTAAGTGATTACTATGATACTTGTAGGAAAAGGAATAAAGAAAGGCGTGGTTGTGGAGTGTGTAAGAGTGGTACAAGCTATGAATAATTTAAAATCATAATAAATATTGTGTTTATATCGATACATCAGTTTCAGAGTGCACCAACTCAAAATTTTTCAATATGGAGATAAGTATAAGGAAATGGTTAAAAGATGTTTATTTATCAGGGCCCGTATTTTCGAAACCGTTCGAACGGAAGTCGTATGCGAAAGATGATGAATTTCGAACGAAAATCGATGATTCGTATTTTCGAGTTGATTTCGAACGCATCGTATACGACGATTTTCGTACACGACTGCTTGAGTGGGTATTCACCATTCGAATCACAGATTACCTACCTCTGTTATTAGTGGTCTGTGATTCGAATAGCGGTAAACACACGGAGTTTGTCATTTCTGACTTTTGCATTTAGTTTGGTTTTTAATGGACCGCAGGAGTGATGACGTAGATTTGATTGACATATGTCAGTTTCACTTTCCAAACAAACGTTGTTTAGTGTGGATAATTTGTATTTTTCGTTATTTTTTAATTTTAGTTTTAGTTTTACATAACATGTGCATTATGAATAATGTGCCTAATGTAGAACTTGAGGATGAAGAAGACAATGACATTGAAATTGATTATGGAATGTATTATATTGATAATAATATCAATGAAGTGCAACAAGTTAGAAATCGGGATCTTGTAGCAGGAAGAAGATTGCAAGAATTACTTGTTCGAAACCATTTTAGAAACTAAAGTAATAAAAAGTACAGGGGATCAATATATTATTTTTTTTAAACAGTATATTTACCCTTTTCAAGTAATAAAAATAAATTTATTTTAAGTTTTTTTATATAAAAAAGGTGTTTATTGTTATTGCATTAATAAATGGAAAAAAAATTAATCTTCAGTTTTTATTTATTTCAACTACATAATAAAAAAAAGTTTTACAAAAATATAAAAAAAAATTATTAAGTAATAAATCTAATGAGGAACAGAAACGATACTTCTTACAAACTAAAAAAACACCTATTCTATGTGATTCAGTACACAATTCAGTATCATTCGTAATTTCAGTTAAGAATTTTTTTCAATAAGTGCATTTACCAAGAGGTTTAAACTATTGGCAATGGATTCCTTTGCCTTAACCTCTCTTTCATACAGAATTATCTCTGATTCCTTAGCCCCCACACTTCTTTTATATATATATATATATATATATATATATATATATATATATATATATATATATTAAGTTTCTCCCTATAGTATTTTTCCTTTCCTTCATTTCTATTTGAAGCAAGGTCCAAAAGTTGCTTGTTTGCTTCCAAAGCTGTACTAAGCCTTTGAATCCTGGTCTTTTCTTTTTTTGATGTGGAAGGTGTAGAAATACTATCTTTTTTTGATGTGGAAGGTGTACGAATAATACCTTTTTTTGATGTGGAAGGTATAAAAATAGTATCTTTTTTTTTCTCCACAACACTGCTTTGGGACGTAAAACTTTCTGATGCTTTTCTCTTTGCTGACAATTGTTCGGTATCACCTTCATTACCCTAAAAGCATAGATTATATGATTAGTGGTTCAACAAATGGAAGGTAATAATAAATGAAACAAAGTCAACTCAAGTCACCTTTACAAACCGAATGGGTGCATGTCCCACAATAACATTAAACAATACACAGTTACCAGTCAGCACTCAAGTTAAATACTTGGGATTAACCCTCGATAAACGATTAACATGGAAACTGCACATACAAGCCAAGAAAATCCAGATTAACATTAAAATAAGACAGATGATCTGGCTTATAGGTCGAAAATCAAAACTCACCACTGAAAATAAGCTGCTCCTATACAAATGTATATTAAAACTTATTTGGACTTATGGTGTCCAACTCTGGGGTTGTTCAAAGCCATCAAACATTAAGATAATACAAAGAATCCAATCGAAAATTTTAAGAATGATATTCAATGCACCCTAGTATGTAAGCAACAAAACCCTACACAAGGACTCCGCCATACCTTTGGTAGAGGAAGAAATTCGACAAATCACAAGAAACTACCTTGCTGGACTAATGGATCATCCAAATAACGAAGCAAGACTACTAAATACCCCTTCTGGATTTGAAAGATGACTGAAGAAACTGTGGTCAATAGACTTGATAAATTAACTGTTTATGTGAACTAATGTAAAATATATTATAGGAGAGTTGCCACAAGCCAGCTTCTCCCTCATGTGTTCAACATTCACACCATTTACTTATAGCTTCATGAAGCAGATTGTAAATTAAATTGTGTATTAAATGAAAAAAAAAATATGATTAGTACGGCGATAATAACAAAAAAATGCAAAACTGAGAAAAGTGTCAAAAAAACCATCATTCCACAAAAAATTACATTTTGTAAAAAAAAAGAAAATACCTTACCATTTCAATCTCATATTCCTCTTTTGCATCTTCATCTAAATTTTCATCACAATCATTGCTGAAATGAAATGAAGTGGCAGATTCTGCAACTAAAGGGTCACCCTCAACTATTGCAGTCCCTATGATGTCAATAATTTTTAGGTCTTCCTCAGTCATTTTGACATCTTTAATGGGTGAGGTCCACCTCTAGTTTCCACTTGGGAATTTTTAATTTTTGTGTTAGATTTCATATCTTGCCATGTCTAAAATAAAACAAATAAATCGTAGGTACATTTCCTTTTGATTTTGTATAAAAGCTATTATAAAATATGAAAAGAGATTGGAAATTGTGTTTATGGGAATAAGCCACAATAATTGTAATCAAAATTACATTTTTTAACATTGACGTTTCGACTTTGAAACCGGAAATCGTTCTCAAAATGTTAGAATTTACCCAAAAAACTACAAAATAGAAAAAAAATCTATTCACCCTAGTTTAGCGGGAAATACTGAAATCAAATCTACATGAAAAGAGATGTTTGCATTACAAGGGGCTATTTTTTACTTTTTATGCATGTTACAATAGGTATCAAGTTATACTTATCTACATTTTGCTTTCGTTACTTACCTTACGCCATTGTTTCCACTCTTTCTTTGCTCCTGGCAAAGCATTTAATATTTGGCCTAATTTCTGCCACATTGTTTGGGCAGTTTTATATGTAAAATTGTTTGTAAATTTCCCACTTTTTAAATCGGGATTTTCTTCCATAAAATATATCAGTTCTTTTTTTTGTTCGGAAGATACAAATCCTCCGAACATGGAATTTTTATTTTCTTTGTCCATATTGGAAACAGAGAAAACAGATAAGTACGAAAACACAAGCCAAAACACGTTAACACTGTGTAGAAAATTGAGCAAATCACAAAAAACTTCAAGTCTGCTGCAACAAGTAAAATAAACTTGTCAGTCAAATAAATGTCGCCTGTCACCTCTACCTCTTCTTTTCTTAATTTCGTGCGAATTTGCGGCGTTGCCGGTGAATTTGGGTTAACGGATTCTCGTATGCGAATTAAACTTTCGAATTGCGTTCGAAAATACGCTTTTACGTTCGTGCACGATTTTTTTCGTTCGAACTAATCGCATGCGAGTAAATTCGAACACATTCAAAAATACGACCCCAGTTTCAAATTGCACCATCTAAAAATTTCAACACCATTATAAAAATTTTGACTTGTCATCATGCCGAAACGAATATTTTGTTTACACCGTCGTAGTTTCATACCGCATCATTTTGAATTAGTGGGCAATGAAACTTGATTGGTAGAACTGTTGTCAGCTACTAACTGAAAATGGTATGGATCAGATCAAAAGTTGACGTCAAGACGCGCAACAGAGAGGTCGTGCTGACAGCAAATAAAATAAGAAAACAATAGGGCATTCATGGTGCTTATCAGCACCCAGTGAATTGTCCTTTGTTCTCTAACAAAGAAAAAATCGAATGAACCGTTGTTATCAGTAAAACCGTTGAAGTGTCGTTGAATTTATTGGCGCCTTCACGGATACCGGTAGCAACGGTAAATTCAGAATATTCGGGTTAACCACAGTGGGTCCGTAAGGGATGACACTGCGAGGCTTGGAATAGTAGTAATTCAAGTCAAGCAGCAACAGCCCCCTGCCCCTGTGGTATAGAGAACCGCAAGTGGAACCCTCCCTGTCAACACAGGGAGTGAACTACCGAGAAGGCTCCTGGGACGGCACCCAGAATCTGGACTGGCAGCGGACAGCACGGACGAAAAAAACAGAGTCTCCTAAGTAAGACACTAAAATCTCGTTTGAACAAATCGTTCACTGCCGTAAGGCTACATGGCGACAATCACCCCCCTAGGAAGTCCCGACACGCAGGTGTCGGAACTCAAAGACGAAGTTAGCGACAATCCCTTGTCGTCCACCCCACAGGTTGATACATATAATTATTACGACATTCTGGATAATGAATTAACGGACATTATTACCGAAATTAAAGCAACGCGCAAACAGCAAGCACAAATACAAGTGGACATCATGGACGATGACACTCAAAAGAAGAGAGCCCTCCCTGACGACTCGGACAACCAAGTTGAAGAGTTAAAGAAAACCAAAACAGAGGACATAGAACACATGGAGAAGTCAGAAATGCTTCAAGCCATAGACAAACTACACAGAATAATAGAAGTACAACACCGATGCTACAGGAAAACGCAAGAGGATTTGCAAGCCCAAATCAAGGACTTGCAAAAAATAATTAAAGAAAAGGACGCCGACAACAGACGTCTCACGGACAAAATCTTGGCCCTACTCGACAAGAAAGAAAAAAACGAAAAGGACAAATCTACACAGAAAATAGAAAAGCCAAAAAAGACTGAGATTCCAGCGAGCACCAGCGTATCTTCCAAAAGGCCGCTGAAAAGAAAATAGTATCAGGGAGAACAATTGTAATCCAAACAAAGTCAAGAGAGGACTATCTAGGAATGGTCAAAGTATTAGAAAATCATGAACCAAGAGTCGAGTTTGTCGCATATCCAATAGATATCGACAGAATGAAGAGAGTGATAGTCAGAGGGCTAGCCGCCACCACCGACCCAAAAATAATCAAAGAGGAGCTTCAAAGACAGGGAGTAGAAGCAACTCGAGTCATAAACATAATATCAAAAAATAAAGATAAGAAGCCTCTTCCTATGTTCCTAGTCACAATCCGAGAGGAAGATGACCAAAAAATCAAAATGCTTACAAACATCTGCTACATGAAAATTCATGTAGAGGATAAAATAATGAACACCAGAGAAACAATGCAGTGCTACAACTGTCAAGGATACTACCACAGCTCCAAAGCGTGTCATTGTGGAGCAAAGTGTGTCAAATGCGGCAAAAACCACATTAGTAGCGAATGCGACATGGAAGGCGAATTTATCCCTAAATGTGCCAACTGCAACGGAGAACACAAGGCAAACTACCGTGGATGTGCTAAAGCGCCGAAAAGAAGACCACCAATTAAGACACAGCAGAAAAGCAGACCAATAAGCAGTAAACCTACTAGCAACGGAGTCAGCTATGCACAGGCTACAAAAATCAAACAGATAAAGAAACTACAACTGCCGTAACAGAGGCGGCAGCACTTATCGCTAACTTTAACAACGACATAAACGCCAAAATGGCACACTTCTCCACAATGTTGGAGCAACTTACCCAAGTAATGACTGTGATAAGCTCCTTCGGCAAGCAATGCTAGCACACCAATAGGGAGATCTACGCATTGGGTCCTGGAACTCTGGTGGGATATTCACTAAAATCAATCTTCTGGACGAAATCGCAAATCGATTAGAATTAGATATTATAGCACTCCAAGAAACCAAACTGGTGGAAAGGAAGAAAACCAAATTTCCAGGCTATGATACTTACAGGACAGATCACCGAGCGAACTCGGGAGGAACAACCATTATGATCAAAAAAGGAATAGAGCACCAAAACATACCTACTCCAGGTGGTTGGGTCACGATGGAAGCCACGATAGTACGGCTAATCGCCGGAAACGAGACTAAAAATCGTCTCAGCATACGTTAGACCTAATGAACCGATCCTGGACGAGGACCTCAACAGAATCCTGGATTCATAAGAACCCACGATAATTATAGGAGACTTAAATGCGAGATCACCGAATTGGTATGACAGAAGAACAAATCCGAATGGCAGACGGCTCTGTGCCTATTTCGAGACGAAAAACAATACCTATGCAGTTGGCCCAGTAGACCCAACATGCTACAACGGTGTAGCAGAACCAACTCATCTCGATATTGCAATCCTACACAACGTGGGTCAACAATATGAAATACACTCATTAAATAAAGGCGATTCCACACATAATCTAATCGTCCTGACCCTAGGCGCTATAGATATCAATCATCTGCAGCTCCACAAGAAAAGTACAGTAAACTGGCCTAACTACAGAAGAATAGTGTGCGAAAACATCGATGCGATACCCACTATAAATAACATCGCAGAACTGGAGGATAGTGTGGTAAAATTAGAAAACACAATCAAAAAAGCCATCGATGCCAGCTCAAAGGAGATCGTAGTTAACACAATAAGTGGAAGATTCAGGGACATTAGTACAGAACTAAAGGACTGATCAAGGAAAAAAACAGAAAAACACGTAGAGCCTACCGAACAAGATAAGAGGATTGCAAACGAGCTAGACAGAGAAGTCAAGAGGCAACTGCAAAATCATAGAAATGAAAGCTGGGACACCTATATTCAAGAGCTAAATCCGAACAAATCCGGTTTCTGGAAACTGTCAAAAGTCCTAAGAAAAGATAAAAAACCGATTCCACCACTACACGGAGAAAATGGAATCGTTTACACAAAGGAGGACAAAGCCGAAGTACTAAAGGACGAACTCGAAAAGGCATGTCAAAACAATGAAGACGTCGACTTTACCATCAAAGTCGAGAACTTCGCAAGAAGACTAAAAACGAGAAAGGGAAGAATAGGACTAGTCCACACGTCCCCCGAAGAAATAAAAAATTTGATAAAAATGACAAATGCAAAAAAAGCACCAGGACCGAATAACATTACTAACAAGGCCCTCAAGAATCTACCGATGAAAGCAGTTGTATACATCACCAACATCGTGAATGGCATACTAAAACTGCCATACTTCCCGGACAGATGGAAGAAAGCCCATGTAATGATGAAAACCGGGAAAAGACGGCACTTTTCCACAAAACTACAGACCGATCAGCTTACTCTCATAGGTAAGCAAAATCGCAGAGAGAGTCATTCTAAAAAGACTCAATGATGAATCTCTAGCTTTGGGATCTATACCAGAATCTCAGTTCGGATTCAGATCCGAACATTCATGCGAACTACAAGTACTGAGACTTACAAAACACATCACTAAAGGCTTCAATGAAAAGTTGTACACAGCAACTGCGTTCCTCGACGTGAGTAAAGCGCTTGATAGAGTATGGCATCTGGGTCTGCTCTACAAAATGAGTAGCCTAGGTTAAAGTGAGGCGATGACATGTCTCCTTGCGTCATACCTGGCCAACAGAAGGTTCAAAGTCAAGATAGGACCAACACTATCTGAGCTCGGGACCCTGGAGTCCGGTGTGCCTCAGGGGCGGTGCTGTCGCCTTACCTGTACACTATCTACACTGCTGACACTCCGACAGACCCCAGAACACTGGTTAGTCTGTACGCGGACGATACAGCCATAGCAGCCAGTAGTAGAGATCCAAATCTGGCTGCCAATCATCTGCAAAGTGCTCTGAATAGATTCCAAAGATGGTGTATAAAGTGGAAAATTGTACTAAATCCCGATAAGACGCAAGCCGTTATGTAGAAACAAGGGAAAAGAGACCAGACAGGAAGATCACGGTAGGAAATACCCCTGTAGAATGGTTGTTGTCAAGACGCGCAACAGAGAGGTCGTGCCGATAGCAAAGCAGATAAGAAAACAATAGGGCATTAATGGTGCTTATCAGCACCCAGTGAATGTAAGCACTGAAAGTGAATTGTCCTTTGTACTCAAACAAAGAAAATAACGAATGAACCGTTGTTATCAGTAAAACCGTTGAAAACCGTTGAATTTATTGGCGCCTTAGCGGATACCGGTAATAGCGGTAAATTCAGAACACATACGGGTTAACCACAGTGGGTCCGTAAGGGATGACACTGCGAGGCTTGGAATAGTAGCAATTCAAGTCGAGCAGCAACAGCACCCTGCCCCTGTGGTATAGAGAACCGCAAGTGGAACCTTCCCTGTCAACACAGGGAGTGAACTACCGAGTAGGCTCCTTGGACGGCACCCAGAATCCGGACAGGCAGCGGCCAGCACGGACGAAAAAACAGAGTCTCTTAAGTAAGACACTAAAATCTTGTTTGATCAAATTGTTCACTGCCGTAAGGCTACATGGCGTCAAACACCCCCCTAGGAAGTCCCGACACGCAAGTGTCGGAACTTGAAGACGAAGTTAGCGACAATCCCTTGTCGCCCACCCCACAGGTTGACACTTATAATTATTATGACATTCTTGATAACGAGTTAACCGAAATAATCACTGAAATAAAAGAATCGCGCGAACAGCACACGCAATTACAAGAGGACATCATGGACGATGACACCCAAAAGAAGAGAGCCCTCCCTGACGACTCGGACAACGAAGTCGAAGAAATGAAAAAAACCAAAAAAGAAGACTTAGAACTCATGGAGAAGACAGAAATGCTTCAAGCCATAGAGAAACTTCACAGAATTATAGAAGTACAGCATCGAAGCTACAGGAAAACGCAAGAGGACATGCAAGCCCAAATCAAGGACTTGCAGAGAATAATCAAAGAAAAGGACGCCGACAATAGACGCCTAACGGACAAAATACTGGCCTTACTTGACAAAAAAGAAGAAAATGAAAAGGACAAATCCACACAGAAAACAGAAAAGCCAAAAAAGACGGAGATTCCGGTGAAAAAAACGGAATCCAAACCGAATAAAGAAACAAAGCAACCCATAAAGGAACAAGAAAGGAAGAAAAGCAGAAAACTGCAACAAAAAATGTAAGTAATTACGAATCTGAAAAGAACAAGGAAATGGACACCATCGAAGTCGACGAATGGCAAAGACATGCTGTCCAAGAAAACGACTGGCAATCGCCTAAGTGCAAAAGACCCAGGACAACTGCCAGCGTAGCAGAGCAGCAAACAGAAATAATTAAAAGAAGGAAGGAAAAAGAAATGGACTCGAACATAAAACAAATACAGGAAAAAGAAAAAAGGATGCAGCCCGGCACCAGCAAAGCGAACAACCCCGAAAATGAAAAAAACACAGAGAAGACAACAAAATTAACGCCAAAACCACCGGCCATCATCTTAAAGACAGTCAATGAGCATAAGCGTATTTTCCAAAAGGCCGCTGAAAAGAAAATAGTATCCGTAAATAAGTTCGCCCGATCAGGAAGAACAATTGTTATCCAAACAAAATCAAGAGAGGACTATCTAGGAATGGTCAAAGTATTGGAAAACCACGAACCAAGAGTCGAGTTTGTCGCATACCCAATAGATGGCGACATAATGAAGAGAGTCATAGTCAGAGGGCTAGCCGCCACTACCGACCCAAAAGTAATCCAAGAGGAACTTCAAAGACAAGGTGTAAAAGCTACTCGAGTGATAAACATTATATCAAAAAAGGAAGATAAGAATCCTCTTCCTATGTTTCTGGTCACAATCCGAGAGGAAGACGACCAAAAAATCAAAATGCTCACTAACATCTGCTACATGAAAATTCATGTAGAAGATGAAATAAAGAATAACAGAGAAACCATGCAGTGCTACAACTGCCAGGTATATTGCCACAGCTCCAAAGCGTGTCATTGTGGAGCAAAGTGTGTTAAATGCGGCAAAAGCCACATTAGTAGCGAATGCGACATGGAAGGAGAATTCATCCCTAAATGCGACAACTGCAACGGAGAACACACGGCAAACTACCGTGGATGCACTAAAGCGCCGAAAAGAAGACCACCAATAAGGACACAACAGAAAAGCAGACCAATAAGCAGCAAACCCACAAACAACGGAGTCAGCTATGCGCAAGCTACTAAAAATCAAAAAGATAAAGAAACCACAACTGCCGTAACAGAGGCGGCAGTACTTATAGCTAACTTCAACAACGATATAAACGCCAAAATGGCACACTTCTCCGCAATGTTGGAGCAACTTACCCAAGTAATGACTGTGATAAGCTCCTTCGGCAAGCAATGTTAGCACACCAATCGGGAGATCTACGCATTGGGTCCTGGAACTCAGGTGGAATATACACAAAAATTAATCTTCTGGACGAAATCGCAAATCGATTAGAATTAGATATCATAGCGCTTCAAGAAACCAAACTGGTCACGCTAGTCACGGCTGTGGACTCTCTGATCGGAACACACGAAATTTTTAGGGGACTTCAGTTCCGACGTTAAGACAAACAAATAGAATCAGTAAAGTAAATAGGGAGAAAAGCCGACATTTAGGCTACCCCTACAGTCAGGTGGCATAACCACAACTACTAAAAACGGAAGGTACTTCATTACCCAAAGTACCTTAGTAAATTCTAAGATCATAAGCCTCCTCACGTTAGTCATACGCTGAGGAGGGGTGGAGGAAAAGCCTGGGGGTCAGATAGGTACCAACTCGACTAGCGAGGTGAGACCGGTTGGATCTTCGAACATGTGGATCCCACTCTTATATTGGTATACACATGCTCCTAGGGGTAGGGTTGATCACCTCGTGTGTTAATGTGTGTGTGTGTGTGTGTGTGTGTGTGTGTGTGTGTGTGTGTGTGTGTGTGTGTGTGTGTGTGTGTGTGTGTGTGTGTGTGTGTGTGTGTGTGTGTGTGTGTGTGTGTGTGTGTGTGTGTGTGTGTGTGTGTGTGTGTGTGTGTGTGTGTGTGTGTGTGTGTGTGTGTGTGTGTGTGTGTGTGTGTGTGTGTGTGTGTGTGTGTGTGTGTGTGTGTGTGTGTGTGTGTGTGTGTGTGTGTGTGTGTGTGTGTGTGTGTGTGTGTGTGTGTGTGTGTGTGTGTGTGTGTGTGTGTGTGTGTGTGTGTGTGTGTGTGTGTGTGTGTGTGTGTGTGTGTGTGTGTGTGTGTGTGTGTGTGTGTGTGTGTGTGTGTGTGTGTGTGTGTGTGTGTGTGTGTGTGTGTGTGTGTGTGTGTGTGTGTGTGTGTGTGTGTGTGTGTGTGTGTGTGTGTGTGTGTGTGTGTGTGTGTGTGTGTGTGTGTGTGTGTGTGTGTGTGTGTGTGTGTGTGTGTGTGTGTGTGTGTGTGTGTGTGTGTGTGTGTGTGTGTGTGTGTGTGTGTGTGTGTGTGTGTGTGTGTGTGTGTGTGTGTGTGTGTGTGTGTGTGTGTGTGTGTGTGTGTGTGTGTGTGTGTGTGTGTGTGTGTGTGTGTGTGTGTGTGTGTGTGTGTGTGTGTGTGTGTGTGTGTGTGTGTGTGTGTGTGTGTGTGTGTGTGTGTGTGTGTGTGTGTGTGTGTGTGTGTGTGTGTGTGTGTGTGTGTGTGTGTGTGTGTGTGTGTGTGTGTGTGTGTGTGTGTGTGTGTGTGTGTGTGTGTGTGTGTGTGTGTGTGTGTGTGTGTGTGTGTGTGTGTGTGTGTGTGTGTGTGTGTGTGTGTGTGTGTGTGTGTGTGTGTGTGTGTGTGTGTGTGTGTGTGTGTGTGTGTGTGTGTGTGTGTGTGTGTGTGTGTGTGTGTGTGTGTGTGTGTGTGTGTGTGTGTGTGTGTGTGTGTGGTGCGGTATGAAACTGTCAATATCTGCAAGGTCATTGTCATTTGTGCGAGCATTGTCTGTGTTTAAGGTGATCTGTGTGTTTTTGAAAAAGTTAGGGATCAAAAGAACAGTGTATATGTTAAAAGTTGCAAATGGAGATATTGGAGAACGTGGTGGACATAGTGATGATGCTGTAAGTACCTACGATGCAATTATTTCAACCAATCGAGGATAATTTTTAGGTTCCATGGATTAAAAGGAACAGTCATGTTAGATAAGAAAATCATTAGCATTGTAATGTTGATTGCCTACACAAACTGGCGCGATTATAGTTGTCGTCTCTTTTTAATGTATTGTAATACTCAGTGCTGGTGACCTAGTCTAACACATTACTTGTTTCCATGGGACCGAAAGATTCTCTTTGTAGGTACGGTATATATTTTTGTGATTACACAAATTCTCAATAGATAGATGATCTTATAATGCCAATAATGATAGGTAATTTAGACGGTGTTTAATTCTACATAATAAACCACTCTTATTTTCAGGATTTGGACATAATTACCGAAGAAGAACAATTAGGAGATACTGTCTATTCTGTATTGCTGCCTGTCACCTTCGCTAATCAAAACCCTATCCAAGAGAGTACCAATAGTGAGGTGAGTGAGATGTTATGATTTTTTAATTTTTAATGATCAATGAAATAGCCGTGTGGCGTCGGCAAAGTAGAATAGCACCACCCGTATATATCTAATGTGTCGTATGAGCTGACTTGGTATCGGGTTTTGTATTCACATGGGCGACGTGGCTATGGCCCGCTATCATTATGAATAATGCACATTCGCATTAAGGTCCGAGGAGTCTCGTGTTCTTTAGGGTGATGCGTCTGACACCCCAACACTATAACAAATAGATTTTTATATGGACTTTCTAATCTTTTTTAATTTTATTTTACAGGAACCAAATGAGGTGCAAGAAAATTCAGACTTTGAAAATTCTGACTTTTCTTCTGGTTCAGGAGAAGTTTACATTCCGGAAACTTCAGGACAGTGCTCTGAAGATGGAATCACTTCACCTGATGTCCTTTTGGCTGCTTCTCCTTCACCAGCGGAAGTATTGCCTGTTCAAGTACAAGTTCCGGGTGAGAACGAAGCAATTATTGTGCGGTCAAGGAAGAGAGTGCTTAATCCTACAAAGTGGAAACTAAACGAGAGAAAATTGAAACGCAACAGAGGACAATCTTACACAAATTCCGCAGGCAACGAAACCGCTGCAGGGTCTGTAAAAGCTGCTTGCACCGACCGTTGCAAAATTAAATGTTCGGAAAAAATTAGTGATAGAGAAAGAGAAGAACTGTTGAATAACTACTGGGGACTTGGTGATGTAAATAGGCAGCGAGATTGTATAGTTAACACTGTAATGCCGGTTAAGCCAAAATATCAATATAAGAAAGAAGGGCTGCAATTGAAAATAGAGCTTATTACTTTCAGATGAGAAATGAAAAACATCGAGTATGTAAGGTTTTCTTTATGAACACTTTTAACATTTCAAATAGGGTAATAATCACAGCAATGAAAAAAAAACAGAGCTAGGGTTTGTGCAGAATGATAATTGCGGAGGAAAAGAAAATGCTGGGCGACCAAGGGTGTCAGAAGATACAAAAGAATTCGTGAGGTCCCACATCAAATCTTTTCCACTAATTGACTCTCATTATTGCAGAGCAAGGACAAACAAACAGTACCTAGACGGATCTTTAAATTTAGCCACTACGTACAGATTGAATCAAGAAAAATGTAGAGAAGAACAGAAAATTCCCGTAAAACTCCATTATTACACCAATATTTTCAACACGGAATTTAATATTGCCTTTTTCCAGCCAAAAAAGGACCAGTGTTGTTTCTGCAACTCGTTTCAAAATATAACAGCAGATGAAAAAGTATTACAGCATAAGTATGATGCACATATCAGAGAAAAAAATCAGAGTCGGTTAGAGAAGGAGTTGGATATCATGAATTCAAAGGAACATGGCAGTACTCGTTTGTTGTTTCGATCTCCAAGCTGTATTGTCACTACCAACTGGAGATCGGAGTGATTTTTTTATATGAGGCGCCTAGCATGTTACAACTTTACTATATTTGATATTTCTCACAAACATGGCTATAGTTTTTTGTGGCACGAAGGTATCGCAAATAGAGGTGTTAATGAAATAGGTACTCTTTGGCAGTATCTAAAGAATCATGCAACTCAATATGAGCACACAATATTTTACTCCGATAATTGCCCGGGTCAAAACAAAAATAAGTTCATTGCTTCCTTGTTTTTATATTGCTGTCAAAACAACAATCAAAAGCATAACCCACAAATTCTTAGTAGTTGGGCATACTCAAAATGAGGGTGATGCGATGCATGCCCTCATAGAAAAAGAAAAAAAAAAAGATCCCTGAAAGAAAACCCGCTCTATATTCCATCGCAAATAATACCGATAATTAGCTTGGCTAAGAAAACTGGACGGTCGTATACTACAGAAGAAATATGCGAAGTGTATGACGTAAAAAATTTACAAAAAATGGGGAAAAATTTTAATGTAAATGAAGCCGGAGACAAAGTAAAATGGAGCGAGATACAAATTCTAAGAGTTGAGAAAGACCAGCCACACAAAATAATGTACAAGAAGTCTTATTTTGATGAAAATTATAATGTCATCAATATTCGACAAACTAGAACGAGAGTGGCTTATAACGAACCATCTCTTATCCTTTCAAGTAAACCTCCTGGAGTGCCACCACTTAAAAAACGTGATTTGTTGTCGCTCTGTTCCTCGGGTGAAATACCCAGAATTCACTGTGAGTTTTTTCAGAACTTACCAACTTCTGCCACAGCTGCCGATGCTGAAGAAAGTGACGATTCCGAATAATTTTGAATTTATTATATTTTTCCTTAACAAGGAAACAATAAAGATTTTATAAGAAATAAATATTTATAAAAACTTAAATATAAATAAAATAAAAATACTTAAATAATTTTATTTGATTTACATACAAATACCCTGTACCAAACGCACTAACTATTAAAAAATCATGTGTTGACAGTTTCATAGTGCACCAACTCAAAAAAAAATCTAAATTCTTAAAAAAAAATAAATAAAAAATTATCATCCTAAAAGAACCATAAAATATACACCTAATTCCAAAATTTTGTTCTATTTGAAAAAAAAAAATGGACCGTTTACAGCAAAATAAACATATTTGCGGGAGTCTCACTCGAACATTCGAAGAGTAAACACGTCGTTATCATTTCGTAGTAATTGATTTTTAATATTAATGAGTTTTTAACTATCATATTAAAACAAATTTTTGAGAAAAAAGTGGTGAAGTGTTAAAATAGTACATCACACATCATTTGTGAGTATTTAATTTACTTCATAATATTATCAACATCCACAAAAAATCAATATCTTTCCATTCACCTGTTGTGAGTGCTTATCTACCAACTGGTTGTTTTTTTTTCTCAAATTATTGTCTGTGGTTTTTCATCGCCAGAGGCGGACTTAGCTTAAATGCTTTGGAAGAAACTCCGAAAGAAAGCAAAAAATGGATAATCTTACTCAAAATTCTTCAAATGTCAATACTACTTCAAATAATTTCCACAGCACGGTTAAATCATACTCAGCAGCCTTAGTTAAAAATTCCACTCCATTACCAAATAGAGATCAAGCGATAGTTTTCCCATCGATAGAAGGTTGCAAAATTCAAGACTATCTCTTACAGATTGGACCAATAGTTAACCCACAAAATATAATATATTGTTCACGTATATCTAACAATCGAGTTTGCATATATTTGAGAGATAAAAAAATTGTCGACGATCTTCTTAAAAATAATGAAGCCATCACAATTAACAACACTCGTCTAGTTGCTCGGCGACTAATTACTCCATCAGAAAGATTGCTAGTATCTAATGTATGCCCGACAATTCCTAATGAAGATATTACACGACATTTACAAAACTTAGGTTTAACACTGTTATCGCCAATGACTCCACTGAGAATTGGAGCTACTGATCCAGCTTACAGCCACATATTAAGTTTTAGAAGACAAATCTACATTTCTCCTCCTATAAATACTAACATTCCTGAATTTATTGAAATTGAACAAGATGGAGTAGTAAGCAGGTTATTTTTAACATTAGACAGCCATAATTGTTTCAAATGCAAGCAAGCAGGACATAATGCTTCACAATGTACTGTTTCTGTTTCACCAACTTTGAATACAATACCTACAGTAAGCAATACTCAATCAGGTAGCATATCTCTTGCCCAAACTTCACAAACTCCTATTGCTGGAATCACTACAACTTCTTCCAACAGCTCACAGTCATCTTCGACCCAAAATCCAGAACTGTCAAATCCACCCCTATCTCAACCTATCAATACCCCTGTGAATTCTGAGATAATGGAAAACGCCTTGGTTGACAATACAAAGTCTGATCTTTCTTTTACACAAAATATTTCACATAAACGTACTGCTTCTGCTGTTTCATCACCTACTTCTGAGGATGCCCAATTTGCAATTCCAACTTTAAAACAGAAAAAAAAGAGCAAAACAGAAAAAAAACCGGAACAAAACATAAAGTTTTCAGACAATATTAAAACATTTATAGACAAACACTCTCCTTCCTTTTGTCTTAACAGTCAGCAAATTGAAAGTCTAGTTGAAAATTGCTATGGATGCTCTGATGTACTAACGATTGCGAATGAATATACTTCAGACACCGTAGCTCTTATTAATATGTTGGAAGAAATACGTCCCCATTTAAAAGACAGAACAACAAAATATCGCTGCACAAAATTGAGGAAAAAATTGGCTGTACAACTTGATTTAGCCATTTTGGATACTGAAAGTGATACATCCACTTGTTAATACTGTAGTTTTTTTTCTTTCACTTAATCGATATATAATAATTTATGTATAATAAAATTTTACAGTGGAATATAAATAGCTTTCAAACTCGTTTACCTATGTTGCAAATATTAATCAATCAATACACACCACAAATTATTTGTCTTCAAGAAACTAATTTTAAACATTCCACGTGCATGAATCTAAAGTCCTTTAATTCATATTTTAAAAACAGAGATAATGCAAAACACGCATCAGGTGGAGTTGCAATATATGTAAAGGAACAAATAATATCCAAAGAAATTCCATTAATCACAAATCTCGAAGCCGTAGCTGTAGAAATTGGCACTACACAAAAGATCAACATATGTAATATATATATACCTCCAAATTATAACCTAGAAGAACAAGATCTTGTAAACTTAATAAATCAGGTTCCTAATCCGAAATTCATTTTGGGAGATCTAAATGGACACAATACTAACTGGGGTTCCTTTAAAACTACACACACTGGAAAAAAGATTGAAAAGATCATAAACACATTAAACCTTGCAATAATAAATGATGGTAGCAGCACACACTTAAATTTATCGACAGGGACATTTTCTTCTATAGATATCTCACTCTGTACGCCAACTCTTCAATTAAATCACAATTGGTATGTAGAAAAAGATTTACATGGGAGTGATCACTTCCCAATTTTAATAGAAAAACACTCGATGAAACCTACGCCAGTTACACCTGAACCGAAATGGAGGCTAGATAAAGCTGATTGGCGCAGTTATCAAGAAATTATCCGTAACGGATCATCAAAAATTTGTTTAGAAAATTCAATAGACGAAATAATTCTACAGTTCAATAAACTCATAACGGAAGCAGCTCTAGAAGCGATAGGTAAAACAAAGTTTATAAAAAGAGATAAAGTAACTCCCTGGTGGAATGAAGATTGTAAAGAAGCTATTAAGGAAAGTAAGAAAGCTCTTCAAAAGTACAAAAGGTACAAAAGCCTAGAAAACTTAATTAATCTTAAAGAATGTAGGGCTAAAGCCAAACTGATTACCACGAGATCTAAAAGACAATCCTGGATAAAATATGTAGAAACGATCAATAATTACACATCCTTAACAAACATATGGAGGAAAATAAAAAATATAACAGGCACTAGCTCATATCAAGGAATCGATTCATTAGAAGTAGAAAATAAATCATTAATAACAAACCATGCAGAAATCGCAGAAAAAATAGCGGAAACATTCAAGTTAACATCCACAAATTCTAACTATGATAAAGATTTCATAACATACAAAGAACAAAAAGAAACCATCCCTATTAACGTGGTAAACAACAATGAACCTATAAATGCACTTATCACAATCAGAGAACTAAGAGAGATGATAGTTTCTTTAAAAGACACATCCCCTGGCCCCGATGACATCCCAGCTTCTTTTTTGAAACACCTTCCTGACGAAGCAGTAGAAATATTATTAAAAATATATAATCGTATATGGACCAAACATGAATTTCCCAATTTATGGAAAACAGCTTTAACTATTCCCATCTTAAAATCTAATAAGCCACAAAACAAAGCAGATTCTATCGTCCAGTGTCTCTAACTTGTGTCATGTGTAAGCTTTTAGAAAAAATTATAAATAAACGTTTATTGTGGTGTCTGGAAGAAAATAACCAACTGATTAATGAACAATCTGGATTTCGTCCTTTAAGATCGACTACCGACAATTTAGTAGATATAGAATCACATATTAATAACGCATTCTACAACAACCAAAAATGTATTGCAATTTATTTTGATTTGCACAAAGCATTTGATATGGCTTGGCATCACAAAATAATTTCAACACTGGAATCATGGGGCTATCAAGGAAATATACTTGCTTTTATTAAAAATTTTCTCCTAAATAGAAATTTCAAGGTAAAAGTAAACGGACTTCTATCTAATGTGAAATATCAAACAAATGGTACACCCCAAGGCTCGGTAATCAGCCCGACGCTTTTCCTTATAGCTATCAATGATATAATCAAATCAATGAACAAACCCATTCAAGCGAGATTGTACGCGGATGATCTTATAATATTCTTAAATGGAAACAATATACAGAGTATGGCCAAATTATTACAAGATCAACTCGATAAATTTATAGCATGGTCTAAAAGGAGTGGTTTTCAATTTGCTTCATCTAAAACTCGCTGCATCATATTCTCTAAGAGACCAAAACAGATAAAAGAAATACCTACTTTAAAACTTGGTGGTCAAACACTTGAATATGTAAACACAATTAAATATCTAGGTCTAATATTTGATCAAGCTCTAACCTGGAAGGACCACATCAAATATATATCAGCTATATGTCAAAAAAGACTAAACCTCTTGAAATGTCTTTCTGGTACGAACTGGGGAGCAGACGGTAGAACTCTACTCATACTATATAAAAATTTGATCCGCTCAAAGATCGATTATGGTTGCCACGCTTACTCGTGTGCTTCACCAACAACTCTAAAAGTTTTAGACACCATTCAAAATAACGCTCTTAGAATAATAAGCGGCGCATTTAGAACAACCCCTATCTTAAGTCTTCAGGCCGAACTGGGTGAACTACCATTAGATTTACGAAGACAGGAATTAATGCTCTCTTATGCATCGAAGCGGTACTCTTTACAATATCACCAAACCATTCGCTGCTCGAATATCCAGCGCGCAAAAACCCACATTCCCTTTTACGAAAGATGCAGACGAATCATAAATGAATTAAACATTAAAGTCCCCGAAATCTATCCTAGCAAGATGCCAACTTCCCCTCCTTGGCTAATGTCTTCTCCTTACATAAATTTGGATCTATTATCAGAAAATAAAAAAGAAAGCAATTGTCATCTAATTAATTCTAAATATCAAACGTTAATTTCTCAATTTTCTTCCTTCAAAAAGTTATTCACAGATGGATCTAAAACAGAGCGTTGTGTAGCATCTGCCTTTGTAACAAATGATGAAATAAAGAAATATAAACTAGCGGAGACGAATACTATTTTAACAGGAGAACTCTTTGCAATATATAAAGCCATATGTCATGTTACAAAATGTCCTGAAACTAATTTCTTAATAATTACTGACTCATTAAGTTCTCTAGATAGAAATCATCTCAAAAATCTATTCTTCCCATCCTGTGGCCAAACTCATTAGACAAGAATTGCATAATCTAAACCACAGAAACATTGCTTTCCTGTGGGTGCCATCTCATGTTGGAATCACGGGAAACGATTTGGCGGATAAATATGCACGAGAAGCCTTAGAGGAAACAACTATTGAATTCTATCCAAAAACTCCAGCGACAGATCTCAAATCATATTTCCACAGCAAAATAGTCAACATATGGAATAGCAGATGGTGTAAAAAACAGGCAAAACTACTTGAGATAAAACCAATATTTCAACCATGGTCTGATAGTTCCACCAATCGTTTTTCTCAGGTTATCATCACACGACTGCGGCTTGGTTATAGTCGCCTCACACATGGACATCTGATGACAAGGGATCCACAACCGGAATGTTATGCTTGCGAGACCCTGCTAACAATAAAACACCTTCTAGTGGAGTGCCCGTTACACAGTGCGGAAAGGTGTAAATTCGGAATCCCGGAGAATTTGAGAGAACTATTCTTAAAGTGCGGTGCCAAAGTGATTATCCAATATCTTAAAGCAATAAACTATTTATACAAAATTTAATTGTTACACTGTTCAATTATTGTTATTACTTTTTCTTTTTTTCGCTAATAGCCTTACAGGCTGATGCGAGTTTGTAAATAAAAAAAAAAAATATTTGCTCTCCGAGAGAATAAGTTACAGGTTGATTTATGAAGAACAATGTTTTTTGAGTTGGTGCACTCTGATACTAATGTATCGATATGAAATTAAGCCACAATTGATTGTAATGATAATTACATTTTTAACCCTCCGGTGGCCACGCAGCGGCACTCCGTGCCGCAATTGTTTAATCTTTAATAATTGTTTAATATCTTTAATATGTGAACGTAACTAAATTTAAAATATTACCTGCTGATGTTGCATTTCCTAAAGTGTTGTATTAGTTTAATATTGACCATTGAAGTGGAAGTTGTTCAATTGCGGCATTCCGTACCGCAGCGTAGCTTGTCATGTAAGTAAAATTTGTTCATACAGTTTTTTAGCCCTTAAATTAATTGATGTACTTTTTGTCATTTTAGGAGTGCAAAAAGGCCAATTAAGTATTTGACAGAGATTGAGTTGCAAGAGATTGCGGAAAATTTGTCTGATTTTGACGGAGATATTGTTGATTTTAGTGATTCAGGTGGAGAACAAGAAATTATTGAAAATGATAATTACGACAGCAATTTGGAACTATCTGGTAGCGATGATAATGATGATATAAGTCCGTTACAAGAGCAAAGCAAAAAACATAAAATACATAAAACAAATACATAAAACCAAAGCAAAAAATATTATAAAAGAAGTTCCTGGACCAAAAGGTAATGCAAAAAACATTGAATCCATTAGATTCGTTTCTTTTATTGATAACTCCAGCTATGATTGACAGTATTGTTACTTACACTAATATTATATCAACAACAGAAGAGCAAATAATCTATCTTTCCAGAGAGACAGAAATTGCAAATTAACCTCTCGTAATGAAATCAAAGCTTTGTTTGGGATCTTATTTATTCTTGCAGTAAAAAAAGGAAATCATGTAAACGTTCAAGAAATATGGGCAAAGGACGGAACCGGTATGATACGGGCCAGAGCTGCATTTGGTTACAAAAGATTCCTCTTTCTCCTTCGTGCTCTTCGTTTCGATGATGTTGGGACACGAAAAGATCGTGAACAAAATGATAAATTAGCTGCTATTAGAAGTATATACACAGACTTTCTGAATAATTGTTTGAGTAATTACTGTTTGGGGAAATACGTCACTATAGACGAAATGCTTCACCCTTTTAGAGGACGATGTGGCTTTGTATAATATATGCCACAAAAACCAGCCAAATATGGCATAAAACTGTATGCACTTTGCGATAGCAGGTCTTACTATACATGGAATTTCGAGATATATTGTGGAATACAAAGAGACGGACGGTACAAATGTTCAAATAAACCATTCGATATAGTACAGCGTTTAGTTTCTCCCATAAAAAACTCCAAAAGAAATGTAACAATGGATAATTATTATACTAGTTAACCTTTAGCTGATTATCTCATGCAAAATGGCCTGACCGTTATTGGCACCTTGAAGAAAAACAAAAAATAACTTCCTCCCCAATTTCTTCCGAATAAACTGCGAGCTATTGGATGTTCAATATTCGGGTTCCAAGATAATATGTCCCTAGTTTCATATGTTCCTAAAAGAAATAAAGCTGTAGTATTGCTCTCTACCATGATTGATACAGACGAAATAGACGAAGATACAGGAAAACCAGTAATGATTATACAATACAATAAAACAAAAAGTGGCGTCGATAAGGTTGACCAAAAATGTGCTTCCTACACGACACAAAGGATTACCAGAAGATGGCCATTAGCAATATTTTTTCGCATACTAGATATAGCTGGAATAAATTCCGAAGTTATTTATAATTGCACTAAACCAAATATGTTGCCACAAAGAAGGAACTTGAATTAAGTTTCTCCCTGATGAGGGATCATTTAGAAGACCGAGCGAAGATACTAACACTTCCAAAAGATGTAAGAGAATTTCTGCTGCCTTTTCAAAGTGCCAAAGAACCCACCGGCACGGTAAACCAAAGTCGAAGTGGACGGTGCCATATATGCAGTGCACATAAAAACAATAAAACAACCGTTTCCTGTGACTCATGCTAACAATTTGTTTGCAAAAATCACACTGAGAAAAAAATTCAGTGTAATATGTGTTTGTATCCTTCAATGGAGGAAGACTAATTTAATTATTTTGTATTTAGACACTTTTCTTTTTTGATCTTTTGTGAAAGAATATTTTTTATTGTAAACGTTTTCTTTGTTTTTATATTTTGCGCCTGAGTCGTTACATTATGTTAAAGTCATACAATAAATTGCTAAAAATAACGCTTTTCTTTTTTTGCGTCGTTTACAAATTTTTCTAACAAAGTTTTGATAATTTTTAACTTTTAATACCATTTTTTCTATGTGCGGCATTAAGTGCCGCAGTGTGTCCACTCATGTAACTTTAAGAGACGTGGCTGCCGGAGGGTTAACTAAAATTTGATGTTTTAATTTCCACTCCAGGAATTGTTTTCAAAAAATATTATTTAACAATTTTGTTAAAGAGTATCTGTCTAAGTAGAATGTGTTTATATGGGATTAAGCTACAATTGATTGTAAAGATAATTTAAAGAATATTTGATTTCCACTCTAGAAATCATTTTCAAAAAAGGTTATTTAAGAATTTTTTAAAGAGGAGAATATTGTGTATATGGGAATAAGCTACAATTAATTGTTTGTAAAGATACTTTAAAGAATATGAAATCGTTTCCAAAAGAGAATATTTAAGAATTCTGTTGAACAAATAGTGTATCTGAAACTTAATATTGTGTTTATATGAGATTAAACCAAAATTGACTAATGATAATTACTTTTTTAACTAAATTTTATTTTATTTTTATCACTCCGGAATTTGTTTTCGAACAGGATTATTTAGAATTTTCTTAAAAGGAGTGTATGTAGGAAACATTAAATTTTAGTTAAAAATGTAATCATTACAAGCCATTGTGGCTTAAGGGGGTATGTTCACGCCGTAGTTAAAATGAGTGGCATTCAAATAAACTAACGTTTAACAATTCTTTGAGTAGATGGCAGCGCGTGCATCATATTCTAATATTTTAATTTTCCCGAAATTTACGTCTCTGAGCAGCGACATATTTGCCAGTGAGGGCAAGTACTCGGAGTTATAATATAATACGATCGGTACAGTTCGCTCTCAATCGGCAGTCTTGTTCAATGTAAGTTGATATGAGCTATCAGTAGAAGCAAAGAATATAGACGCTTAGTAGAAGAGTCAGAAATTTTTATTTTCGGATTGGATCATTCCATATATTTTTTTAATTTTGTATCGTGTTGTGTTGTTATTTATTTACCTTTGAGGTTGCTGTTTTGATTTTGAGTGTTGGTTTTTTAGTTTTATAAACATTTTAAATAGTGTATACCAGTCTTGATTCCTAATATTGAAGAAAATAGATAGGTAAGTACCTATTGCTATAATAACTCGTGTGTATGAAGTTCATTTGACGATGGTAGCCAAGGCCACCCACAAAATTTTTGTTTTTGTTTTATGTCAACATTAGTAGTGTTGCTAATATTTAAGTATTAGTTAAATAATGGGATTTTGTTTTGTGCTTTTGGTATGCCAAAGGTTATCTATTAAATATTTTTCAGGTGTGAACAAAATGCCTAGATTAAAGTCCTTTAATAAAAGATCTGCCAAGCGTAGTCGCACATTGATTAAATGTCAGAAAAATAAAAAAGAAATTTCAATAGTAGCTTGTGGTTCTACAAGTGATAAAGAGAAGTGAGTATCTATCTATATTTATATTTTATTTACATTGTTTGAAAAAATGGTCATGATGTGAAAAAGTATTGTTAGTATCATGTAAATTTTGTCTTTCGTTATAACTACTCCGCATAAAAAAAATGCAAATTCGGGAGCTCATTTTTGATCAATTTAGTGTAAATAACCTTATCCAAAATACTCAAGTCATTTATGTGTGTCATTCTGTAAGCAGTAACGAATTTGTTAAATCAAAGGGTTTAGAATATCTTATTATAAAAAAAGACTTAAAAAGAAGCATTTTGAAAACTACAACCATACCAAATTTCATTGTAAAATTGTGTTAAATTTACATGGACTGACAAGATATAAGACAGCAATACTTCTGTTTTTTAGCAAAGAAGCAGTGCAATTAACCTCATCAGATTTACATGAGTTCAGCTTTATTTCTTCGGAAGAATATGAAAGGTAAAAAATATGAAAGTAAAATACATGATGTCTTTTTAATTACCAACAAACATGTTTCAATTTTAGTATTAACAATCATCCTCTGGAAATTCAAAAAGAAGCAGTAAAACAAACATATCTTAATGGACACCGAATTGTTGACTTACATTATGTCCTACAGTGGGCTTTAAACTTACAGTTTGCTCATTCGAAAGTTTGTACGATGGGAAATCTACAAATAATTGATGAAAAACATAAAGGTTTAGTTTCAACAGTGATACTACTATGCAACATGTGTGGCTATAAGACTGAAAAGTCAACAGAAAACCCTTGTGAGTAGTCAACTATTAATTATGGAGCTGTTTGGCGCACATTATCAACAGGTGGTACATATGCACAGTTAACAGGATTGTTAGGTTTGTGATAATACAGTAATGAAGTACAAATTTAGTTTCTTTGATTTTTTTATAGGTGCATTAGATATTCTTTCCATGTCTTATCGATTGTTCCATAATATTGAAATTAAACTTGGGGATAAGTGGATAGAAGGATTATGGAAGTCCATGGAAGAAGCTGGTATAAAGGAAACAGAATTGGCTGTAGCAGAAGGGCAACTAGATTTTGATGGCATACCATGGACTACTGTGTATTGTGACGGAGGTTGGAGTCACAGATCTTATGGACATAGCTATAATGCATCATCGGGCGTTGTATGTATATTCATAGACTATTATGTTACAAACCTAAATTTCTTACATTTTAGGCAGATATTATTGGAAAATTTACTAAAAAATTATTAAATTTGGGAGTTAGAAATTAGTATTGTTCATTCTGTGCCCGTTATGAATCTAAAAACGAGCCTGTACCTCTTCACACTTGTTATACAAACTGGCAAGGCTCATCTACCGCAATGGAGACATCTATAATAGTTGAAGGAAAATAAACAAAGCCAAATTCTTCATGGACTTAAATTTTTGCAGTTTATAGCAGATGGAGACTTTAGTGTATATGCTAAAATTCGTGAAGAGGTTGCCTATGGACAATATGTAACAAAAATAGAATGTCGCAACCATGCAATTAAAAATAATGGAAAAGCTTTATATAAAATTAAAGCTGATACTACAGTCAACAAAAAAGCTAAAACACTTCTGACTAACAATAAAATTAAAGAACTGCAGAATTGCTTTACAAAAATAATTAATTCGGCTGCTTAAGCTGATGTGGAAAATTTAAAAGCAAATTTGGAAAAAAGTATAGACCACGTCTTTGGCAACCATGCTGTTTGTAGCGATCAGTATTGTACAAAACAGCAGCAATCACATGCACATTTGATGACATTAGTTAAAAATACTGGCTTATACTTTCATATAAATGGTACGTTAAAACCGGCACAGTTTGTCTTTATACATATTTATCAGTTGCACTTTTTTATATAACTACATTTTGCAGGTTCTTTGCAGAGACTAATTTCTAAAGGTCACCGATTAATTGATAAAGAAACCAATAATCGTGTTGAAATGTACATGTCCATTTTGTGTAAATTTAATGCGGGCAAGAGGCTAAACCTCTCTGGGAGGGGTAGTTTCAGGTGTCGCTCAGCAATGTCAGGGCTGCGTTACAACGAAGGTGTAGAATGCCAGGAAAAAGAGTGGAGAAGTATATTAAAGAGATCACTAGGAAAGTATTTTAAACAAAATATACAGGAAAACCAACGGGCTGTGGAATTAAAATCTAAGCGAAAACTGGATTTTGTTTCACCTTACCGAAAAAAAGAAGTAGACAGAGTAAAACGAATACTGAATATGGTCCTCACGCTTTACAGCCTTCATTAACCGAAGATGAATATCAGTCGGTATATTCTAGGATTCTAAAAACCATACAAGTAAATTTCAGATTTTTAATTTTTTTTAATGAAAATAAATTTAATTATTATTTTAGGTGCAACCAGAAGAGATCCCGGTGATCGAAAGACAAACCGTTGGTCAATGGAACAATGCTTTCTACAGGCATATTAAAAGAAATAGGTTAACAGCTTCTTACTTTGGATTAATTTGCAAAAGAAGGCCTAATACAAGCTGTAGAAATTTAATAAAAACAATGATTGCACCCTCTTGGGATAACGAATATACCCTTTATGGGAAAGATAAGGAAGATGTCGCAAGACAAAGATTTATTGAATTGAATCCTGAAAAGAGAGTACAGAAGTGTGGAATATTTATTAATAATATTTACAATCTTCTTGCTGCTACTCCAGATGGTAATATACACATTCAATTTCATTAACATTACACGTTTTCGTGAATTTCTATTTTGAAACAAATTACATTAGTTACTATTTCAGGAATTGTAGATGATAATAGTTTGTTGGAAGTTAAATGCCTTCTGAAGGTGCATAAAAGTGGCAAGTCCCTGTTGGAGGCAGTAGAGACGCTAAAAAACATGCCATTGGAAAATAAAAATGGAACATTACAGTTAAAAAAGAACCATTATTACATGTATTAGGTACATACCTACTTACAATTTTTTACATATTTTTAGAAAATATATTTATTTTTTTAGATTCAAGGCCAGCTTAATATTGCCCGAAAAGATTATTGCTACTTTGTAGTATATGTTAATGATACAGAGCCCCTGTTTATTGAAAAGATTGAGCGAGATGAAGAACTTTGGGCACGAATGATAGAAAAGCTCAATAGTTTTTTTTATAACTGTTTTTTACCGAAAATGGTCGACAGAAACAAAAAATGTCTGAATAAAAATCATTACATTTCTGATATATGCTCTGTTTTTTTTTAACATTTCTAAGTATTGAAAACAGAGTGTATTTATTGATACGTGTGGAACGTCCCGCAGCTACTTTCCGTAAACCTCATAATTTATTAACCCAGCAGCGGTCGCTAACGGCCGATCAGTTCTTTGCTTAGGTAATTTTACATTTTTCTTGGCAACAAGGCTATTGAATTTATATTTATTTTCAGTCGGTAAACCAAAACCTTCCGTTGCTAAATTAATTTCTTCTTTATTTTGAAATTCACTCTGTAAAAAGCTCATTAGCAAACTCAAAAGATGTAACTTCTGCAGTTTCTCCGATATTTTCCATTGACACGGAAACAAGATATAATAGTCGAATCGTATGTTTTGGCAAACGTGACTCAAGAAAGGTTTTGTCTAAGGTCTCAAGTGAAAGAAGTTGACTCTCAATCATATCATAAAGAGCAGAAATCTTACAAGGACTACTAGAAACTCGACTGAAAATTATCTTTAAGAGCTCTCTAATGTAAACTTCAGTCTGGAGATCCTCTCTGCCAAACCTAGGCTACAAACTCTAAATAATTTTTCAACTCGATTGGAGGTAATTTAAATTTGCGCTTACCTTTTACACTTGATGACTCAAAGTACCTTGCACTGTATTTATCCGTTGCCTTCATCTCACTGATTATCTCTTCTTCGAATATACTTTTAAGTACCGCACTTTCCACTTCACAAAGCTCATTGTACTTTACTTGTAAGACTTACAAGTAAAGCTAACAAACTGTCCAAAACATTGACAATTTTCGTAAATGCACTATACGAAGTACCGTTCTGCGTTTACTATTATTAAATTCTATTATTAAATTTTAAACAAAGAACTTGCTTTTGTATTAAATTACACAAGTGTGGTTTTATTACAGCTTGCTCTGGTGGTAAAAATTCCACTAACTATATGTATGCAATTCTAATACATATTATTAACAGTTATTAATATGATACATGATACTCAATACATTCTCAGACGAAAAAGGTCGTAAAATTTAATTATCTTACACCAGCACTTAGCCGGATGTGCTGATTGGGAATTTTTTTTAGTAAACATATTAATTACTTGATATTTTTTATACTACTACATATACACAAAACGTTCATTCTCATTCATTTGGAAATATTTACGACAATTCTGAATTCTTTATCTGCCCAAAAATATTTATTCCAAACTGAAAAGAAATTTGGAATTGTTTGAAAAGCAGGTAAATAATGATTAAAAAAGGTATTATGGTAATTAGACCATTTATTTATAAGAACAGTATTTCTAAGAAATCTAAAATATGTTAGTCAGTTGAAAAACAGCATCACCACAATAACAATTTTTTTCATATCAAATGTTAACAGTGGCAACAAGATGCAGCTTAAAAAGTTTTTTCCTCAGAAAATTTCAGATTTTCATCTGATTCCTAATTCGAAAAACCCTTAATTTTCAATCCCAAAAACTTTTTAAGCTGCATCTTGAAATCTCCAGTATTCTTAGTGTCGATGATTGGTCACTTTTAGACCGCATTTCCTATCATCAAGCCGATAAAATCCTTCTTCTAAGCAACGAAACTCACAAAAAGAAATTCCAATCCCTTGTATCTAAGAAAAAATCACATTCCACCACTTCTACTTCTCATTCACCTCTTACTAACACCGTCGTTAATCTTTCTTCTCACCAATTAACAAGTGCAGAAAGCAGTCTTCTATCTAAAGGTCTTAATTTTGCTATCACTCCTTCCAGAATTCCTACCGAAGAAATAGTTTCAAATGTGGAAGCGGCACTCCGCACAATTCCCAAAATTCCAGCCGACCGTATCCGCTTTGACGTCGCTAAATGTCTTGATACAGCCAAAATCCCTACTTCCAATATATCTCGTGAGGAATTCATAGCTCTCAAAAATCTCCGTTCTCTTTCTGAGATAATAATCCTTCCTGCAGACAAAGGTAATGCCACAGTCATCCTGGATACTCCTTCCTACATAGAGAAAGTAAACGACTTACTTAGGGATACATCCTGTTATAATACAATTTCTCGAGACCCCACTCCTAGAGTCGAACGCGAAATTTCCCATGCCATCAAACAATCCGATCTTTCCGATGATGTTAAGAAGTTTATAGTTCCGAAAAACTCCATCTGCCCCAGAATTTACGGTCTTCCCAAAATCCATAAAGACAACGTACCTCTTCGTCCCATTGTGACTACGATTAACTCTCCTACCTACAAACTCGCAAAGTACTTGTCGAATCAGTTTAAGACCTATACTGGTCGTACCTCTTCTTATGTCCGAAATTCCACACATTTCATCACCTTAATCTCCTCCCTCACGGTCGATCCCCAAGACATTCTCGTCAGTTTCGATGTATCATCCCTATTTACCAATATCCCCATACATGACTCTCTAGTTGTTCTGCGAGATCACTTGACCAATGTCTTTGGTTTTGGCAGATCTTGCGGAAAAATGCCTCCTTTCAACATATTTTTCTTTTAGAGGCAATTTCTACAAACAAATATCTGGAACACCAATGGGTTCTCCCCTTTCCCCTGTCATTGCTGACATTTTCATGGAAGCCTTTGTGTCTTTAGCCCTAGAATCTTACCCCTTAAAACCAAAAGTCTGGTTCCGCTACGTTGATGATACATTTATCATCTGGCCCCATGGTCAACATACCCTTTCTCCTTTCCTAAATCATCTGAACTCACAACATCCGAGTATAAAATTCACAATGGAAGTAGAAAATAATCGGTCCCTTCCCTTTCTCGATGTGTTAGTCACCTCCAAGCCCAATGGCCGATTGGGTCACTCTGTTTATAGAAAAAAGACTCACACGAATCGTTACCTACATGCTTCATCACACCACCATCCTGCCCAAAAGAATTCTGTGATCAACTCTCTCATCCATCGGGCCATTTCGATTTCTGAACCTGACAACCTTAGAGAAGAACTTGGCCATCTGCAAAAAACCCTTGTCGCCAACGGTTACTCCAAGTCCACAATTCAAAATATTACACACCGACATCTACATCCCCCTTTACACCCTAGGACGACAAATTCAGAATCTTCGGGTAATACTCCTGTGGCTTTTCTTCCGTATATTCGAAGTGTCACTGATAGGATTGGCAAAATTCTTCGCAAAGAAGGTATCAGGACTACTTTTCGACCACCCAAGAAAATCTCACAATATCTACCCTCTCCTAAGGACCCGTTACCGCCCCTATCTTCCTGTGGTGTCTATTCTATTCCTTGTACATGTGGACAAGTGTATATTGGCGAAACTGGTCGTTCCGTCAAAACTCGGATTCAAGAGCATCAAAGATGCATTCGATCAGGTCTTTTCTCCCATTCGGCAGTTGCAGAACACTGCTAAGAAACCGGTCATTCCATATTGTTCGAAAAAACCCATATTATTTCTAAGAGCCCTTTCTTTTATTCCAGGAAAATCCGCGAATCTCTAGAGATCCGAAAAAATCCACATAATATCAATCGAGAGGAAGGATACTACTTGTCTCCCATCTGGAATCTCAGTCTAGAGCCGCCGTCCGGTCCCGCTACCACGATGCAGCCACATGATTGGCCAGCGCGCGCCTCTTGACGTTCGCGCCACGGAGTGTGCCGATACGTCCCGACACGACAGGTCACTGCGACTATAAATAGTGCGGTAGCGGAGTAATCGTCGGATTCACTCCCCGCCTCTCGACGCGTTAGTGTTCTGAGCTGTTGGACGTGAATCCCTGTCCTGGAATTTGGTTTTCACCTCTGGCTGCGTTAAGTAGTTGAGTTACTGTGACCAAATGCCCATCTTGGTAGTTAGTATTCGCCTCTGGTTGCGTTGAGTAACTGAGTTACCGTTGCTAACTACCCATCTTCCTGTCTTTTGTTTTCCTGAAGAAGCTACATACAATTGTAGCGAAACGTCGAGATGAATCCACTTTTGGGTCACTCATAAATGACACGGTCCAAACCGGGAAGACGAATAAACTAATATAACGTCGGCTAAGAGTGTTAACCTGCTAACTCCGTTTTTTATCTAAAATGACATTTTAGCGGATTCTGAATCTTTATACCTTCATACATCATCTCACAAACCCTCTAACTCCAATATAGTTTAGAAATAACAAAATTTTAAGTGCACGTTATCCTGCTTTCTCCATAGTGATATTTTTCATAGCGCAACACTGCCATCTCCAGTATAACTAATGCAGGCAACAAGTGACCACGTGCTTGTGAGTTGCAAATCGTAGTTTTTCAAAGAAATATTAAGGTAAATTTGTGTTCTTCGTATTTTTGATAGAGAGGTAAGTGTATTTCATTGTTTAGTTAACATATGATAAGAAAAATAATTATATTCATGCTAAAAACTGCTAAAATCGAACAAGATGGAGTTAGCAGCAATTCGTTTATTTTACTTATCTACCTATGTTACAATCTAAGTACATAGCAGATTTTCTTAATGTGATTGTTGTTAGAAGTAATTCCATTAGTTCAAAGTTATTTTAAAATTTCTAGAAATTAGTGTTAAACTTTCTAATTTGCCATCAATCCCATTCCTGTTTTACGACTAAATGGGTTTTTATGAGGAAACTGACGTATAAGTGGTTTTATCAGAAATACGGCTGTACCGTTTCATGTGTCCAAATTCCTAAGAAGAAATATTTTGGGGGCAATCTATTTTTTTATTTTCTCGGCCAGGCGAGGGAAACGTGGTAGTTGAAAGGGGTTGATATCGTTAAAACATGATATTTAATAATGTAATAAATCCAAAGAGAATAATATAAAAATATTAAAGTACAAAAATATTAAAAACTGTTTTTTTAGAATTTGTAAAAATCATTGTTCTAATTCTATTGCAGATGTCTAGAGCAAGTAAAATCCTTAAGTTAGCTGATGAGATAAATGGTATTGCTCAAACTAGTGGAAAAGAATATATTGTTAAAAATGTTGGAAGTGACAATGAGACACCTAGTACAGAAAACGTAAGTTATAATGATACAGAACTGACTGAACTTCTCAATTATTATGACCAAAATATTGTAGTCGCATTGGAAAAACCAAATAACAATGATCTAGACTTTACTCGAGATATACCAGAAGATATTTTCTCAGATGAACGCATGGACCTTAACGAAAATCCCGAAAATTTTTCAGCAACTGGTGATGTTTCACATATTGAATATCAGTGGAATGAAGATGCCATATCAGATGACAGTGATTTCATTAAGCCTTTAGTACCATACTCTGACCATTCGGATTCTGACAGCTATGATGTTCCAGAAAAAAGCAAAAAACGTAAAAAGAGGTTTCAGGTTAATAAAAAGACCTGGTATTCTGAAAAAAATAAAAGTCGTCGGGAAATGGGTAAGAGCTATTTTGGAAGACAGAAAATAAATGGAAAGTGGAACTATGATATGGAGAAAACACCCCGAGAATTAAAAGAAAGATGTTGTTGCAAGACCAAAGAAAATGGATTACTTAAGTGTAATAAAATTTCTGAGGAAGAGAGAAATGTAATATTTAAGTATTTCTGGAATTTAAGCTGGGGAGAAAAAAAAGTATTTGTAGATAATACTGTAAAATCGACTGCTATAAATAGACCGAGAGATAGAAAAGACCCAGAAAAATCTAAACGAAAACAATCGTTAATGTATTATCTTCGAAGCAACGACACAGATATTAGAGTATGCCGCAAAATGTATGTAAATACGACAGGTATTGGCAGATGGACATTATTAAATTGGAAAAATAACTTTTCATTACCATTGGAATCCAGTGATTATGCATCTAAGCAAAAGCCCAACGTTTATAGACAAAACAGAAGTCGTAAAAATCCATTTGAAAGCGAACATACGGCATTAACAGATTTTTTTAATTCTCTACCGTGTATGGAGTCACATTATTGTAGATCTTCTACGAGCAAAAAGTATCTTTTACCAGAGTGGTCTTCAAAACAAGAACTATATAAACTTTACGTTAACGATTGGTGTCGTGCAAAGAATATAGCTCCATTATCTATGTTTACGTTCAATAACGTGTTTAATACACAAAATCTGTCTCTTTTCCGGCCTAAAAAGGATGAGTGTGGGCTATGTGCTGCTTACAAGAATATCCATGTTTCTGAAACTGAGTACAACTTACATATTATTAAAAAAAAAGAGGCAAGGATTGAAAAACACAATGATTTCAATAATAAACGTCATGTATATGCAATGGACCTTCAAGCAGTCCTGCTGGCGCCAAAATCTAATATAAGTAGTTTATATTATAAGACCAAATTATGTGTGTACAACCTCTGTTTTTTTAATCTACAAACAAAAGATGGCTACTGTTATATATGGAATGAGAGTGAGGGAGGATTATCTGCCGAAGAATTTGCCTCCTGCTTTCATCATTTTGTGGAAAACTATGCAATACCACTTATAAATCCAAGCGAGCAAAATCCAGAAATCATTATGTATAGCGATGGTTGTACATATCAAAACCGTAACGCTGTACTGTCCAACGCAGCTGTGAATTTGGCAAAAATATATAACATAAGTATTATACAGAAATACCTAGAGGTTGAGCACACGCAAATGGAGGTAGATGCAATGCATTCTACCATTGAGCGTTGCGTAAAGAATAAGATAATTAATGTACCTGCAGATTATGCACACTTTTCCAAAATTGCGAGGAAGAAACCTGGACCATACACAGTCGAGTATTTGGATCATTTGTTCTTCAAATCTTTTAAAAAGGTTGAATTAGTTAAAAGTATTAGACCTGGCAAGAGGAAGGGAGACCCTAAAGTAAGTTATATCCTCGCCACTATTTACTTTACATGTTATTTAATATTTTCTATTTTAGCTAACTGATATTCGCAGTCTGAAGTACACTGCAAATGGACTAATTTTTTTTAAACTGCGCTTTAATGACGAATGGGAGATTCTACCACAGCGTATACCAAAGCCTATGGAGACTTGTTCTTGGCGTGAACTTGATAGTCTGCATGTAAACCGTCTAAAAATAAAAACTAAAAAGTATACAGATTTACAAGAACTAAAATGTACTTTACCGGTAGACTACCATGAATATTATGACAATATTCCTCACGAATAACGGTAGATGTAGTAACTATTACAATTTTTAGTTTAAATTTTACAAGTTTTGCTTTTTTGTAGTGTCAACTAGTATAAATTTTGTAACGATACTGATTGTTGTATTAAAGCTATGTTATATTCTAGCGTAAATACATAAATAAAAATAAAACCGTTTCTTAATCTTTCATGTAAAATTACTGCCAACTCCAGATGGTGTTCAACATATATTTTCGAAAATCTGCCAACTCTATTTTTTAGTTCCGTAAACTAAATGTACGAACATCATTTGAAGAAAAGTAGTTAAATAACTCATATATTATTGTTAATAAATAGTTGTGACAAAAAAATTTCGACAACATTAGTTTTGGATAAATTAACAGGTTTTTTTTGTCTCCTGAAAACTTTACCATTCTGGAGTTAACAGGTTAACACTCTTAACCGACGATAATTAACGTTGAAATAAAAGTGAGTGTACGCCACTGGATTTTCATACGTCTTTCCCCACTTCTCCGCCTTCAAACGATGAAGCACTCTCTCAAATAATGAAATTAGAGTTTAGTTATGACACATCATAATGCGTTATCTTTTGTCTTTAGACTTATTCATACTTGGGGTAAGATATATATATATATATATATATATATATATATATATATATATATATATATATATATATATATATATATATATATATATATATATATATATATATATATATATATATATCTGACTATCCATATGTTCATATGATATGGCACCCACCTACTTTTGGTACCCGTATATCGGGTGCCGAAAGTTTTTTGTGTTGAAAAGCTAGAAAATCATAATATTTAGGCAACAAACACAGTTTTAGGGGGGTGCCAAATTAATAGTAAAATAAAAATTTGGGTGTATTTGTCGTTACATTTTTTTCCGTAAATGTCTCTAGTATCGCCGCGTATATTTCAAAGTATACATTCTACGACATTTGATCGTACATTCGGCACCCCGTAATTTGTCAACCCTGCAATTCGAAAAAGTCTTATTACAGAAGTTGTGCTGTTGTGAATAGTTACTTTTATTGATACTCGTGTTGATAAATAAATTGTGATGAATTCTTCGCGCGCCCAGAAAATGTTGGAATTAGCGGGTAAGTACAAAGAATATATTTTTTGTAATATGCATATTTTCAATAATTTTCCTTTTCTTAAAGTAAAAATACAATCGAACTATTTTGAACTTAATTTTTTTTTATTTTATATTTTCAAGAAATTGCTGCGTTTATATTATATGCTAGGTAAATATTTGTTCTATATCTCATTTTTATAAATCAAATATTAAAATAAAGTTAAATTTAAAAAATATAGTTAAGTCCCGAACACCCATAATTCATGTTCTGGTTTATGCTTTTGGATCTAAATATTTACAAGCGCTTATTCATACTACTGTACAATAAAAAACCATTATACTCATTATTACTTTAATTGCGGCCAAAAATATTATATTTGTATATACAAATGAATTTATACCATTTTCGTGTCTAAAGCCCGAATTTACAATAAAACGGCAATAATAAAATACCTAGAATTAACATTGATGTTATTTTAATAATAAACCTATGAATTCTTAAGAGTTCCGGTTTACCTTCAAATAAAAAACAGCGATTTTTTCAACAATTGACAAAAAAAACAATCTTATATATGCAATAGTTATTTTAAATAACAGTAATAGATTATGAGGTAAAGAATTTACCGTTTTATTAAAACAGTAACGGTATAGGGTAAGAAGAAAGCGAAAACGCTATTTTCACGAATATCGTTCATGTTAATTTCAAAAGACTATCAAACGCTCTTTTGTAATCGATTAGAATAATTTTTATAAGTTAAATTATTTCTATGAAATTTATTTATTTTAAACTAATTACTGTAAATCATATAATGATATTTATGATGTACCGTTCAAATTAATATTAATAAAACTAAAGAAATGTTGACTTTGTTTAGTTAATTCGACAAAATGAATTTTACATAAATTCGATTAATTCAACTGTAATCACTTATTGAAAGAATATTTTAGATACATCAAGGAACGAATAGAAAGTACTTGGTTACGTTCAATTAGCTTATTAAAAACCTTTATTTCGACTTATTAGGGTCTCTTAGTGGGGTGATACACGATGAGAATTTTTGCGATCTTTTTGGGATTTCCTAGTAGGTATAAAGCGCGCTATCTTTTTCTAACGCCAGTGTAAGATGGCTTAAAAAAGATAGCGGAGCATTGGGAATTTTTCTATTCTGACAAAATTGTCAACGTGTGTCCCGGGACTTAATAGCATTCTTTTAATTTATATAGTTTTTGTTTACGTTTGTCTAATAAGCTTGCTATAAAATAATTAAAGAATAATAAGGAAGTTAGGTCAACATTCATAAAATTAAAACAATTAAAAATCACTGCAGCTTATTACAGCAACTATACTTTAAAAAAGATATTGATCAACAACAAATTAGGAAATAAAGATAAAATATTAAAAGCGGAATCTATAAAATAATCTGCAATTCTTCTGACTCTTTATATATGTATATATCGCGAAAACCGTACGTAACTTTGAATTTAGATTTAAGGAGCATTTAAATTCTTTGCGGTTACATAAAACAAATTATAACGTAGCGAAACATGTTCAAAAACAAACACACCATTTTCCATAGACAATTTAAAAGTGATACATATGGTCAATAACGGCTTAAAACTAGATCTTTTAAAAACCTTTCAAAGCCATAAAGCAATTAGACAAGGGAAACCCCTTATGAATGAATTGTATTGCCTTATTTTCGTCGCCACTTTAAAGTTGTCTACCTGCCCTTTGATGTAAATAAGAATACCCCTCCCCACACTATTTGTTTATATCGCGAAAACCGTACGTAACTTTGAATTTAGATTTAAGGAACATTTAAATTCTTTGCGGTTACATAAAACAAATTATAACGTAGCGAAACTTATGTTCAAAAACAAACACACCATTTTCCATAGACAATTTAAAAGTGATACATATGGTCAATAACGGCTTAAAACTAGATCTTTTAAAAACCTTTGAAAGCCATAAAGCCATTAGACAAGGGAAACCCCTTATGAATGAATTGTATTGCCTTATTTTCGTCGCCACTTTAAAGTTGTCTACCTGCCCTTTGATGTAAATAAAAAATACCCCTCCCCGCACTATTTGTTTTTCTCTTTTGTTGTGGCTGTATATTATTTTGGAATAATATTAACTTGTTTAGCTAAGCTCCTTATTATACTTCTGAAGTTAACTTAAGAAGCCGAAATATATATTAAGTTATTTAATAAACTATTTGAAAGTAACTAAGTGGCCATATATTAAAAAAGCAGCTATAGAAATAATAGAAACCTATATATTATTTGATCAGACTTTAAACAATTACACAACGTATCGAAATAATTTTTGCTAAATAAAGGAAAATGACATGTAGTAACGATATAAGAAAATTTATTATTTTTGACATGTAAAAGATAATTTAAAAAATAATACTATGTGAAATAACGAACATTTCCATTAGTGAAAATTCAAAAATATTATATCTAACACATAGACTTATTTATATATAACAAGTTTATAAATATTATTATGATATGCTTTTTCACAATAAAAAAAATAGTTGGTCCAATTACTTGGGATAGACATTTTTGAAACACAATACACAATTTCTGGATAGATTCCTTTCTTTAATTAGAGTTTAATATAAATAGTATGTAAAAATCTTCATTGAAGGATATTTTACAGGCTACGAATTTGAGTCGTTCAAAAATTTTACCTACTTACTGTAATAAATATTAAGATTACATATTTCTACCCTTAAAAGGTTTTTATTTGACCAGCGCTTTGTGTACTGAATCTTAGGAACAGGGTTTTCCCGAAAATTACCTAAGCAATAATGCAACTCAAGCTATGTAACGCACGCACGATAGGCCATTTATTAGTGACTAGGAAGGCTATATCAAAGCTCCGAAATAAAACGAAACTATAAATAGTACATGTGATTAGACTATTAAGTTTCCGCGTTACAAATTTATCATTTAGTATTTAATTTAAATTAAATTTCTTAACGTACTAACTTTGCTTATTTTTATTATGGCATCATAAACTAATTATGAATTATATTTATAAGTACATAACTGATTTATCGAGCTACAAGACAGTCATTTTAGTATAATTTATAAAGTATAAATTAATCGTAGCTATTTCTTAATATAAGTTCAGAATTTATTCTAGTAGGGTTTTTAATAAAACAAAACTCGCCAAAATAGAACCGATTGTATTATTCAGTTTTTTGTTGCCTTGTTTATCACCATGTATTAATTTTTGTTTGGGTGTACAATTCACTTCTAATTGTCCAAAAAAGAACATAAGGTTTGTTGATGTTTTACCTTTACGAGATCTATAATATGTAATATATTTTTGGTAAATTTTAGAAAGCTGATGCTCACCATTCTATATGTTTGACGAATGATCATCAATCTTCCTCAACACATTTGTTGACCTCGAAGTATATACTTATATATCTTAAGGCAGTCTAATATTCTTTAATAAAAATTTGTCGCTTTGTAGGTAGCAAAAGAAACTTTGTAGGTAGCAAAAGAAAGCAATTGCGCGTCTGTTCCTAAAATTTTAAATCCTGAGATAAATAATGTTGAAGGAAAAATATCATTCCCCATAAGTTGTGAGCCTGTTAAACTTGTAGCCGATTATAGTTCTGATGAATCGGTAAATTAATGCAATGTTTTTATCAGAACGACTTGTAAATTATTTTTGTTTTAGGAAACCAATGAAATATGTAGCAAAACTGCGACCGAAACATCAATTACTGAGCTGCCTGCTTCTATTTATGATTTTGCACCTTCAGATGTATCCGTAAGATTATTAAAATGAAAAATAATAAATAAATTAATTACTCTGTTTTTTTTGGCTTTTAGGATAGTACTGAATACTATGATTCAGATAAAGACCCTGAGTTCGGAATGGATGAATCAACCAAAAGTAGCTCTTCTGAGAGCGATGCAGTTTCATGTTCATCGGAGGATGTTGCCTTAGAGGTGAACTAATAGATTAATTACTTATTGATTCGTGTTAAATTACTAATATATTTAAATTTTTAGGACCCATTGAACAATGAAAATTTAAATTTAGAATCCGACACCGAAATGGAAAACCAGGATCCAGGAAATTTCGGAAGATCATCCTATGAACCAAGCAAAGCGCATTCGTCTTAAGAACCATTGTTACTTTTGTGATACAATGGTTTTACAGTTTTCTCGCCATATCTAGAGAAACCATCCCGACGAAATTGAGGTCCAGCGCATATTGTCTAAACCAAAGAACAGTCGCAAAAGGAAAGAACTTTTAGCAAATTTGCGCAAAAAAGGCAATTTCATCATAAATTCTGAAGGCTGCAAAAGACCACAAAAGACATCGGTACTTTTGAATGAAGAAGATTATTTACCATGCACAAATTGTTATGGATTTTATTCAAAAAAACAATTGTGGAAACACAGAAAAGTTTGTGCAAAAAATCTTAACAGCAGTTCAAAGACTGCTCAGTCCGATGGTCAAAACTTTTTGACCAAACAAACAAAAGTTGATGAGCGATTAAGAAATCAGGTTTTTCCGCGGATGCGACCAGATTCTGTTTCCCTTGTAGCCAAAAAGGATGAACTGATATGTGCATTTGGCTCTCGCTACATATCGGTACATAGGGAAGCACATGAAATAAGCAGTCAGGCCGCTAATGACTTAAGTATTAAGAAGTGGAATAAGATAACACTTGTTCCGTTATCGTCAGATTTAAATATTCTAAAAAAATATTTATTAGAAAAGGCAGTAGCCGCTATTTCAAAATTGCAATCAACTAATTTAAATGCAGAAGCATATACGTCGTTGGTAGAAATAATATTTTGCCAAGTAATAATATTGAATAGGCGAAGGCCTGGAGAGCTTGAAAGGATGCCGCTATTTTATTACAAATGCAACGAAACAAATTGTAATTACCAAAAATATGAAGAGTTCGGCAATATTTTAACAGCCAGCGAAAAAATTTTGGTTAAAAAATTTAAGCGAGTAGTTATAAGGGGAAAGCGTGGTAGAGGAGTACCTGTGTTGTTTAGCCCAGAAGTCCAAAATCATATAGATGTCATGTTAAAACATAGGTCCAATTTTATTTCCGACGATAATCCTTACCTTTTTGGAAGGCAGGGATACCAGACACCAATTTGTGGATATAAAACTCTGAGTAAAATAGTTTCAAGGGGCGGTGTCAAAAATCCCCGAGCTATCACTTCAACCAGGCTACGGAAGCATTTAGCCACGATTACTCAGGTGTTTAGCATGACAGAATGATTTGGAACAACTTTCGACGTTTATGGGCCACACAACGGAGGTACATAAAAAGTCGTATAGATTGCCCAACGATATTTACCAAACGGCAAAAATTACAAAGTTATTGCTTTTAATGGAAAGTGGTAATGGTGCCCAATATAAGGGAAAGTCCATAGATGAGATTGAAGTAAATTTGAATGAAAATTTATTAAATTCAAATTCCGAGGATTCAGATATGGATATAAATGACCGGGTTCCTGTTACAATTGATAATTCTCTTCCATCAACCAGTACCCAAAGTTTTGTATCTTCCGTTCCCGTATCCGAACATAAGGCAAAGAAATCAAGGACACTAGTTCCTTGGACAATGGAACAAAAAAAACTTATAACTGAATTTTTTAAAGACCATATTACAACTAAGAGACCTCCAAAGAGGCCACATAGCCCTGAAAATGAGTAAAGTATACATCGGGTACCTAATGAATACGAGTATAAAAGGGGTCCAAAAGAATGGCGAAATATATAAAGAGAGTATAATTGTATTTCTAACAAATTCATAATTTTACATGTAACAGTATGATCTATCGTAAATTCTAATGTAATATACACAGGTACATATGCAAATAATCAATTCCTTTCGGTGGGTGCCAAATCTATACGTATATGTAGAGGTGCCATACAGATAGTCAGATGTAAATATATATATATATGGATATATATATATATATATATATATATATATATATATATATATATATATAACGAGTTTATTAGAGCTGCTGCCGTTTCTCGCAACCTAGCTTCCAACGCTTGCGATCGTTCCAGTCATCTACTTGTAGACCCCTATCTTCCATTGCACCTTTTAGTTCTTGTCTCCACGATCTTCTTGGTCTTCCCTTTTTCCTGCGGTTGGTGGAGATCCACTGTGACATTCTCTTTGGCAATCGTTGATCATTCTGGACACTGGACGGTCGAAACCTGATACCCTATTTCATGACTCAGCAAGCTCCGTCAAATACTGTTATAATCTTACCCCAAGAAAAAGATATAATATATATATATATATATATATATATATATATATTATATCTATTTTCACACTCGTGTATGTAATTAAATGTCTTTTCAAAATATTTGGGTCAGAAAACTGTTTTGTAGAAGTTTCATACTTGGAAAGATTTTCTCCAGTATGTAGACGCAAATGGAAATTTAAACTTCTTTTATGAGAAAACTGCTTCAAACAAATATTGCATGCATAAGGATTTTCTGAAACCTGATACCCTATTTCATGACTCCGCAAGCTCAGTCAAATACTGTTATAATCTTACCCCAAGAAAAAGATATAATATATATATATATATATATATATATATATATATATATATATATATATATTTATATATATATAATTTATATATATATATATATATATATATATATATATATATATATATATATATATATATATATATATATATATATATATATATATATAGATATTATATCTATTTTCACACTCGTGTATGTAATTAAATATCTTTTCAAACTATTTGGGTCAGAAAACTGTTTTGTACAAGTTTCACACTTGGAAAGATTTTCTACAGTATGCAGACGCAAATGGAAATTTAAACTTCTTTTATGAGAAAACTGCTTCAAACAAATATTGCATGCATAAGGATTTTCTCCTGTATGTATGCGTTCATGGACATTTAAACTATTTTTGTAAGAAAACGTTTTACAACGAAAAATTATACGAAAAATAGATGAAGAATATACTAAGTGGGACTTATCAATTAATTCATCAAAAACAGAGTACGTAGTAGTGGGAGGTGAAGGAAAGCACTTAGAACTAGAAAGCAAACAAATTCAAAATACGGATAGCTATAAATATCTCGGTGTAAACATTACAAACAATGGTCGGAATACAAAAGAAATAGCTACTAGGATTGGTCAAGGAAATTCAGCAATACGTCAACTGAATAGTATACTTTGGAATAACCACATCACCCGAAACACAAAAATTAGGATATACAAAAGTATCATAGAAAGCATTGTGTTACCAATTACATAAGGGAAAACTAAGGAAAAGCTAATTGTTGCTAATTAAAAATGGAGAAAGCTAATTGTTGCAAATGAGAAAAGGAAAAGCCTGAAATGGTGAAGCCAATATTAGAAATTATGTAAAATTTATGGTTAAATAAAATTTAAAATTAATAAATAATTATTTAAATAAAATGGTTAAATAACCGGGAATGTAACCAATACAAAAGAAAATATAAAATTTACTGGAAGCACTACAATAGAATAGGCTTAGCTCAAGAGAATGAGAGTTGTGCTCAGAGAGGAGGTTGGCACGTTTGCTTGCCTGTAGTAACTTAAGGTTAAATCAGATCAATCCGATGATGATCTTTAGATGGGCGCTAGGGTTAATTTAGAATATCACTCCAATTTGGGATATATGTAGTTATATACTAACTGAAAATAAAAGATGATAGGAAACAAATAAAAATCTGAAATGCTTTATACACTATATTACAATCCTACTGTGCTATCCCCACCCTATACTTATATACACTAAATAATGATTAAAATCTATCCACAAAATATATATTTACAAGAAAAACAGATACTAAAAATAGGACCCAAAATATAAATATCTACCAAGGTTTGATCTGAACAGTCCTCTAACAATGAGGAAAAAGGTAAGTTAATAATATTTCAATAACTCACATGGAGTAAATGGTAATTAAAATATAAACTAATTAAATACTTATACAGTTACAAAAGAGCAGTTTAAAAATCTGAGACTAGTCAGTTAAGACACTAGAACAACACATACATCAATTCGATATATGAGGGTACTAACCAAGTATTGTGCAAAACGCTGTTTCGTAAACCCACTTAGGCTGAAGGCCTAAATATCCAAGATATATATATATATATATATATATATATATATATATATATATATATATATATATATATATATATATATATATTATAATAATATATATTTTTTTTATAATATATATATATATATATATATATATATATATATATATATATATATATATTATATATTATAAAAAAATTGAAAGGATTAAAAAAAAATTGAGGGTACTAAACAAGTATTGTGCAAAACGCTGTTTCGTAAACCCACTTAGGCTGAAGGCCTAAGTATCCAAGATATATATATATATATATATTATATAATAATATATATTTTTTTTATAATATATATATTATATATTATAAAAAAATTGAAATTTAAATTATTAAGTTTTAACAAGAAAATAAATGTCCTTAATAACCCTTTTGATGGAAAGGGAGTTCCCTAATCCGCTGACCTGGTAGTGGATGGCTGTAGGATGGATCAGCCTATATGCTTTGTAAAAGCCTTAAGGACTGGCAGACCAACCAGAAAATGAAACCAAAATCCTTCCCCAAATCAAAGTATATTTCTTCCCAAATCTCGGTATAATTTTCTCCAAATCAAAATATCTCCTTCCCAAATAATAAAAACTTAAATTCCAATCCCTGAGGTTGGGCCGGCAAGAGAACAGAAAAAGCCTTTTTTATTCTAGGTTCTTGTACTTAAAATAGTTTTTGTTTTAGTAACAAACTAAAATATATTTGCCATTAAGTGACCTTGGCTCAAATATTGAATGTTAGGTACTATACTGGAATATTATAATATGTATATAGAAAAAATAAGAATGATTGTGGGGTATTTCTAATAGTTGAGAAGATTTAGATGATTGAAACTGACAATTTAAATGGAAGATATTTGGAGTTACCAGAACTTATTGGAAGTTTTATCTTTCATAAAAACAAGGTGGTAGCTTTTTAAACGCACATAAACTAAATTCCTTTAAAATAACCAAAAATAAACTCTTCCCCTTTCCCAAGAAATAATAAAGTAACTTAAAATTGTTTCCTTCTTCCTTCCAAGCTCTGCCTGCCGCACTTATCAACCTATATCTAGGAAGTTAGGTTCTAAAATGAACATGATGAACATGGCCACTGGCCAGTATTCGTTTTCCCTATAATGACAATGGCGCACAATACCCCACAATCATTTTTATTTTTTCTATATACATATTATAATATTCCAGTATAGTACCTAACATTCAATATTTGAGCCAAGGTCACTTAATGGCAAATATATTTTAGTTTTTGTTACTAAAACAAAAACTATTTTAAGTACAAGAACCTAGAATAAAAAAGGCTTTTTCTGTTCTCTTGTAGCCTGCCGGCCCAACCTCAGGGATTGGAATTTAAGTTTTTATTATTTAGGAAGAAGATATTTTGATTTGGAGAAAATTATACCGAGATTTGGGCAGAAATATACTTTGATTTGGGGAAGGATTTTGGTTTCATTTTCTGGTTGGTCTGCCAGTCCTTAAGGCTTTTACAAAGCACATAGGCTGATCCATCCTACAGCCATCCACTACCAGGTCAGCGGATTAGCGAACTCCATTTCCATCAAAAGGGTTATTAAGGACATTTATTTTCTTGTTAAAACTTAATAATTTAAATTTCAATTTTTTTATAATATATAATATATATATTATAAAAAAAATATATATTATTATATAATATATTTATATATATATATATATATATATATATATATATATATATATATATATATATATATATATATATATCTTGTATACTTAGGCCTTCAGCCTAAGTGGGTTTACGAAACAGCGTTTTGCACAATACTTGGTTAGTACCCTCAATTTTTTTTAATCCTTTCACTCGCTAAATTTTATTCCTTATTTACTTTAAATTTATTTATTTATTAATATTTTATATTACACTTAATAAGTTGTCAGGATATATTATCCAATTTTATGGGAATTTGTATGTACCCTCATATATCAAATTGATGTATGTGTTGTTCTAGTGTCTTAACTGACTAGTCTTAGATTTTTAAGCTGCCCTTTTGTAACTGTATAAGTATTTAATTAGTTTATATTTTAATTACCATTTACTCCATGTGAGTTATTTAAATATTATTAACTTACCTTTTTCCTCATTGTTAGAGGACTGTTCAGATTAAACCTTGGTAGATATTTATATTTTGGGTCCTATTTTTAGTAACTGTTTTTCTTGTAAATATATATTTTGTGGATAGATTTTAATCATTATTTAGTATATATAAGTATAGGGTTGGGATAGCACAGTAGGATTGTAATATAGTGTATAAAGCATTTCAGATTTTTATTTGTTTCCTATCATCTTTTATTTTCAGTTAGTATATAACTACATATATCCCAAATTGGAGTGATATTCTAAATTCACCCTGGCGCCCATCTAAAGATCATCTTCGGATTGATCTGATTTAACCTTAAGTTACTACAGGCAAGCAAACGTGCCAACCTCCTCGAGCACAACTCTCATTCTCTTGAGCTAAGCCTATTCTATTGTAGTGCTTCCAGTAAATTTTATATTTTCTTGTGTATTGGTTACATTCCCGGTTATTTAACCTTTTTATTTAAATAATTATTAATTAATTTTAAATTTTATTTAACCATAAATCTTACATAATTTCTAATATTGGCTTCACCATTTCAGGCTTTTCCTTTTCTCATTTGCAACAATTAGCTTTCTCCATTTTTAATTAGCAACAATTAGCTTTGCCTTAGTTTTCCCTTATGTAATTGGTAACACAATGCTTTCTATGATACTTTTGTATATCCTAATTTTTGTGTTTCGGGTGATGTGGTTATTCCAAAGTATACTATTCAGTTGACGTATTGCTGAATTTCCTTGACCAATCCTAGTAGCTATTTCTTTTGTATTCCGACCATTGTTTGTAATGTTTACACCGAGATATTTATAGCTATCCGTATTTTGAATTTGTTTGCTTCCTAGTTCTAAGTGCTTTCCTTCACCTCCCACTACTACGTACTCTGTTTTTGATGAATTAATTGATAAGCCCCACTTAGTATATTCTTCATCTATTTTTCGTAAAATTTTTCGTTGTAAAACGTTTTCTTACAAAAATAGTTTAAATGTCCATGAACGCATACATACAGGAGAAAATCCTTATGCATGCAATATTTGTTTGAAGCAGTTTTCTTATAAAAGAAGTTTAAATTTCCATTTGCGTCTGTATACTGGAGAAAATCTTTCCAGGTGTGAAACTTGTACAAAACAGTTTTCTGACCCAAATAGTTTGAAAAGATAATTCATTACATACACGAGTGTGAAAATAGATATAATATATATATTATATCTTTTTCTTGGGGTAAGATTATAACAGTATTTGACTGAGCTTGCGGAGTCATGAAATAGGGTATCAGGTTTCAGAAAATCCTTATGCATGCAATATTTGTTTGAAGCAGTTTTCTCATAAAAGAAGTTTAAATTTCCATTTGCGTCTGCATACTGGAGAAAATCTTTCCAAGTATGAAACTTGTACAAAACAGTTTTCTGACCCAAATAGTTTGAAAAGACATTTAATTACACACACGAGTGTGAAAATAGATATAATATATATATATATATATATATATATATATATATATATATATATATATATATATATATATATATATATATTATATCTTTTTCTTGGGGTAAGATTATAACAGTATTTGACTGAGCTTGCGGAGTCATGAAATAGGGTATCAGGTTTCGACCGTCCAGTGTCGAAAGCACGCGACGGAGAACACTTAGGTAGGCAAATTTTTATATTCTATTTTTAAATTGCGGATATGACCAACAGATTTTTGGGAAACAAGAATATTTTTAGTATAATCAGAACTGCTACAGAGTTCAGTTAAATTCAAATTTCAAATAGCGAACTGCAAGTGAGCTTGGTTTGACTTGTCAGTGTTCTTTCTACGGAAAACTTTCTGCATTTTACGTTTTATACTTTTTTTGATACGGTTTTACGTGATTATGTTTTTATACGTTTGATACTTTTGGTAGATTTACAAAGGCGTGCAATACCTTTCTGATAATGTATGCTGGAAAATGTTTATGAAGGACTCGATTGTCTAAATCAGAGGCAATTACAAAAACATGTTTTTTAACCAGAGTGTCCAAAGTAACCTACTACAAGATTATAGGAGAAACATCTTCTTCTAGACAGAAGAGAAAGGATTGTGGCAAATTCAGAAAAATAGAACCGCACTTAATTGAATCTATAACTAGAACAATATTCAAATGTATGCGGCTAATATTTTTCCAACTATTGAAAGCCTTCGAAGTGAATTACTTCGAAGGGGCATTCTCTCTCTCGTGTTCAGCATCAACACTTCGATTATTTCTTAAAGCCAATAATTTCAAGTGCAAAACTGACAGGCCTAATGAAAAGTACTAGAATAATTTCTTTAAGAAACAGTTATATCAGACAGATAACTGAGTATCGAAAACTGAAACGAAATTGTTTATTTAGATGAGACCTGGTATGATACTCTTGACACCGTGAAAAAAAGTTAGACAAATAATAACAAAAAGTGTTTTAACTCAGTACCGCCCAATAAAGAAAAGGATTATAATTTTACACTGCGGTGGAGAAAATGGATGGATCGATATCGAAATATGTTGTTGCCAACACTTATTGTGCTCGTAGTAATGGGCATACTGTGCTTAGACTTCTTCCTTATTATTGTACATTGAAACCAATAGAGTTAATATGGGTGTTCCAGAAATGAACATATTGTTTTTAAAATATAAAATAAAAATGTAATTCTTTACACTTTTCTTAGTGTAGAATAAGTAAAATATTCACTAATATCAAGTTTGCTCGGGACACCCGACTCATTGGCGCCTCAAACTCTTAAATAGTTTTCACACTTAAATAAAAGAGGGGTAATGTTCACTTTTACGCATCAAGTAGTATTTTATCAGTTCGAGTTCATTCTCACACATCGCCCTTGAGGCATGTGCATTTTAAAACACTCTCAATTGTATTGTATAGTCAGCTACGGTCGTAGTGGGCCTCTCTACTCTAAAAATAAGTTAATTATAAATCGATAAACTAAAAATGATTTTATTTCTCTGGAGCTATATTTACTCACATTAACAATCCTTATCCTTCAACGGTCACTGAAGAACCAAACCTATGGAGATACATCCACTCACAAGTCCTTTGAAGTAAGGCTTGGAATCAATAGATTTCCAACCCTCTTATGTAGGGAGCCAGTTACAAGGCTCCCCCTCAATGGGCTTAACTTAAAGGAAATATAAGGAGAGGAAACGTTGTTCCTAAATTTTCGTCTACTGTTCTCCAATTAATTAGAAGAAAAGTCACAAAAATCACAGCAACCAACTGGAAAAATGTAGTAAAACATGAGATCGGAGTGGAAAATGACTATGTTTAATATTTACCAGCATTAACCAAATTAACTATAAATTTAGTTTATACGAGTGCTACTAGTGATAACAGTGACTCTGAGTAGATAGTAAGTACTTAATTCGAATTAGGTGTTAGTTGAAACCTTTATTTCTATTGTAATTGTAGATATTCTTATTTTCCTTATATATCTTTGAAAACAGAGTATAAACACACTTCTAGATAGGACAAAAAATATACAAAGTTTTTAATTTAAAATAGTCAAAACAGGTTAGGGCGGTTAGGCTATTATGAAATAACTGCTAGGTATATAAAAAAGTTGTTAGTAAAATTTTTAGACCTCTGACCCATTTTAAAATTATTGAAGTACTAAGTTTTCTCTATCACGGTGTCAAAACCAAAGTTGCGGTTCTCTAATAGAACACCCTGTATTCGAATAAATTGAATTGAATGAATTTGAATTAAAAAATGAATTCTCTATTTTTTTCCTGATTACAATAACAGAGATGATCAGGGATAAAATAGGAAGTTTTAATACTTATGAGTAATTGTGTTAATAAAACGTAAAAATTTGATCATACTCTTTAATTGTATGTGATAATTACTTTTTTCTACGACCGTTTAATAAAATGCTCATTATTCACTATTTTTGAATAGATAATAACACCCATTACCTTACCCGCGAGCCGCGAGTAATAGTTCATTACTCACGGGTCATCACTCACGGGCTAAAGTTAGGTTCAAGTGACGAATGTCACTTTTAATATTAGTCTTACATAAACTACAAATAAAATTACTTGTTTATTTAACACAATAATTATTGTAATTTATATCAATAATTTGCTTCGAAAAATTTTTAAAAAGATTTTAACTGAAACAAGGGGCAGTATATTTTTACTTTTATACATTGTTTACTATTATGAATTTTGATGTTTATTTTGTTATTATTTTCAATGACAGTGACATTAGCGTATTTGCTGTGTTTAGTGGAATTTAAAACTTATAGGGGAAGGGCGGGTAAAATGGTTTTTTGTTCTCGTAGTCAAGCTAACGGTTCTACGTCACCGCAATTCTGGATACTTATTATAAACAGTGGCAACACTGTCCACATTAAGTCTCGTGCACCTAATTTAACGGCCGGCCACGAGATTGGTGTATTTGTGAATAAGTGCTGGTCGAGTTCGATGCGTCAATGTAAGTTTTATTCAATAATTTATTAAATTAAGGTTATAGAGCTTTTTGAATTCACTTGTTGGTAATTATGTTTTATATGCTGCATGTGACCTTAAATAAAAATTGTGTTTATTTCCATTATTAATTTTTTTCAACTATCAGTAGTCGGCAAATACAAAACGGGCAAAATGGTATAGCATTATGGCGGGCAAAATAACATACTATGCCATTTTGGGCGTCTGTTTTTCAGGTTAAGGAACATATTCAGTTTTTTTTTGCAGATGGTTTATTCATATAAAAGGAAGTCTAACAGAAATAGTTGGAGTGAGGAAGACATGCAAAGAGCTTTGGAGGCAGTCCGAAATTCCGAAATGGGTTGGCTTAATGCAAGCAATACATTTCATGTACCGTTCTCAACACTACGACGTCGAGCAGGTAATAAAAATAAAATTGCCATTGAAGCAAAAAAACATTTGGGCTCCCTGGCAACAGTTTTAAACGAAGATATGGAGACTGCAATAGTTGCCCACATTCTGTATCTTGAATCCCGGTTTTTTGGCGTGACAAGAGCAGACTTATGCAAGCTAGCATATAGCATTGCAGAGAAAATGAAGATTAATCATCCGTTCAATAAAGTGACCAAGATGGCTGAAAAAGGATGGTTGCATGGTTCTCGCCAACGAAATCCGCAATTATCATTACGTCTTTCAGAAGCTACGTCTCTTGCACGGGCCGAGGCATTCAATAAGCCTCAGGTAAATAAATTTTTTGATAAGTTAGAAGAAGTTGTTGAAGAACACAAAATTCAAAATACCATGATATTCAACATGGACGAATCAACCTTGACCACCGTCCAAGTTCCGCCAAAAGTCTTTGCTCAGAAAGGAAAAAAACAAGTGGGCTCTATCACGAGCGCAGAAAGGGGTGTACACACAACAGTTGTAGTGTGCATGAGTTCTGAAGGAAGTTACGTACCACCATCAATAATGTTCCCCCGAAAAAGATTTAACCCACTTTTATATGACGGCGCACCTGTAGGAATATTAAAATTGCATAATGAATCAGGATACATGACCGGAGATTTGTTCATAAGGTGGATGCAACATTTCATTGACCATGTCAGGCCGAATCCTGCGCAGAAAGCATTATTAATTTTAGACGGACACTCCAGCCATAAAAGCTACGAAGCTTTAGAATTAGCTAAACAGAATTCAGTGGTATTACTTTGCCTACCGGCACACTGCACGCACCGCCTTCAGCCATTGGATGTTGCCTTTTTCGGATCACTTCATAAATATTATAATCAAGCTGTTACTAATTGACTCAGAGAAAATCCTGGTCGTGCAATAACCATATATCAAGTATCCAGTCTCTTCCAGAAAGCATATGAGAAAACAGCAAATATTGAAATAATCGCAATAAATGGTTTTCGGGCCACAGGAATATCACCTATAAATCGTGACATTTTCCGGAGCATGCATTTTTGCCTAGTGCAACTACAGATGAGCCTGGTTCTACTAATAAACCTGATATTGCTTCTATATCTTTACCTGCTGATGTTAATGTTCCTCACGCTGCAACTTACGATCATCATGATGTCCAAGAACCATCGGCATCTGGTCCTAAAGATGAATCTATTGAAGTAATTCCGATGGAATTGGCACCGGTACCTCAGAGTAATGTAAGAAAATCTACCAAACGTAAATCTGGTCAATACCAAGATGTATTAACCGAGAGCCCCTTCCTGAAATATCTCCGCGAAAAAAGAAAATGAAAAAAAAGCACAAGAAATAAAAAGCAGAAAAGGGGACGTCGTGAAAAGAAAAATAGTCAATGATTTAAGTGATGGAAGACGCATTGTGAACAAAGATAGACATCAGTCGGAGAGAAAAGGCAAGAGAAATATTGTGAGCAGACCAATACTGAACAATATATCAAGTGATGAAGAAGAACCCTTTAGTATTGATGATGATGAACAAGAGGACTGCGCTTGCATTTACTGCAATGATACGTTTAGTAGGTCCAAATCTAATGAAGGATGGTTAAGATGCCAAATTTGCCAAAACTGGTCACATTCAGAATGTGCTGGACCTCCCAAAAAAGCAAAACAATTTATTTGCGAACTTTGTATGAACTAAAATGTTTAATTTCAATATTTTTTCTTCGTAAAAATAAAAATTTATAATTATTTTTGTATTTAACACTATTGTTTACGTGTATGCCATTTTGCCCGCCCAGTGCGGGCAAAATGGTTTTTTGTTACATTTTGATTTTTTTTTTAAATAAATCTATTTGTATGAGTGATTTTTTGTTACTTAGAATAGTAGAAAAATGACCTGGCTATCATTATACATCAAAAGGAATGATTTATCTCTATTTATGTCTCAGATATATGGAAAATAAACTAAGTATGCCATCTTGCCCGCCCTTCCCCTATTGTGTTATATATTTTAAATATATTATAACATATTATATGTATATAGTTATATTATTATATTATGTACAGTGATGAGTGCGCTAACAACCAGCAAAGTAACGCAAAAGATGGAAAACATTAAATTGTGAGATAAAAAGAAATGAAACTATAGCCTGGCCGTTTAAAAGATGGAATCCATGGTCGCATCATCACTCAATGCAAGCATCGACAGGTGGTCAAAACTAGACCTTCTGAGAAACTGTTTAACCCGTCGGCCGTCATTATTTGTGTTTCACTTCCGCTGACTGGTGAATTTTGTTGGCAGTGCTAAAAATTGTTTGTAGAGTTCACGCGTACGTATATTAATTTGTATTAATTATTGTGTAAGTTAGGTTTATTAACGATTTTATTAATTGTGTGTTACGTTTATTAAATATGGATGTAAATACTCTTCCACCTCCAAGAAAAAGATAAAAAAAGACATTTAACTGTTGAGGAAAAAGGTGTAATAATGAACACTTATAAAAAGCATCCCAAGAATTAGCAGAACAGCGAAATATTGTAAAATTCACTGCTGAGGCTACAGGTAACTATTAGCATTATGTCAACAATAATATTAATTATATTTTTAAATTTTAGGTGACACCATGTCATCAGTATAATGTTTTACAAGAACATCGCGGAAATAATAGTGAATTTAGACCACCCAAACCATATTATAGAGAAAACAAAGTGCTCGATACAGTTACATATGAGCATAAGAACATGATTCGTCGGATAGTTCAGTTTCTTCTTGGATAATGAGTTTCCAACAATTCAAAAAATTATGAAGAAAATTTCTGAAAATCCTCATATCCTTGATCTAAAGAAGACTACTTTGGGAAAAGTATTGAAATTTTTGTATATGTTGTATGTCTGACTCATGTCATGTCACTTGTTATTGTTGTATGTCTTAGTAATGACTTGTTACTTGTCATGAGACATAAGATTAAAAAAGATACGTCATGTTAAGTCCATAATAAAGAATTGTCGTTTAGTGTAAATCTCTGTTTTACTGGCCTAAATACACAACAGAAATCAATTAATTTTCGGTGAGAATGAGTTTTAATGTTAATAATAGTATTCGCGAATATTTGTATATTCTTGTATTTTCACATTCGCACTCGAATTTGTGAAATTTAATGCGAATGTTTTGCGAATATGAATATCGAAAAAAAAAAAATTTGAAGATAATATTAGGTTAATAAAATCAAAATCTATTCACTTCTCAACCTTTTTTTTTATTAAGAAAAGGTTATTTAAGCCCATATAATCACATTATCAGCCTTCCTACTCTATTTTATTATTTGGTATTATGTAATAAAGCTTAAGATTCAGATTGGTTTAGAGTAAATATCAATTAAGGACGAAGTCACAAAATTTTGCGCCAATGTGTTTTAAATAAATTAATTTTTTTCGAATTCTGAGAAAAGTAATAACTATTTTTGGTTCTGCGTTTAAAAATTTAAACGCAGAATTAAAGATTGCAATATTACCGAGGGCCGAAAGTCCCTCAAAACTTCTATAATATTTATTTAAGTAAGTTACAGGGATGAAAAAAAAAGAGAAAATTTAGCGTGATATTTAATTTCAGGTTTCTTATTCAAAAGAAACTTTTTGGGTATTCTAAAGGACCTTCGGTCCTCGGTAATAATGTAATCTTTCATTCTGCGGTTAATTTTTTCAAAAAAACTTATTACTTTTCTCAGAATACGAAAAAAAAAAATGAATGAATTTCGTGCCAATGTGTTTTAAATGCATTCATTTTTTTCGAATCTCGAGAAAACTAATTTTTTTAAATTTAAATGCACAATGAAAGTCTCCATTGCCGAAGAACGGAAGTCCCTAAAAACTTTTATAATGTTTATTTTAATAAGTTAAGGTATTCGCATTAGTATTCGAGAATGTTCAAAAAATTATATTCGTTATATCACTATATTTTCGCTGTTTATTGAAGTCGGTTTGTTTTAACATGGTCCATTATAGTATAATTATTTTAAAACTGTTTTATTTTGCAGCTTAAAGATGCCGAAATAGTGTATTCAAGGAAAAAAATGAGATCATATCGTGGAGGCGTCGATACTTGCAATGTATAAAGCAGTATAAACAGGAAAATCGAAGTATTTTCTATATATCGTCGGCGTCATGTGAAAATTGCGTAAGTCCACTTATTAAGAAAATCCGCATTTTAATGCCATCTTGTTAAGCAGTTCGAACTTCATAACACTACAAAATATTTAAGCGATTACTTACTAGATGGTGCCACAAGATATGGATTTGAATGTTGCCCAAATCCGACGTTATCTGAAGCAACGTGAATTTTACGTAAGTCCGCACATTCTTCACTGGTTTAATAACGTGCATCCAGAATTATTGCATTTATTCGTTTAAAAACAAGATTTTTTATTGAAAAAGTCATTGGAATTAGCTGTCAAATAGTTCAGGTAAGTAAGTTTTGAAAAAAAAGTCCATACGGGTGTGTCTTTTTTTGTTAAATTCTCTTAAAATTAGGCATGGGACTTGGGCATTTTTCATTTCAAATGGAGTTACGACATTTTCATATTAAAATGATTTGTTGGTTTCATGCACGTGTTGTGATTTTAGAAATAAAATAAAGGGACAACAGCACCAATTGTGAGTTTACTGACGCATTTTTGTGCTTCTTTATATTCTACCTCCAGATCATTCAATTTCAATATCATACGATAAGTTATGCACATAGCCAAAGGTCCTATGTTTTGGGCTGATTTCTACGTATCCGTAATTCACGAGTGAAATTCGTATAATACAGTGATGAGCGTCTAATAACCGGCAAAATAACGCAAAAGATGGAAAACATAAAAATCTGTTAAATAAAACGAGATGAAACTAGTCGAGGTGGGAAACTTAGCGATAAAAACTTAAATTAAAAATCTATTGATAGTTTTTCACCTTTAGACGTATCGAATGAGTTTGTCAACTGCCACTGTGACAGGGGAATTTTATAAAATGTGACAGTGACAGTTTGACTCCAATACGTCTAAAGGTGAGATACTATTAATATTATGTATATTTATAGGTTTCTATCGCTAAATTTTCCACCTCTACTAGATATTCGTCAAATACATAATATAAATCAGACTTAAATATATATATTTTTTTCAGAATGAATGAGAGTTCAAGAAGTTTTAAAATACTAAGCAAAGTGACACTTATAAGTGAAGATAAAGATGGTGCTTCCTCAAGCCAACATAAAAACAAGCTAACGGTTATTACTGATGTCAATAAACCCCTTGGAAAATCCGAGCCAAAAGTTGTTGTTTTTTCTTTTTATTTTTCTTTAAATTCAGATTATTTATCTGATGCAATAACAAGTTTAACAGAAGAGTGTATCCAAGCCAAAAAGCTCTTAATGTATCTAGAGAAGATTTACAAGAAAATATTGATCCCAACATAACGGGCAATGAAGATTTTGTCCAGGAAATCATAGAACTAAATAACACTGATATTTTAGATGCCTTTATAGACATAGATTCTCTAAACAACGCCGATGTAACTATTGAAGAGGCTAACTACAAAAACAATCTAAGACGGGATAATATTTTGAATAGCGATGAAGAGAAACTAGAAATAACTAACAGTACAAACTTTAGCGATGTTTCTAAAGGCAACAATGCAAATGAAATAAGAAACTCAACTGGTTTTGAAAACAATATCTATATATTGCCACGAAAAAGGAAAATTCTGGGTTAAATGATGACTCATTAGAAAAAGAGAGTAGCTCAGAAGCAGAAAAAAATGTTGCTGCAGATAATGATATTAAAAAGCGCAAAAGGAAGAAAAACAGATTAAGCGACAGTCAAGACTGGGAGTACAATAACAACAAGAAGAAGAGACAAGCAGGGGCATCATATAAGGGAAGAAAGGATAATAAATTTGTGGTGCAGAAACATGAAAGGAAATTAAAAATTAGGTGTTCGTGTGAAGAAAGAACGTCGAAAAAAATCACTTTCAAATGTTATATTTTAAGCGAAGAAGAAAGACAGCAGATATTTCAAAAATTCTGGAGCTTTACATGGGAAGAAAAAAAAGTATTTGTCAGTGGAAGAGCGATTGCCTCAAGTATCAAAAGAGCCAGAAACCGAAAATCTGAAGGGGAGAGTCGAAGAAAATGTTCTTTTTCTTTCTTTCTAGACAAGAAAAAGGAAAGAGTAAGGGTGTGCAAAACCATGTTTTGCAACACGCTTGGTGTGTCTACGAGAACTATTACTCATTGGTTAAGTGGAAGCCTCAATTCACCAGAAACCAAAAAAAGTGATCGAGTAGAAACTACAAAAAGTAATGATTTCGACAATAAGAAGCAGTTAAAAAATGATGAGAAAAAAGAAACAGTAAGAGATTTTTTTAACAGCTTGTCAAAGCTAGAGTCTCATTATTGTCGGAAATCTTCTACTAAACTATATCTAGAGCCACGCTGGAAAACCAAAGCTGAATTGTATGACTTTTACAAAAATGTCTGGTTAACAGATAGAAAAACAGAACCGGCTGGATTGACCCTATTTAAATATATTTTCAAGGAGTTAAATTTGTCTTTATTCAGTCCCAAAAAAGACGAATGTGATATCTGTGTAGGATATCGAACACAAAACGTTTCAGTGTTAGTTTATCAAGAACACAGAATTAAAAAAGATGAGGCGCGTAATGAAAAAGAAAAAGACAAGGAGTCACTAAATCAAGTTTTTACTATGGATCTTCAATCTGTTCTATTGTGCCCACAGTCAAACGTGTCTGCGCTCTATTATAAAACTAAATTGATTCTTCACAATTTTACTATTTTTGATCTTCATACAAAGGATGGTTACTGTTTTTTATGGCACGAGGGAGAAGGAGATTTAAAGGCGAACTGTTCTGCCTCGATTATTTGCACTTTTTTATGTACCAAAGTCTTACCAAACATGGATCCAAACAACAAATTTATTATCCTTTACAGTGACGGTTGTGGTGCACAGAATCGCAATTCCACTTTATCGAATGCCCTTTTAAATTTTTCAATGGAAAATGTTTGTATTATTCAAAAATACTTAGAGAAAGGGCATACACAAATGGAATGCGATTCTATGCATTCGACAATTGAAAGGAAGATTTCAGGAAGGGTAATAAATGTACCAGCCGACTATGTTAATTTGATAAAAAATGCGAGAAAAAACCCAAGACCTTATGATGTACAATATTTAAACAATGCTTATTTTAAAGATTTTTCTAAAATCAACTTGGTCAAGTCAATTCGTCCTGGACGTAAAACTGGTGACGCTACCGTGCAAAATATTAGAGCATTAAAATACAATTCAGACGGATCCATAGAATATAAGATTAAGCATTCTGATGAGTTTCAGATCCTTCCCGTCAGATTCAACAAGAAATGCTCAATTGTTCCCATGGAAAAACTGCCAAAACTTTACCAAGGTAAATTAAAAATTAAACGGGAGAAATTTGAACATCTTCAATCCCTAAAAAGTACCATGGAACCAGATTACCATCCTTTCTATGATAGTCTTGAACATGATTAAGCTTAATTTTTGTGCGTAATTTTTATTTTTAGTTAATAAATATTTATAATGTCTAGCGTTTTGTTCTTTTTTAGCGACTAATAAAATTTTTTTAATAAAATAATAGTTTTCTTTTTAAATGAAATTTGCGTAAGTCCAAATATGTAACGAATTTTTGTGTGATTTTTGCCTAAGTCCATTAAATTATCCAAATTAAAAGTAAACGATGTTTCTTTTAACATTCCTGAAATTATTTTTCAAAACTAACATGATTCCAAAAAAAAACTACAAGTATTATAATTACTCTAAGATAAAAACTGTTTTTTTCACTTCCTATAAAATTTACATTTTGGTACTTAGGCAATTTTCATATGATGCCGACGATATATGAGATTTGGATCAACGCTGGCTATACTGTTGACAAAGTTTGAACTTATATGTCAATTAGTGATTAGTTTTACTAATGGCGATAGAACAAAATTAAGAATAATAATGTCATAAATGTGTTTAGAATAATTAAGTGTTGTGGATGTAAAGTAATTTTTTGAATTTTAAACATAGAAATAGGTTTTTTATATTGAACAAAGATGACAGACTGTGAAACATTTTATCAACATTACATAACATCATTGATGATACAACCTCATTAAATTTCTCCCTGATGAAGGACATAACCAATGTCCGAAAGCTTGGAATAAAAATTTACAAGAGTACTTCTTCTTCTTCTTTAGATGCAAATCCACTAATGGATGTTAGCGATCACATTTTCCATTAATTCTCTATTTCTTGCAATATGTATCAGAGATTGTATGTCGTTAATCCCTGACCATTGCCTTATGTTTCGGAGCCAGGACATTTTCTTGCGTCCCATTCCTCTCTTGCCTTCAATTTTACCCTCGATTATAAGTTGGAGGAACTGGTATTTTTCATTTCGCATGATGTGACCTAGATACGCCGTTTTCCTTTTCTTGATGGTTTCGAAAAGTTGGCGTTCTTGGTTTATTCTTTTAAGGACATCTATATTTGTGATTTTCGCTGTCCATGGTATTTTTAGGATACGGCGATAGAGCCACATTTCTAAAGCTTCTAATCTGTTTATATCCCGCGTTTTGAGTGTCCAGCCCTCTACGCCATATAGCAGCACTGACCACACGTAGCACTTAGTAAACCTTAGTCTCAGTTGAAGATCGAACTCTGAACAAGTCAGTACCTTCTTGAATTTTACGAAAGCTTGTCGAGCTTGCTCAATGCGACATTTTACTTCCCTGCCCGATGCCCAGTCCTCAAAAAGCCACGATCCCAGGTATTTAAATTTACTCACTCTTTCAATGGACTTAGTATTCAGTGTTATGGTGGAGTTTTCAAGTGCATCCAAGTTTCTGGAGATGATCATAAATTTGGTTTTTTTGGTATTAATCTCTAATCCCATTCGCTTACTGTATTCTCCGATTATAGTGACAAGTTGTTGAAGATCGACTATGTTGTCACAAATTAAGACACCATCATCAGCATATCGTATGTTGTTGATCAGTACTCCATTCACTTTGATTCCCATCTTTGCATCCTCCAGAGACTCTTGAAATATGGCTTCCGAATAAATGTTAAATAAAAGAGGGGAAAGCACACATCCCTGTCGAACGCCCCTTCTTATATGTATGGGTTTGGATATAGAATTGTCTATTTTTAACTGTGCCGTTTGATGCCAGTACAAGTTTTCAATGCATCGTATGTCTTTTTGGTCTATATCAACTTTCTTGAGGATCTGCATTAACTTGTGGTGTTGGACACGATCAAACGCTTTTTGGTAATCTAAAAAGCATAGGAACACATCCTTTTTCTGATCGTAACAATTTTGGACCAGCACCTGTGTTGCTACTATTGCCTCTCGTGTTCCTAAACCTTGCCTAAACCCGAACTGGGAGTCCGGTTTATATATATATATATATATATATATATATATATATATATATATATATATATATATATATATATATATATATATTATGTATATATTATAATTATTGTAAAATTCTTGACATTTGCTTTTACAATTATTAATTTCTTTACTAAATTTAAATTTTACTATAAATATTCATCCAAACAGAAACGTGTTTTTCAATCATTTAAATTTCTTGATTTTAATTGTACCTAAAGATTCTTGCGAATAAAGATATTCTATTCTATTCAAACGAATCGTATTCCATCAAATTTATAAAGCAAATTTATCTCTTAATTTTATTTAAAGTTTACTTTTGACATATTTATATAAACTTTTTTGTTTGTCCACCCTATAAAAATTGAAATTTGGAATTTTAATCTATACGCAAAAGCCAACAAAATGTTTAAATTTAATGTAAATCAATAACCTGTAAAAAACGGTACAAATATATTATGGCGAGAGCGTTCGTTTTTGTTGAGCGGTGTAAACGTGGGAAAAGTGATAACATAGGGAGAGGAATGCCATTCACGTGATCATTCCATCTTCTCAGCGGCTAAACTATACTGGAGGTGGTAGATTAAGCGATAAAAACCTATAAACTTACATTCTATTTATTGTTTCCCATATTTAGACGTATCAGAGAAGTAGGTCAACTAAAACTGTCACTGTCACAGTGGCAGTTGCCAAACTCGTCCGATACGTCTAAAGGTGGGAAACAATGAGCGCGTTCAGCAGACGGAGCAGCTACCGTTCCGCTACTTCCGAATCCATCGGTAAGCGCTGGACCAAATGTCATATAAGTCAAAACCTGCTGGATTCCGCTACCGCTACCTTATCTGTCAATGTCAAATAATTTGTCATTTTAAAAATTAAATATTTTGTTTACGTTTGTGAGTAGATTGCCAATTTAGCTTGACTTTTAAATATTATTTAACTTTACGTCACATTCATATAATAGGAATATGGAAAGGAATGACATAATTAGAGTATTAGTGGAAGAACTTGCGGACGAGTAAAATAATATCCAGCTAATTGGAAATGTTGTGGATCAGTTGGCACAAAATGAAGAATTAGAGCTAAATAATGTTGAGAGAGCTCACGTGCCTCGTAATCAAAATTTTTATGAGGAAACCATTCCCCAATATATGGGAGATCTTTTTGTAAAGCATTTTCGCATGAGTAGGGAATGTGCTGAAGTAGGTTTTAGTAAAGATTATTAGTTCTTTGAAAACTACATATAAATATTTTAGGTAATTACTCAGCAACTAGGAAATTTAGGAGTTATACCCATTGGAGCTACAATTCCTTTAGATAAAAAAGTGCTGTTCACCATCTGGGTTTTAGCTAAACCAGAATCTTTTTTAGCCTGTGGCGACAGGTTCAATATAGCCAAGAGCACAGCCCATAGTATTTTTAAAGAAATTGTGTCAGCAATATTATTATTAATGCATCAATATATAATGTGGCCAGATAACCACAATAAAGCAATAATGGTAATTATAGACTTTGATCCAACTATTCAATGTTCTAAAAAAATGTGATTTTAGGCATTTCATGAGAAGCCTAGGGGTGGTTGGTGTTGTAGATGGTTGCCATATACCAATCAAACAACCTCCGTTAAATGCTGTGGATTATTTTAATAGGAAACATTTTCATTCAATTATTTTACAAGGTAAATGTTTAACACATGCACACTCACTTGGATATAGTCATTATCATTTTTTAGGTATCTGCAATCATAAGAAAATGTTCATAGAAAAGGCAAATAGAATGATGATACTTGTAAATATTTTGGTTCATTAATATTTATGTTATATTTACAAACTTTTCTTATTTGGCTTATAAACACACTTTTCTCTGTAAAATAATGAATTTTAATAAAACAAAAGCTACTAAAAATATATCATTTTATTTACAACATTTTATAAGTTTTATTTACAGTGCTATAAATGTAGTTAATACAATAAACTGATTTGGAAGAAGAATATATGAATAGTACGATTACAAAAAAAATAACATATACAGTCACAAAATAAGATAACAAATCAATTCAGAAAAAGTCACAAGGTATAATGGTATTAAGTTATCTAATGCATGCAGGTAATGTAACACTAAACACAATACAAAAGCTGAAGTTGAAAGTATTACAAAGTTGGATCAGAATTATCACTTTTGAAGGGGAAAACTGATAGATTAAAAATTTGGAGCTTCTTTGAAGAGTTAGCTAATAGAAGAGTTCTGGGAGTAAAGCTGTTATAAGAGTAATTGAATCTATGAAAAGAACATAAAAAGTCTGCACATACCTAGTTGCAATATTGGAGAATAATAAACAAATATTTTGGAGAGAAGTTTGAAGCAGGTGCACAGACTGTTGATAATTTTAAATAGAACTATTAAGTCTCTTTGATTTCTACATACCTCAAGAGAAGTTCAGTATACATTCTAATGCAACATATTCACAGTATACATGCATCCATACAATGGCATGACAGAAAATTAGACAGTCTTAAGTTTCAGTTTCGATGCAATGTAATAGGGGGACAAAACTGTAGACCAGTAAATGAAAAGGGATCTAACCATGGAGAAGGAGATCAAATAGCAGAGATGTAAGAAAAATCTTTGATGGTTCTCTTCACAAATCCAAGTAGCTTCATAGATTTCTGTATTGTTGTGGAAATGTGTGATTTATATACAAGGTTAGAGTCAAGGTTCACACCTAGATCCTTGGTTTCAAAAGTAGAATATAGGGTTAAATTGTGTTTACTATATTCGAATATTATTGGGGGATGAGGAAGGTGCAAATGAAAACTATGACATTTTGACGCATCCAAACACCATTTTGTGTGCTCCACTTAGAGGCGATCAATATCCTTCTGCAGACTTCGGCCTGGCATTTGTTTATTTTAAAGCATTTTAAATCGTCAGTAAATATATAGTAAAGTTTCACTTACTTGGAAACAACATATTAGATAGTTGACAATTAGATTAAACATTACACACAATTATCATCTAAATAAGGAAAGCTATTAAGTGCCTGAAGGAAAGACTTTAATACGTAAGTAATAAAACCATCAACAAATTGAAACAATAATAGATAACAACAGAACTAAGAAAACAGAAACAGAGATGAATAACACCAGCTTACAGAACAAACAATTACTTAAGCAAATATAATAAGCACCAGAGCCAACATAAAAAACATTTAAACAGTGGGGTATAACAAACTTAATCAAAAACCCAACATACAATATTACATCTGTTAAACTGGTAGAACCTTCAACAAATGTATACCAGAACACAAAAGAGCTTTTAACAACAAAAAACAAAGTCTACATGCACACTTCACCTTTTATATCATAATCATTCGTTTAGTGAACAATTTCAAATCCTTAAATTAAGAAATTTATGAACCCTCACACTGCACCATAGTGAAAAAAAAGGACCCTTCTGGCCGTATATCTTTTTAACTCTATATACACACAAAATTAAAAACTAAGTATATATCTACACGTTTCTTTAAAAAAAACGTTAATTTGTATTAGTTAGAGATGAGAATCACTATATGATTCACGCAGCCTTGTTGCGTGAATGTTTACTCTGTGCAATTCTTTATACTGTGAAAATGAGTTAAAGAAAAACAAGAGAAACTAAATAGTGTAATGAAAACAATATTTTTTTAATATTTAAAGTTTTTGTTAATTTCTTATTAAAATAACAATGTATTTAAATAATAGTTTTCGTTAAAAAATAAATATATAATAGTTGACTTGAGTAGTTTTTATCAGTAACCCACTTTTCAGGCTGTGAGAATCAAACATTGGTTCACATATTTCAGAGGCCAAATATAGTTTCTGTTGCTTACAGCCGTCTACGTTTAAACTGCATTAACGATACTTTGATATGAGAGACCACAATTGCTTCTCAGAGCTTTCATAATTTGTGATGTGTGAGCATTACAAATGCGTGTGTATTCGATTCTCGCGGCTGTAAAATCGTATTACCCGTGTATCACATTATGCTTCTCATGGCAGTGAAAGTATTAAAATATACATATATAATTCTGAATGACCAATTTGAGACATACAGCTTTCCCCTCCTTTATTTGTTCAGTCAGAGACTATAAAGTGTAGACACAGCAGACATTTTTTTGTGAATTGAGAAAGGCAAAATGCTGAAATAGCTGTAGTGGAAAGAAATTATAATAAAAGTTATGGAAATGTAGAAAACAAAAGTTTTCAGAGTTTTCTTTTTAGATAACATTAACTATTAAGTAATGATCAATTTCGACGTAAACATTTTTAATAGTTAATATATGAAGTGAAAAGAAAGTATGAACAAAACATGAAGGAATGGAACCAAACAGTCATTAAATTGTAAAGATAAATAATGGATCACCTTTTTGCTATTAGGAAACAGCTGGAAAGGAATTAGAAATCCAATCAAGAAATACCTCTAAACAAGTTAAATAAATTCAATGGTTATGTCCATATAATAAAGTAATATTATGGCTGGAAGTAAAAACGTAAAAAACAGACAAACACCTAACCCTCAATTTTAGTACAGAAATGTCATGAATGAAATTTCTCTCAACATGTTGGATGGAGGTAGCGATACATTTTTACGCTACCAAATTTGACAGGCCGCTCCGGAAGTAGCGTATCGGTAGCGGTTTGATTTTGCAGACTTTTACTCAACAGTTGTGGAGCAGCTCCGTCTGCTGAACGCGCCCAATAAGTAGAATGTAAATTTATACGTTTTTATCGCTCAATCTCCCACCTCCACTAGTTTCATTTCTTTTTGTCTCATAACAGATAAAAGATGTGTTTTCCATCTTTTGCGTTATTCCGCCAGTTATTAGCGAGCTCATCACTGTATAGTTAAATATAAATGTACATTAAAAATACGTTCTTTTTAAAATAAGTTCACCCATAATAGCCATTTCCTATTTATTACAATGACAGTAGTAGATACTTTAAACAGCCGTACCGGAAACCATACTACTTTTATAACTAGCCGCAGTGCATTTGCATATTTTCGGGTAAATCACTTAGAATCCAGTTTTAAATTCAGAAGCAGTAAAATTCTGTTTTAGTATTCATCTTGACCGCTTTTAACGTAAGGCAAGGAGTGGAAAGTAAGTTTGTTAACAGTTCATTATCAAGTACATTTTTGCATGGTAATTAAATATCCACGGTAAAATATACTAAACATGTCGCAAAGCAGTATATCATTTAATACCAACATTTACTCAAAGTTCTATATTATTACATTGACAAGTTCGGGTGGTACAATCATACCTGTCAAAGATCTTCCCAAACCTGGCAGATCAAAATTGAATGATCAAAAGAAATTGGATGTATTGTTAACTGTTGAGGAAAATCCACATAAACCAACAAGAGAATTGGCTGATGATAATGACATAAGTAAAATTTCTGTATTAAGAATTTTGAAAACAATAAATACCATCCGTATAAAATTCAACTGCTGCAGGAACTAAATGAAGATGATCCAGATCGTAGATTACAATTTTGTGAAGTAATTACGAACAGATGCCAACGTAAACCGATGTTTCCCAAAAATATTCTTTTCTCAGATGAGGCAACATTTACCCTACATGGAACAGTCAACGAACAAAATTTTCGATATTGAAGTACGCAAAATCCGCACTAGATGAGAAAGGTCACACTCAGTACCCCGAGAAAGTGTACGTTTGGGCTGACATATTAAATAACAGAATAGTTGGACCATACTTCTTTGAGGGTACAGTAACTGGGCAGAGTTATTTGAGTTTTAGCATCTGATTTACAACAACGCTTCCAAGATATTGTTAGCCCGCAGACATTAATAAAAACATGGTTTCAACAAGATGAAGCTGAGAACGATTTGAACCTTTGGCGAGGTTGGACGTATTTAATTACCAGTCTAATCGCACCTAGTTTTTGTGCTTTTATTTATATCCACTTAATAATTAAAGTGTTGTGTTATTATAAATAAAAATTAGTGAACTTATTGGAGAAAATCTGTAAGTAATTTTAATCTAATTAGATACTTACTTCACAACAAGTTCATATTGTTTATATTACCTGATGTTATTAACAAACGAAAATGGATGATGTTAATAGTCCAGGGCCGTCGAGGCCCCAAATGTTATTGACATCACATAAAACTTCTTCATATTCTGCAGCGTTAATTAATTCAACTCCAAAATTCCCATCCAAGAAACAAGCTATTTTATATAATGCTCTGGAAAATGCCAAACTTGAGGAATATCTACTTGCACTGGGAAAAATTATAGAACCAAGATATATTATTTTTTCATCACGAATTTCAAATCACTGTATTTGTATTTACCTAGCTAGTGAAGAATTAGTAGAAACTGTCATGAATGCTGACAATGGAAGAATAACCATCAATCAACAAATAATTTATGCTCGACGCTTAATTACACCAAATGAAAGATTACTAATCTCTAATGTTTGCCCTAGTATTCCTCACACTTTCATAGAATCTGAACTTAAAAAGTTAGGCCTCAATTTATTAACTCCAATTAATTTTTTACGAATAGGTACAACAAACCCAGAATATAGACATATACTGAGCTTTCGAAGACATACGTTTATCTCTCCTTTAGAAGGTACATTAATTCCTCCCTCAATTGTCATAAACCACGAACAAACATCTTATCGTATTTTCTTATCTTTAGAAAAACAGATGTGTTACTATTGTAAACAATCTGACCATTTTGTAGCAAATTGTCCATCCTGTGCAAATCCAAATCAAAACTTAACAACAACAGTGCCAACTACTACTATAAATACAGTAGTTAATACTCTTCCACATGACGTCCCGACCACATCAGCCTCTTCAGCGAATACCTTATCCTTACAATCCTCGACTATACCTTCTTCATTAACTACACCAATATTAACTGCATCCCAAATATCACCCTCAACATCCCTCCCAAGTTCTCAAACTACATGCACAGATACAAATATAACAACTACCCAATTATCAACAACACCTAATGTTTCACAACCTCACACATCAATCCCAAACTCTTCTTCAACACTAGCATGCCCTATCAATAGCATATCAATAGATACAACTGATATACTTGAAATAACTAATGCACCTATTAAAGAAGTAAACACAGCTAAGCGCAGCCTTGATGAAATTTTATCCCCACCTTTACAAGAACCTAAAGAAAATTTCACAAAACCAATACAAAAACTTAAAAAATCCAAAACTATTGATAATTCTGAGACTATTGCTAACAGTATGGAACCCGTAAAAGATTTTATTACTAATAAACTTATAACACCGATATTAAATTTTGAACAACTAACTGATTTTTTTGAAAATGCTTTAGGATCTCCAGATAAATTGAGTCTATCTAAAACTTATACAGAAGACACGTTAGGCTTACTTAATCTGTTAAAAGAGATCTATCCTCACATTATATCAAAAAAAATGAAATCGCGATGTACTAAAATAATTAATTCAATTACTCGACAACTAAAACCTCAGCTCGATAGCGACTCCTCCATAGAACCTTCTACATAAGCTCACGTTCAAGTCTATTTTACAGTGGAATTTGAACGGTTATTATACCCGTTTAGAAATGTTACAATTAATAATTGCTCAAAATTCACCTTCTATAATTTGTCTACAAGAAACTCATTTTAAAAATAACAAAATTCATAATTTGAGAAATTATACAAGCGTATCTAAAATTAGGCAAAATCAAGAACATGCCAGTGGTGGAGTTTCAATTTTTATCGAGAATTCCTATGAATATTGCAGTATTCCTCTAATAACAAATCTAGAGGCTGTAGCGGTGTGCTTAGTAGGTCCACTAAAAGTTAACATCTGCAGTCTTTACATCGCACCTAATTCTGATCCAAGTATAGCAGATATTTCTAATCTTTTATGTCAGATTCCTACACCACGAATTATACTGGGAGATTTTAATGCACATAATTCATTATGGGGCTCAAAAAAATTGACAAAAATGGGAAGAAAAATAGAAAATATCCTAAATAATCTTAATTTAAATCTACTTAATGACGGCAGGAATACTCGATATAATGCTGCAACAGGAGAGTTTTCAGCAATTGATTTGTCAATTTGTGAACCAAACTTGCAACCTAGTTTATCGTGGGACACTTTACCTGATCTATATGGAAGTGATCACTTTCCCATCTTAGTTAACAATCTGTTGTACCATAAGCACAATACACACATCACCAAATGGTCCTTAAATAAAGCCAACTGGACACTGTTCTCAACATTGATCTCTTCATCAGCTATGAATCTTAGAGAAATGTTAGACTCAGAACAAGATATTGACGAGAAAACATTATTTTTCAATAAAGTCATCATTGATGCAGCGAATAAATCCATTGGAAAAACAGCTTTTCATCCAAAACATTCACCTGTACCGTGGTGGAACGATGCGTGCAAACAGGCAATAAGGGAATCTAAATCGGCTTTTAATAGATATAAACGATATAAAACTACTGAAAATCATTTAGAATTTAAAAGAATAAGAGCTAAATGTAGATTTATTATTAAAAAAAGCAAGCAAGAGTCATGGCAAAAGTTTGTTTCAGAAATCAATAGATCTACTCCAATTGGTCAAATCTGGAACATGATTAGAAGTATATCTGGAAAAAATTCACAACACTCTATAAAGTACTTAATAAAAGACAATCAGACATTTACGTCCGAATGCAATATATCTGAAATAATGGCAAATCAATATTGTACCGCTTCTAGTGATGAAAACTATTCAGTAGAATTCTTAAATAAAAAACGATTTGAAGAAAATAAAGGAATACCAATAATCAATGACACTTCACCAATAAACAATCCTATAAGCTTGACTGAACTTATTGAAACTCTTAACTCCGTTAGAAATACTAGTCCAGGACCAGATAATATACCTGTGCTTTTTCTACAGAACCTACCACTAGTAGGCCAAGAACTATTATTGCAACTATTCAATTTTATATGGATCAATAAGGTATTCCCACACATATGGCACTCATCAATCATAGTTCCAATACACAAACCAGGTAAACCTAAATTTGAAGCAGAATCCTATAGACCAATATCTCTCACGAATGCAATGTGTAAGTTGCTAGAAAAGATCATTGCTAATCGACTCATGTGGTATATTGAACATAAACATCTTATTATACCCGAACAAAGTGGATTTAGGAAAAATAGATCAACATTAGATAACTTAATATCATTGGAATCAGAAATTCATGAAGCATTTATATGTAATCAAGAATGTTTAGCCATATTCTTTGATGTAAAAAAGGCTTTTGATACAGTATGGCGCTACGATATTTTAACCACACTCCACAATTGGAAGATTCACGGTAACATGTTTGCTTTTATTTCAAACTTTCTACGGGAACGATATTTCCAAGTTCGAATCAATAACCATTTGTCTGAATCTAAATTACAGAAAAATGGAATTCCACAGGGCTCGAATCTAAGCGTAGCACTATTTTTAATTGCTATTAACAATGTTGTGTCGGACTGTAATCGCACAATTAAAACTTTTTTGTATGCTGATGATCTGGTAATTCTAGCAAGAAATAAAAACATATTATCGGCTCATAATCGTATTTCTGCAGCTCTTAAGTCGATAGAATCGTGGTCTAACAATATTGGGCTCCAGTTTTCCAACACAAAAACAAAAGCTATACATTTTTCACGAAAATCAAATCCACAAAAGCTCCCAAATCTATTTTTAAACAATTCTCCTATAGAATATACAAAAGAAATAAAATTCCTAGGGATGCAACTGGACTCAAAATTAAGTTGGACAAGTCATATACATTCGCTAAGAGTATCGTGCCAAGCTGGACTAAACATTATGAAATCTGTGTCACATAAAAATTGGGGAGCAGATTTTCCAACTCTAATAAATTTATATAGAGCTTTAATTAGATCAAAACTGGACTACGGATGTGTTGTGTATAACACCGCAAACCAAGCATTGCTTAAAACTTTGGATACTCTTCAGAGTTCAGCCGTTAGACTTGCTCTAGGAGCATATTGCACCAGTCCTGTGGACAGTCTACTCTGTGAAGCTGGAGAGCCACCCTTAAACCTAAGAAGAAAATACTTAACTCTATCGTATGTCTCGAGTATAAAATCTAACCCAAAAAATCCAGCTCTTCATCATGCTGTTGCTAACAGGTTTCAGGAGGTCTATCGAAAAAGAAATAGGGGTCCTGTACCTTTCTATGAACGAGCTAATAGATACTTATTCGATTTTAATATTGAACTACCTCCCATTTATCCTATCTGTGAAATAAATTTATGTTTTCCTTGGGTTGTTCCCTCTCCGCTTTGTAACCTTAAACTTACAGCATATAACAAAAATAACGTGATACCAAATTTTTTTAAAACTCACTTTTTCCATGTTCTCACACAGTACAAAAATTACCATTTTATATACACAGACGCATCTAAGACCATAAATGGAGTAGGAGCATGCTTTGTGACATCCCATGAACATTCCATCTATAAATTGTCTCCTAAGACAAGTATTTTTACAGCAGAACTATTTGCCATCAATAAGGCCCTAACCTATATTCTAGAAAAAAAACTTCCCAAATCTCTTATAATATCTGATTCACTTAGTTGTCTGACATCAATTTCTCAGATTTATCCCTCTCATTCAACATTGCAGCAGATTAAGTTAATTTTATACCGTATATACCAAAACAATTTGACAGTAGAGTTCCTCTGGGTACCGTCACACGTTGGAATAGATGGTAACGAAAAGGCAGATAGTCTAGCTAGGTCCGCAGTAACCAATACAACCGCATCAGTGGAAAATCTAACGGTGCATTTGGATTTAAAACCTTACTTAAAATCAAAATTGTACGATGTTTGGCAAAACCAATGGAATAGAAGCACCACTAAATTGATAGAAATAAAATCTTTCGTCCTTCCATGGAACTCCTGGCCTTCAAAGCGACAACATCAAGTCCTATTAACACGTCTCAGATTAGGACACACTTCTACTACACATGAATACTTGTTGAAGAAAGAAGAGGAACCAGTGTGTTTTGTTTGTGAATGTAAAGTTACAGTGAAGCACATTTTGATTGAGTGTCCAATATACTCAGTGGAAAGACTATATCATCATTTTCCAAAAACATTAAAAGAACTTTTAGGAGAATCTAAATACGTAGCCGACTTGATAGAATTCTTGAAAACTATAAACCTTTTCAATAAAATTTAATACAATACATTAATAATTAAAATATATATTGTATACATTATTATGTAATTGATATTTTGTATATGCCTATGTATGTCTTTATCACTTTTGTATTTTTCTTATGCTAATAACCCTAAGTGGTTGAAGCAAAATAAATAAAAAAAAAAAAAAAGATGAAGCTCCACCACATTATACAGCAGCAGTACCAACATTTCTTGATCAAACTTTTCCGCATCGATGGATCAGTAAGCATCGCGAAATTGAATGGCCATCCCGTTCTTGTGATCTGATTCCACTGGATTATTTCTTGTGGGAATATTTAAAAACAAAAATCTACATGATGAAACCAACCAATATTGATGATTTAACCTTAGACGACGTTTAGATTTTTTTGACAGTTACTTCCCAACGGTACTTTTAAGTCCACCTTATTTTATTGGTCATAAATTTTTACAATAAGCTAAAAGCGTTGTTTATATTTAATTATCTTTAAAGCATCTTAAAGCCTGTTAATTAGTTTGTGTGTATTTCTTTTTATCTTCATAAATTGTATGAAATCTGACAACTGTGTGCGCAATACAATTCTCACAGCCGATGCTAGCAACCCACTGCGAACCAAATAATCTGCTGGTGCCACTATCATAGTGGCTCATATGAAAAGAAACATTATTTTACAAGCATCCCATGTGAGGGACTGAGATAGAGCTATATTATATATTTGGTAATACGTTTAAATGAAACTACTCGAGCCAGGCACGAGATCTCGAGATGGAAGTTTTAGTAGATCTGATCTATTTTGAGTTATTTACGCCTTCACTTGCTGCTATTGTTGCGAGTGTCAAAAGTGAAGCGAAAGCGAATCTACGTTACGTAAGCCGTCGACTGAACAAAGTCAACTGTAAAACCAGCTAGTGGGCGTGGCCTACATGTAGCTGGTAGCATTGACGCAGCCAGCCGACGCTGAGAACAAATTCGCGGGAAATCTACCGCGTGTAGTGCAGTAAACAGCTCAACCAAGCTTGTTTTTTAGTTTTATAGTATCTAAAAATCGGCTGTGCATTGGCTACACGTGCATGTGGGCAAAAGCCCTCGGGATACTTTCTGGTGCGTCAGATGAGACACTGCTCTGTCCCGTAAAAAAAAAACAGAAACAGATACCTTCACGCCAGTAAGTCGAGAATGCAAGTGGAAACCTTCCATTGCACAAAAAGGGAGTGAGCAACCGCGTGGGCCTGGGGAGACACCCACAAGTTTATTGGCAGCGGCCAATAAATCGCAAAAAACAAGAATTTTTTAAGTAATTGTCTCAAAAATGTCATCTGACCGTACACTACTAACACAGCCGTCAGGCATATGATGTCGAATACCCTCCCCTCGGTCCAGCCAATTCAACAACTAGTATCCATTCCGTCACCTCGATAGCCACCCAGTACCATAACGCCTTCGATAAGATAAACCATCTAATCGACGATCGCTGTGATAATATATCACCCAGCTTGAATACTTCGTCTCTAAAATGCAAAAAAAAAATTAATCTGCTAAACAATAAACAAAAAAACACCAAAACCTCAAAAGAATCCATTAAACAACAAAAAACAACCCAAAAACCCCCTTCTCGTCCATCCTCCCGTAATAACGACACGCAAACCCTAATCCCAGCTACAAGCAGACCCGTAAGGCGCAGCAGAAGCGCCTCTCCTGCTCCTGGATCAACCTTATCAAACATCACACAAAATAAAAACACAAAAAGCCCTCTCAGACCGGACATTCCCGCAAAAAAGACAGTTGCAACACCTCCCCAGCCCCAGAAGTGAAGAAAATCTTCACATATCGTATAGAAAACCTGAATTCTCAGGCAATTCTTTTCAGAATATTCCACTGTAACGGCCTCCTAAAAAACTATGATTCATTCGTAGTTAAGCGGCACTTAAAATTAGCCTTTCTTAATAGTAATGCTGCAATAAACACAGTTGAGTATCAAACTAAAATTCGTAGCATAAAAATAAAACACCCACAGCCCTCCACTCAAACTAATTTTCACTTAGTAATAGAGGGGTGGACAAGAAACTCGCAAGTGAAGAGATTGCGGAACAACTCACAATCTCAGTTTCCTTTTACAAAAGTAGCGAGGATTATCTCAAAACAAACAAATACTCCTACTGCACTTGTGAAAGTCTTCACAGACTCTCAAACCCATTACGCTGAGGCATTGAGAGACAAGATCCGCATAAATGGAGAACGTATCTCGTGCGAAATGCAGCTTCCAGCAACGGTAGCCCTAATCAGACCAAAATATTGCAGTAAATGCTGCTCAAGTGGACATCTCGCCTCCTCATGTCAAGCGAGAGCTCCACGTTGCCCTAATTGCGAACAGGAACACAGTTCAACGCCTGGGTAAACTCACAAAATTCCAAGTGCCCTAACTGCGAAGATGAACATTCGACACACATCCGTTGTCAGGTCAGAAAGGCAATTCCTGAAAGACTGGAACAAATACAACCGGTCTTTCCGTACAGACAAAACCCACCTTACTCTCTATCACAAGATATACAGTACATCATCTGCTAGACTCGACTAACATAGTACATGCGCTGTTCGGGCATGTAGCTGTAGCTTTTAGATTTGTACCTGTATATAACTTTATAAATTGTATAGTAGGAACTTTTAACTGCCAGGGTGCCAGTAGAAAGCACCAACTAATCAAAAATCTACACCAACGTAATATTCAAATCCTTTCTATAACTGACATCCTTCTAAAACATACCCGATCATTTACACAATAAGCGATGTTTTCCACCGCCCTAAAAGTTTGGTATCTCGAGGGAACGGCATCCTAGTCAAAAATAACATACCCTGACGTCCCTGATACTGACTTCCTGGCGGTTGATATTCACCTTAATTATGAAACCATAACGATAATCTTGTATTATAAACATACACTTCAGCAGATTTCAGACACTTGCGTCTAGAGGTACCCTGAATATTTTTGCTGCCAAGCTTCTTGACACTTGACAGTATTCAAATAATATTGACACATGACACTGTTGACATGTTCGAAATGTATTTAGCGCCAAGAGCTGGCCATAGCCTTCATTCAAATCTGCTTTATTATTGTTTGAGTTGTGAAGTTCGAAGTATAATTTTTTTGGTTTTGTTTTTGTGCCTTATTTTATTATATCTTAAGACGAAATAAAATGAGTAATATTGAGCGAAGTTTTATATGTTGTATTTGTAAAGGACCTTCCTTTTCAAAACAATCCAATCTTAGGGCCCATGTCAAAAAGTTTCACCCAGGTAAGTTCATGTTTATAACCATTACAGATATTATTATTGTTATTGTGTGAAATGATATAAATGTGTGAAAAAAAAACTAGATATATCGTATATAAAAGTGCATGATTACTCTCCTACATAATAATTGATTTTTTTATTTTGACCCAAGTGCATTAAATCTGACTGTCTTGAAAAGCAGGATTCTGTTTGCTTATGATCATTACATGACACATGATTTTTATTTTATTTTTTAGGCAAACTGGAGGAATTGGCACCAAAAAAAGTTTACAACATAGAAGCTATATGCAATGAATGCGATCAGTCTTTCTCAAAATACTCCAATTTAAAACATCATGTCAGGACATTTCATCCAGGTAATTTATAATCATTACATTTATGTAAATATTTCATATATTACTATTATTGCATTAATTTATTTGTTTTAGAAAAAATGCAATTCTTGATCAAAGAAAAGGTTTATCCTTACAAATGCAGTGAATGTTCAAAGCAATTTCCGGGATTAGCAAATTTTAATGCTCATAAAAAAATACATAGAACTGAAATTGTTTCCAACTGTAAACCCAGGCAATTAAAGTGTCCTTTATGTAAATATGAAGATAACTTAAAATCCAAGTTAATACACCATTTTGAAGAGAGGCATGAAATATTTGTTAAATCTGAAAAAAGGCAATTTAGTACATTAGAAGAATTTCATCTTTGGAAATTGAAAGAAGAAAATGCAACAAGATCATTTTTTATAAACAAACATGGTTCCAAGAATGTTTCAAATGGTACTAAAACAATGTATGTGTGTCATAGATCTGGAAAATACATTCCTAAAGGAAATAATGAAAGGCATTTAAAATGCCAAGGCTCTAACAAAATAAATGCGTTTTGTCCAGCCAGTATTACTGTCACTCAAGAAGCAAATATCTGGCAGGTAGATTATGTTAACAGACATGTTGGGCATGAAAATGACTTGGCTCATTTATTTTTAAGTCAAGAACAAAAAACATGAATTAGCTAATAAAATAGCTGCAAAGATTCCTTTGGCTGTGATTTTAGATGAGATTCGGGATTCTATGTCAAGTGCAAATTTTTCAAGAATTCATCTTCTCACTAAAAAAGATTTGCATAATATTGAACATGCATATAATCTAAATGCAACACGTGTTAGACATAGTAATGATGCCATAAGTGTCCAAGCATGGGTAAACGAATTGCAAAAGAGTAATAGTGTACTTTTCTATAAACCTCAAGATGATTTATCAGAAGAGTACTCATGTTTAAAAAGAGAAGATTTTGTTTTAATTCTAATGACCGAAGGTCAAAAGGAGATGCTTGACAAATTTGGGGGTGATTTCATCTGTGTAGACGGAACATATGGATTAACTAATTATGGATTTGAATTGGTGACATTATTGGTTCTTGATGATATGAGAAAAGGATTTCCATGTTCATTTATGATATCCAATAGAACAGATGAAGAGGTTATGTGCATATTATTTTCGTGTATTAAAAAAAGTTTGAAATCAAAAATTTCGCCCAAAGTATTTATGTCAGATATGGCAGAATCATTTTTTAATGCATGGTTAAAAATTATGAGTCCTCCAGAATACAGGTAAGTGTTTTTAAAAAATGTCTAATTTATACACTATTTAAATATGGGAATTTTGTCTTTTGTATTTTTCCAATTTGTAGGCTTTATTGCTGTTGGCATGTAGACCGGGCGTGGAGGAAAAATCTTTCGAAGATTTCTGCCAAGGATATGCAAGTATGTCATATTTATTTATGTAGATTAATACATTGACATAGTTGACATAGTAAACATAAAGGTGAGGTGAGTTCAATGTTTCATTATCCTTTAATTATCATAGGGAATCGATGCCCATAAATTGTATATTAAAATAGTTTTCATCAATTTTAATACAAAAGATAATATTGTAAGTACTCTCAAGTTATTTAATTAAGTTTCTATGAACTGCTTAGAATTAATTTATTAATTTTTTTAAGTATTAGTATACCAACAATTGCGTACCTTACTTCAAGAAACAGATGTAAATGCATTTTCACTTATGTTGGAGACATTTTTGAAAAGCCTCTCTGAGAATGAGGCTACCTTGGAGTTTGCAAATTATTTTAAAATAAATTATTCTAATAAAGTTGATACCTGGGCTTATAGTTATCGTCTAAATAGTGGATTAAATACAAACATGCATTTAGAACGTATGCATCATACCATAAAGTATATTTATCTAAAAGGCAAACATAACAAGAGATTAGATAGGGCTATTTCTGCTCTATTGAAGTTTATAAGAGATAAACTGTTTGACCAATTAATAACAACCCATAAAGGTAAATTGTGCAATAAATTAAAAGAACTAAGGTCCAGGCATAAGTCTAGCCAAAAACTTGATCACAACTTAGTGATAAAAATGGATACTGTTTGGCAAGTTCCTTCATTAACAACTGAAGAAATATATTTGGTGGAGCAAAGGAAAGTTGATTGTGCCTGTAAACTCATTTGCTTGGAATGTGATGCTTGCTTTCACCATTATTCATGTACATGCACAGATTCAAGCATAGATATGTGTGTAAAGATATACATTTAGTATGCCGATATGAACAACATCGACTGGGTGAAAACAATGCAGTATCACTCATAACAGAAATGGACTTGGATCAAGGTTTGTTGCATTTTAAATATAAATGAAAATAATAAATCATGGGTGTAGAATAATGAATATCGACTTTTAAGTTCTTAAAAATATTACTAAAGTTTTATATCATATATAACTTCCTTATGGTTAATTATTTTAGAACTAATGTATAAAATTACTTTACAGTATAGCCAGCTTACTTGACAACTTTAAAGTTTCAAAGTTACTGATCTAAATGAATAATAATGTTTTCAGCAACTTTATGTTGGTATGTTTGGGGGGAGAGGAGGGGTGTTATACTTAGTGGGGGGCTATACTGGTGGCTTGTTTTCTATATTTCTTTGTTGCATTGTATAGGTACAAAATTTAATTTGATTCAAATTTTTGTTAACTTGAACCTGAATAGTAATCAAAGTGTGATTTTTTTAATAATCAATATCTTATTCATATTTCAGATGGCAATACCCTAATAATTCACGAATCTACTTCTGAAAACAAAATACAGGGTTTAGTTAACATATTAGGTTTTAAGGAAGCTGAAGATGGTAATAATGATGATGCTAAGTTGTGACAATGAAAAATTACATTTAAAGAACTGGATATGTGCTCAGATTGATAAAATTTCCTCAATGCAAGAATTAACTGAAATAAAACGTTTAACCACTCCAATTGAAGCTGTACTAAATGCAGTTAAAGAAAGAAGCAGATCAATAGCAGTACTAGAGAAAAATAATATTCCACATAATAAAAATATTCCTAAACAAAGGAGATTGTTTTCAGTTAAAAAAAAACCTAAAAAGAAAAATCAGCGTTTGAACAAACCTTCTACCATAGAAATTCAAAATACTGTAAAATTGCTACATCCCCAATAAATTCGTAACTCAACTACATAATTTATTATTTAGTATATAGTTTATATATAGTATAATAGTTTTTTATTTAAAATATTCCTAATGCTGAATAAATAGGTTAATAAGTATATTTTTAATTTCATTTGTATAAATAATCTACCAAGTGAAGGGAGGTCTTCCATTTAGTGACTTATTAATTATAATTTTAATTAATAATAACTATAATAGTGGAGGGTTCTCTGTCAATGTTGGAGAATAAAAGAAGGGTATCAGCTACATCATCCTTTTATTAAAGATGTTTCGTGTATTAATTCATACACATCATCAGTTTATCTACAAATTATTTAAATAAGCAAACAGCCATACAAAAAATTTGCACATGGTTTACCTTACAAAAGATGTGCAGCATAACAGGATGGAAGTGAAGAGAAACAGCTTATTTCATGAACCATACAGATTAAAAAATACAAAATGTTCAGTTTTAGTTATCAAAAACAGAACTAAGTCAGTTTTGTAAAAGTTCAAAAAATAGAATTGTGTAACTGAACAAAAAAACTATGGAAGACAAAGTTCTGAATTAGGACTGATATTATTAAATAATAGACATTACTATGGTTTATATTTAACTTTAGGTAACATTATTTAACCCTTAAACGGCTAGCGTTACCATATCGTAACGGTAGACAACCTCATTTTAGAAGTGGCAACACAGCTTTTGGTTCCATCGGAATGCGTTGGTTATTTGTCAACACGCTTTTAGTATGTGAATGAACACATTGTTGGGTACAACGTCAACGTAAAATCTTTTTGGCAGTTTTATTCAAATTTTAAAAATTGTGGTAACAGTTACGAGCTTCCAAAGATGGACATCCGTCTAGAGTAAGTATTACTAAAACTTCTTTTTTGAATTGTTATGAAAAATACTTACAAAAGAGTATTTATAGATAGTTATTCTTCAGTTCTAGACCAAATTTTGTTATGAAAGTATTTCAAGTTCTATAATGTAACCTCAGAAATATTGGCGTTACCGTATGGTAACGCTAGCTGGTTTAGGGAGACAAAAAATATTGTACGTGTATAAATGTCTTGCGTGTTGAGTATGTGGTATATATGCGATCAGAAAAGCTAGGACTCTTGTTTATGTATTAATAATTGTCTAGTATATTCATTTGTTACTTTTAGGCGTGGGTTTACGCTGGAAGAAGCATTGCAAATGGTTTATGAAGAAGACCTGGACGTTCATGAAATATTCATCGAGCCTCCTGATGCGAATGTCCTTACCGATGAGGATTCTGGTGATGAAGATGGTGGCGGATTTCTAGATAATTTAAGCGGTCGACAGTTGACACCAGGAGCTGAAATCGTCCCTCCTCGTGCTGTCAGAGCTTTTATCGATGTACCTGAATCGGAGCCAGTGTCAAATATCGTCCGCCCTGGGTCAGAAAAAATATCCTGGATTGAAGGTGACTTTGAACGTGTGAGCAGGTATTTTCCTAAACCAGATTATAGTAAATATAGTGATATGGACTATTTAGATATATTCGAGATGTTTGTTGATAGCGAAATAATTGAACTACTTGTGACCGAATCAAGAAAATACGCACTTTTCTGCAATAAACCGGATCCAAACATTTCTAACGAAGAAATGAAATGTGTAATTGGAATTATAATTGTTACAGGATATAATGAGTTACCTGGAAGGGACTTTTACTGGGATTCCAAACAAGATATGAAAAATATTTTAGTCACTGAATCTATGAGAAGAGATCGGTTTCGCCAAATTTTAAAATATTTGCACTGCGCCGACAACACACAGCCTGTACATGGTGACAAAATGTGGAAGCTACGCCCACTGATGGGCCTTTTGAAACGCCGCTTTATTGACAACTGGATACCTGAACAGAACTTGAATTACGATGAGGCTATGATCAAATACTTTGGGAAGCATTCATGTAAACAGTTTATTCGGGGTAAGCCCATCAGATTTGGGTATAAAATGTGGTGCCTAAACTCTGCTTCTGGTTATTTGGTGAACTTTGATACATATCAAGGAAAAAACCCAAAGTCAAACACTAGTTACGAAAGCAATTTTGGAAAATGTGCTGCTCCTCTACTTTGCATGATAGATGAATTTTCGGATGATATAAAAAAGCTCCCGTTCACATTTTACTTCGACAATCTCTTCACAAGCTTTAATTTGTTATATTCCTTGAAACAAAGAGGGTATGATGGTACGGGAACTATGAGGGAAAATAGAATTCCTACAAGTTGTGAGTTACCTAAAAAAAGTATTATTTCGAAATCGAAAAAAAGAGGAGACACGATATCTGTCATTGACAAAGAAGATGCAATAATATTAGTCAAGTGGATGGATAATAATGTAGTGACAGTAGCATCTACATGTCATGGCGTCAATCCAGTCACTCAAGTAAAACGTTACTCTCGAGCCGAAAAAAAAATTATTCAAGTACCACAACCTTATCTGATTTCTGAATATAATCGATTTATGGGAGGCTCTGACTTCATGGACCAGCAGATATCCAGATACAGGATTTCAATTCGTAGAAAGAAGTGGTGGTGGTCAATTTTTACTTGGCTACTAGAAGCTGCTATAGTCAATGCTTGGTGTATATCCAAGAAGTGTAAACATCAAACACAGCTTACCCTACTAGAATTCAGACGAGAGATTGCTCAAGCCTATCTGATAAAATATGGCATGGCTTCAAAAGGTGCTGGAAGACCTGCGGCTGCTAAATCAAGTTTATCTTTTAACTCGTTCACTGCTCATGACTCGGATCCGAGTCAGCTGTGTTTATCTCTGTATGCTCGTGACTCGGATCCGAGTCATCGGGAGTCCCAAATTAAAACGCGTCAGTATTCTTTTAGCGCTTGAATAAGAACGTTGTATTCGGACGAGCGTGTTTGTATACCCTTTTATAATTGAAAAGTGCTTTTCGTTTTTGAATCGTAGTATAAAGTGTGCGAATATGGATGAACAACAACCGGGCCCTTCGGGAATTAAAAAACCTAAATTACAAAGTGCAAAATTCACACAAGACGAATTATTTAAAATTCTAAATTAATCATTTAGTGATCACGACATAGAGATTAGCGACAAAAGAACTGAGCCTTCTGAAAATGACTATTCTGATAAGCTATGAGTGAGCGATTACACGAAATCAACTTTAACTTAAGAATATCCGTCAGAATTTAATTTTAAACCAAAATTGTGGCTTTATTCCAAAATAAAATAGTAAATTATTTTATTGTTGTACAGATGATGAAATATATACTGAAATGTAGGATATCAAAGTATGGCTGATATAGGAGAAGAAAACACTGCTGAAGTTTGGACAGATGGGGTTTCGGAAATGCAGAGATTTCCTTTTTATCAGAAATAACGGACTTTTGATAGATCCTCCAAAAAACTCTAAACCAAGACTATCTTCGAATGATATTCGATGATGAGTTTTTGAATATGGTGGTAGATGAAACCAATTATTACGCTGAACAAACATTCTTGTCCTAAGTTGGTGCTCTGGAACATAGCCGGATTTCTAGATGTAAACCACTTTCCATACCAGAATTTTTGGTGTTTATTGGATTAATTTTCCATACTGGTAACATACGCATGTCAAAATTGGAAGATTACTGGAAAACAGATCCAATATTTAACCTGAAATATGTTTCCAAAACATGAGCAGAGATCGTTTTCTGCTAATCTTGAGATGCTTACACTTCGCTCACAATCCGATAACACTAAATGATGTGCCTGTAGATCGGCTGTATAAAATTAGACCAGTCATTAATTTTTTTAATAATATAATGGCTGCTCTATATTATCCAGCTAGGGACTTATCTTTAGACGAATCCATGGCACTATGGAAGGGCAGACTTAGTTTCAAGTAGTATATTAAGCAGAAAAATAATAAATTCGGCATCAAACTGTATATTATAACAGAACCTTTTTGGTATTATCCAAAACCTCGTACTCTACATAGGCGCCTCGGACCCGGCGATAGAAGGAAAATGACATTCCACCAAGGTATTATTGGAAGTAGCGAAAAGATTTCTCTACTCGGGACATGCCACCTACATGGATAACTTTTATAATAGTTATTTATTGGCCAAACATTTATTGACACGGCACACTTATTGCACTGGTACATTGTAGGTCGAATTAGAAACCCCTCAGAAGTAACCAATGCTAAACTATCCAAAGAAGAAACCACAGTACAATATTGTAATGGAGTAATGATTGGTAAATGGCATGACAGAAGAGATTTGGATATATATATCTTCTGAATTTCCCAATACTTTGACTGAACATACAACCAGGAGAGGATGGAATGTTGTCAGACTATTACCAATATTGAAATATAACCAGTACATGGCAGGTATAAATAAACAAGATCAAATGTTGTACTACCCATGTTCCAGAAAAACGTTACAGTGGTAGAAACAACTTGGGCTCCACTTTTTCCAGTTAATGTTGCTTGACGCCTTTTTTCTATATAACAGATATTCTGGAACAAAACTCCCCCTCTCAGATTTTCGCTTAGAAGTCATTTGCGAATTACTCTATAAAACAAATAAAAGTAAAGAACGTAATCTTGCTCACGAACATTTGCCTAAAGTAATTGCTAGTAAATCTAAAAAGGGAGAAACAAAAATGAAATAAGGTAGAATATCTTCCATCGATAAAATTAGAAAAAACACAATTTACGAGTGTGCAGATTGTGACGAAAAACCTGGCCTATGCATAGATTGTTTTCGCAAATACCATTTAAACAATAGATAGATTGCTTTCAGTATATTATTTTAGATAAAATTTTCATTTTCTAAAGACCTTTTAATTGTTACCTGATTTCTAGTATGAAAATATAAATATCTAGAAAACTTTCACAAGTGTTATGGGTAATAAATTGAAATCCCTCAATAAAAGACTACAATAGATAGGTACCTTATACTTTGAATAAGTTTGTTTTGCCGATATTGACTTTCCAATTACTAATTTGCATAACAGTCAGATATTGTACCTGGTTACAATGTTGTTGAATATTAGAATTTTCATTTCACTTGTTGAAACTCCATACAATATTTACAAAATTGCCTGTACTCTCGTTCCAGATCGTATTTTGTTTTCGAGATAAATTTAAATTTGGGAATTTTTTATTATTTTTCGACTTTTTTATGTTCTTTTTTAATTTAATTTAAGTGTATAAAATCCATTACAATATGAGCATCACGAAAAAGTACCATTGAATTTTATTTGGAAGTTTTCATCTTAAGTGTTCATAAACAATTTGCTAGGAAATGAAAATTTGTTTTTTTCTTTAGTTCTCGATTTGTTACATTTCTCATTTGATTTAATAAAAAATTATTGTAAATTAATTTTTTTGAATAATTATATCAACGACTCACATCCGAGTCGCTTAGCACAAATAAAGAAAATATAAGGAATATGCTCACGACTCGGATCCGAGTCTTTTCTTCTTTTCGCATAAAATATTACAAATTTATTTAAAATACCCTTTATTTAATATTTACTTTATTTATTCATAAATATTTTTTAAAAAATACTAGTCAGCACGGCGGTTGATTTCCATGAAAATGCGCTGAGCAGTGATAGTGTTAATAGGGTTTCGGATAACTTGAGATATGACAGAACAGACCATTTTTTGATAAACATCACCAATAATAAGAGGCGTCGATGTGCTGGAGAAGGTTGTAGCTCAAGTATTCGTACTATGTGTGTCAAATGTGATGTAGGATTATGTCTTAGAGTGCAATATAATGTTTCACAGCCCAAAGTGATAATTTTCTTGTCCAAAAATTTTTTGTATACCCTAACCGGCTAGCGTTACCAAAACGTAACGACTATTTTTTTTTAAATTACATATATTTTGAGAAAAATACTTGTACCAATATGTTTAATAAAGTGTTTTGACCAATATTTATGATTTTTCCTTTCCTTTTTTGCAAAAAATAAATTTCGCCGTTGAAGGGTTAACCCGCTTGTTATAAAAATGTATATATCCACTAATTGGATTGGATTGTTTTGAAGAGGATGAGGATGGTCCTTTACGAATACAACATATAACACTTTGCTCGATATTACTCATTTTATTTCGTCTTAGAATATAATGAAGTTCTGATCATAAGGGAAACAATTAATCAAACAAACCTAACCCTCTTATCTATGCGATTAATAAAGCAAAGTAGATTTAAAAGTTTATGCCATGCCAAGTCCAACTATTGCATTTCGAACATGTCAACAGTGTCATGTGTCAATAGTATTTCAATACTGTACTGTGATAACTGTCACTACTGTCAAGAAGCTTGGCAGCAAAATATTCAGGGTACCTCTAGACGCAAGTATTTTAGATCAGCTTTTTGAGTATTTTTCCTCAATATATAATCAGGACGGTATTCGCCTGACTTGCTTATTATTAGAATTACCCATAATTAGAATTGAAAATTATAGTCCCACATTTTTCAATCACCGAGCATCATCGATCATATAATATGTACTGAAAACATAGTAGGCAGATTCGATGATGAATGTTTCACTGGTGATTCAATCACGTAAGATCATCTACCGTTACTAGTAAACACAAATCTGACGAACCCTCCAATTCAAAGACCGATAAAAAGATGAGATTATCGCAAAGCCAATTGGGACAATTGAATAGATGAGTCAATCGTGAAAGATATTCGACTCAATGGCTTTTTGATGGAATGAAATTAAAAATTTTTTTCCTCGACTATCTCTGTACAAAATAGAAAAATATTTACATTGCTGAATAGAGCATTGAAAACCCTTTTAAACGATGTATCACACGTTACCTCTTTTCTTTTGAACTTTTTTCAGGGGTAACTACTACCCCCTAGGGAGTTCAAGATACATTTGAATAAATTGACATGTTTCAGGATTTTCCATTTTTATTCACAATATTGCATAAAATGAATTTATGTTACTTTAGGACCTCACTGTACATGAAATAACTATGCAAAGTACGTTACACTTGCTTGTAGGTACAATGCCAATTTCTTGTTTTATAATAATCATAAATTGACTTTTAAAATTTAAAGTCAATGCTAACCTAACGATTATTATAAATAAATAAATAAATATATATATATATATATATATATATATATATATATATATATATATCGATAAACCAGTAGCGTTGCGCGGTAGCTGTCTTTTACTTTATCTTTGATACCTCACGTTTTTAACAGCTGGCAACCCTCATTTTCCACCATTTTTTTCTTATATCATCAAATAAAAACTTAGCTTTAATTTTATATAAAAAAACATGCATATACGTCATGGGCAGAGTATTTTATTTAAAATAAATAAACGAAATAAAATTTTTGTTCAAAAATTAATTACTATTAATTTAATTAAAAATATTTTAGACCACTTTTTGAATAGCAACCTATTATGAATGTATTCTCCTAATTTTAAATGTATGTAAAAATGTGAATTTGATTAACTACGTTATGAACGTAGTGATTCTGCAGTGGGATCTGAAACTAATATGTATAAGAAGTCGTCCTTAGTGTTGCAAATCCTTGATGTTGATCTACCACTTTTCACGTCATAGAAATTCAGTAAATCTCTTGTCTGAATTTCAGTTAGTACTCCACTCCTTATTGCATAATTATACTCCGATTTTTTAAATATAAAGCTGACACTGACGTAATGTTTATTACAAACAAACTTGTAAAATATGTACTGCCTATTTTTTTTCGTGGTATTAAAGGATTTGGTTACGACCAATTAGTCACAGACCGTTGGATTTATATCCACAATTATAGTATCATCACTGTTACACCACAAAAATAATAAATTTATTAATATACGTTAGTTAGTCTTACTTGAACAGCTTGTTATTGAACCAGTCTCATTTATTCAAAAAGTATTTCTAAATAAATAAGACGATAAGGTCCTCAGAGTTCCACAACAAACTCTTCTGCAGCTCTCTACTTAATTCGAAAGCTACTTTGTTGTGGACTGTCCAAGTGCCTCATCACATTATTATATATACTTTTTGTGTCTGGTTAATAATTTTACAATTTAATTCTAAAACTGACAACAAATACAGCAGTAAAGACGGCAAAAGGCGGTTCCCCAATAGGAATATCGTCAGTAGGAAGACCACGAAAACGATGGAACCCCAACTTACTGGAGGCACATTGAAAAACAGATAGTCATATCTACATAAAAAGAAAGAAAAAGAAAAAGTTTAAGATTGTTGAGTTCATAAAATATTAATATTTTCTTTTAAAAAATTTATACAATTAATTTAGATCTATAGGGAAAACTGGCTGTAAAAAAACACCATAACAAACAAAATTTAATATTAACAATGCTTCAGGATTACATTAATCATCGATAGATCAAGATTTTGAATGCTATTTGCCGTTATCTTTTTTTTTCTAAACACAATCATCTATCTCTGTTTTGATGCTATTCTGCCTTATATTCTACATCCAATTCGGCGTCGATCCAATACACCAGCATAGTATATTTACGAATCTATAAAAAAGATCAAACTTAAAATTGCATCTTCGACAGAAAATCTTTTGTGGTAACGAGTAAACCAAACTCCATGATGTCCACGTTCCTTAATAATTAAAAATCCATTTATATGTATTCAGACACCATTTGAGACACCGCATTTGAGCATCTGTTTTAACCTGAAAAAAAAAATAGAATTAGAATTAATCAACATCTATTCAATCAATATCAATATATATTGAATCAGGCCCGCGACATGGTTTGATGTAACCCCAAAAATTACGCAGCATATAACTGTATTTTAAATTTACTTAAAAATTCCTTTATAAAAGGTATAATATTTAAAAATATTTATTTTATTTTAAATGTATTTAAATGTATTTTAAATGTTAATAAAAATTTTACACAATTTCTCGCGCCTGTCCCTGCAACGGTCTTTCGGAACTACACGCCCATTTAGAAAAGAATTCCATTGCGCTTAAGGTGGTATGCCACAACGTTAAAATTTATATACTTTTTAGGTACAGTTATCGTTACTATTTCAAAACAAATTTTCAACTTGATTATGTACGCGAACTATAAACTTTCTATCGTAATGATATCTAGTTAAAATTTCCAAAGAAAGCAGTAAATTTTTCATAACTGTACTTAATAAAACTACGTCATAGCCTACTTGGTAACCTGCCTAAAATTTGGTAAGGTAATGAATCGGTAGTGGTCACTGAATCAGTAGTTGTCACTCTTAGGAAAATAAGGTGAAATTACTGCTGGGCAACCATTATTACATTGAGATTTCATAATTTATGAAGAGCTGGCAACATCTAGATGCCACTAGCCGAGTTTGAAGTTTCTATATATATTTAGGGATTCTACAGTATTCACTGCCTTCCCTCGCTCAACCGTATCCATCTCTCTCTGTTGTTCCATTCTCCATCGTTTAGTCCTCTCTTACTCATGGCGTCGTCTACTTCGTTCCTCCAGGATTTTCGGGGTCGTTCTCTTTTCCTCCTTCCTATGGGGCTCCATTCGGTTATTTTCTTTATCCATCTGCTGTCGCTAGTTCTTCTTACATGTCCATACCACTTTAGTCTTTTTTGTTCTATATATGTTAGTATGTCTGTTTCTATTGATGTTCTTTGCTTTATTTCGTCATTACTTCTCCTATCCATTCTTGTTACTCTGCAGCATCTTCGCAGGCATTCCATCTCTGTTGCTACTATCTTACTGCTGGTTTTCTTGTTTATGATCCAATTTTCAGCCCCATATGTCATAATACTTCGCACTAATGTTTTATAAATCTGCGTTTTTGTCTTCATATTTAGTGTTATGTATGGTTTTCATGTACGGATATACTTGGCAACGATGCACTTGGCAAACGGAACCTTAAGTGACAGCAGTGACATGACAACCACACATGACAATAGATTTAGGTCATGGACGACATGTGAACTGAATTAAGGTTAAGTTATACAATTCTTATAAAGCTTAATAAATTAATAAAACCTATCGTAAGTAGCTTTATGTTATGTCCAACAGTCCTAAAGAGGAATACATTACATGGTGGCAGCGGAAAAGTGACGATAGGTTAAGTTGTGTTAAAAGCCGGTGCATGTGACAAGCCTATAAAAAATATATGTAAGTAAAGGAGCTATACTGTGCTCGAATCAAGATGACAGATACTTGTAAAGGCTTAGAACCGTTTAGTTTCCAAGGAAATAATATTTCTCACGAGTGGAAATTTTGGAAGCAAAAGTTCCAGTTATTTTTAACAGTCTCCGGCAAAAGTGAAAAACCAGACCACATAAAAATCGCTATTCTCCTAAATCAGCTGGGAGATGAAGGGCTAAAGATATTCAATACCTTCGAGTATGAAAATGTTGGAGATGATCAGAAGTACAATGTTGTTTTGTGTAAGTTTGATACATACTGCAGCCCTCTTAAGAATTTAATTTATGAACATTTTAAATTCTTTAAAAGAGATCAATTACAAAATGAAAGTATCGATCAGTTTGTAACTGCCTTGAAACAATTAGCATCAACATGTGAGTTTAAAGAAAAGGATACTTTAATTTTGGACAGGATTGTTTTGGGTACACATGATCTACGAATTCAAGAAAAATTATTATAATGTGCTGATTTAAAACTAGCACAAGCTATAGACATCTGTAGGGCTATGGAAAATAGTGCTGTTACTCAACGTGAAATATCCAAAGAAAGTGAAAGTGTTAGTGTTGTGAAGAAAAGAAATGAAGAAAACAGACCTGGATCTACAGGACAGTCAAGGTATGGTTCAAAGTATGAGAAGGAGCAGTCTACAAGCCACAAAGTTACTGACAAAAATAAAGGTAACCATTATATTCAGTGTTATAAATGTGGACTTCAGCATATTAGGGGTAAGTGTCCTGCATTTTTCAGATATTGTTCTTTGTGTAACAAAAAAGGACACTACCGTAAATTTTGTCCTGATAATAACAACAAAGTCCATGAAATCAATGATAACGATAGTAGTTGTAGCAATTCTGACACTGATTTAACTGATGAACAGGTACTAGTGTGGACTGTTAATGAAATTAATCCAAACTCTTCAGAATGGTTCCAAAAAATCATTATTAATGGTAAAGAGAGTATTTTAAAAGTTGATACTGGAAGTGAAGTCAATATATTGAACAGTAGTGATTTTAAAAATTTAAATATTGATTATAAAATGCTTGAAAATACTAATAGTTCATTATCTAGCTATACTGGACATGTTATTAATGTTGTTGGTAAAATTTATATACCTTGCTCTTTCAAGAAAATATTTAAAGATTGTCTGTTCTATATTTTAGATAATGATAAACAAAAATCTCTATTAGGCCTAAAGGCAGCAAGAGACTTTCAAATTGTTTGTGATCAGCCTAGTGTTAGTATGATAGATAATGAAACAAATCATATTATAAATAGTTATAAGAGCATTTTTTCAGGTGTAGGAAAGGTCAACAGGTATTTTAATATAACTTTATCTAGTGATGCAGTGCCATTCATAAGTGGGACACGAAAAATTCCACTGGCTATAAGGAGCCAAGTTAAAGATAAACTTGATGATATGGTACGTAAAAACCTTATTGTACCAGTTAGTGAACCCACAGAATGGCAAAATCCTATTGTAGTTGTTCCGAAAAATAAGGGATCTGATATTAGAATATGTATGGATCCTGTGTATCTAAATAAATATGTTAAAAGAGAAAGGTTTCCAATTCCTACTCAAGATACTTTATTTGCTAAGCTTTCAGGGGCTAATTATTTCACATTATTAGATGCGTCATCTGCTTTTCTTCAGTTGCCTTTGAATTATGAAAGTTCACTTTTATGTACTTTTACTACACCTTTTGGTCGTTATAGATATCTGAGATTACCATATGGCCTTACCTGTGCACCTGAAATTTTTCAAAAATATATGTCTGAACTTTTAGATAGTATATCAGGAACAATAACATATTTTGATGATATTTTGGTTTTTGGATGTTCTAAAAATGAACATGATAAAAATTTAAAATGTGTTTTAGAAAAAATTAAACAGAGTGGCTTAACTTTGAATTTAGGAAAATCTAAATTTTGTCAAACAAAAGTGAAATTTTTAGGTCATCAGATTAGTAATATTGGAATTTCACCTGATCATGATAAAACAGAAGCTATTATAGCTACAGAAGCTATATATATATACAAAAATGACACCACCAAGTAATAAAAAAGAATTACAACGTTTTTTGGGAACCATAGTATATCTTGCAAAATTTATACCAAACCTGTCAGAACACACTAGTCCTCTAAGATGTTTACTTTCTAGTAAAAATGAGTGGCATTGGGGACATAATGAACAGGCATGTTTTGATAAACTAAAGAATCTTGTGGCGTCAGCCACTACTTTGCATTATTTTAACCCTGACAAAAAGACCATACTCTCTGTTGATGCCAGTCCATATGGTTTGGGGGCCATGGTCTCGCAAGATGGGTTTCCAATTGAATTTGCATCAGTGTCATTAACTCCAACCCAAAGGAGGTATAACCACATTGAAAAGGAGCTTCTTGGTATAGTGTATGGATGTGAAAGATTTTCATTCTATCTTTATGGCATAGATTTTGAAATAGAGACAGACCACAGACCTCTTTTAGGTTTGTTAAAAAAACCTTTAGATGAAATGTCACCTAGGATCCAAAGACTGGCAATGCAATTAATGAGATATAAATTTTCACTCAAATATGTTCCTGGTAAAAATCTCAAAGTTCCTGACAATTTAAGTAGAGATCCTTTGAATAAAACCATAAATACTAATTTTATAGATGATGAAAATAATTTAAAAGTGTATTCTATTGTAGCAACATCAAAAGAAAATGAAAAAAGATTGCAAAATGCAATTGATACTGACCCATCTTTACAAAAAGTTAAATATTATGTTTTAAATGGGTGGCCTGAGCATAAAAGCTCTGTACCTTCTGAGGTGAAAAAATTCTGGTCTGACAGACATGATATATATTTATTAAAGAATGTATTATTTTATAAAAAAAGGTTAATTATTCCTGAAGAATTGAAGGGTGAATTTCTTGATGTTATACATCAGTCTCATCAGGGTGTAGTATCATGTAAGAAGAAGGCTCAAGAAGCAATTTATTATCCGGGATTGATGAAGGATATAGAAAACATTGTTCTGAACTGTCTGACTTGTCAAATGAGCTATAAGAGCAACAATAGGGAGCCATTAAAATCACATGATGTACCTGAAATACCTTGGCAAAAAATTGGTATTGATTTCATGACAGTAGCCTCACAAGATTTTTTAGTTGTGGTTGATTATTTTTCGAAGTTTGCAATTGTTAATAAACTAATGAACAAAACGGCTAGCAGTGTTGTAACACAATTAAAAAATTTGTTTGCTATTAATGGACTGCCTTGTGAAATATTTTCTGATAATGGTCCTCCATTCAGCTCTCATGAATTTTTAAATTTTGTCCGTATATATAATATTGAAGTAACAACATCAAGTCCACAATATCCTCGTAGCAATGGCATGGTGGAAAGAACAATACAAACAATAAAAAACTTGTTTTTAAAATCTGTACAAACTAAGAAAGATCCATTTCTAGCTGTATTAGATTATAATACAACTCCAAAACAAAATTTACCTGCTCCTTGTGTGTTGCTAACTGGAAGAAATTTCAGAACCAACTTACCAGTCAGTATGGAATTTCTAAAGCCCAGACATTCTAATAAAAGATATTTTACACAATTGAGAGAAAATCAAAGAAAACAAAAACACTATTATGACAAAGGCACAAATAGGTTACCAGAATTAAAATCAGGACAACAAATTTTACTTCAAGAAAAGAAAAGGAAATGGAACCCTGGAGTGGTTATGGCAAAGAAAGGATCAAGGGATTACATGGTTAAAGTAAATGATACTGCTTATAGACGTAATAGACACTATCTTAGACCTGTACGGTCAGAAGCACAGCAACATGCAAATGCAAATTGTGAGCAAGCATATGTGAAAACTAGTCATGAAAATGATATTGTGACTACTGGAAGGACAAGTATGGGAAATATGAGAGCAGTTCTTTGTCCTGATGTACCTGATGATACAAGGGACTGTAAAACAAATAACACTATCAAAGATATTGATGTACCTTCAACATCTAATAGAACATCACCCATCAATGACATTAATGTACCTTCTACATCATACAGTACTTCACCTGGTTTGAAAACCTCCAGAAGTGGTAGAGTCATTCGCCCTCCTGATAGATTTACCTATTGATATATTTGTGAATTATTGTTATTTATGTACTTATGATATATTATGTGAATTAATTTTTGTTTATTTTGTTTTTATTAAAGGGGACGTGTTATGTATGGTTTTCATGTACGGATATACTTGGCAACGATGCACTTGGCAAACGGAACCTTAAGTGACAGCAGTGACATGACAACCACACATGACAATAGATTTAGGTCATGGACGACATGTGAACTGAATTAAGGTTAAGTTATACAATTCTTATAAAGCTTAATAAATTAATAAAACCTATCGTAAGTAGCTTTATGTTATGTCCAACAGTCCTAAAGAGGAATACATTACATTTAGGTGTCTATCCCACCATACTGAGTTAAGTTGTCGGATTGCTGTTCTTGTTTGTCCTAATCTTTGTGTAATTTCTTCCTCTGTTGTTGCCTTTTTCGTGATTATAAACCCCAGGTATTTGAATTTATCCTTTCCTTTGATTGTTACGTTGTCATCAATCTGTAGATCTTCTATGTCTTCTTCACTTGTAGATAGGTACTCTGTTTTCGCGAGGTTAATATCTAGGCCAGCCTTGGTATATTCTTCTTGTAGTTTCTTCATCATGTAGCTGAGGTCGTCTTGGTCTTGTGCAATCACTACTTGATCGTCTGCAAAACTTAATGTATATAGGTATTCGTTCCGTACCGGTACTCCCATGCCTTCGCATTTTATTTTCCATGTAGTCAAGGCTTTCTCTAAGTATATTTTGAAGTTTCTCTGTGCAATATTTCCAATATGGCGTTTTAATGTTTGTGTGTATCTCACGTTTTAATGAATATTATATTTTCTTAGTGAAAGTGTTAAGAAAGGTAATTTTTAATTTTGGCTGTAATACAATTTCTATAGTAATTTATAATACAGTTTTAAGTTAGAGCTTTTAATGAAGCATTTTACAAAAATGCTAACAGGTCTTTGAAATTTTTTGAGGTTATTTTTTTGCTAAAACTAGGGATGACATCTACTGATTATGACTATATGGTAAAAATCAGTTATGGTCATTTGGTGCCACGTACTGATTACGAACCAATTTTAACTAATCAGTAGTTGGCATCACTGTCGCTAATGCCTCTTTTTATAATACTTATCCTATTTTCGGCATTAATAGTTACTAATGAATGCGTGTCTCTACAGTGCTTTATATTGTGCCGCTAGAATATAACATCATTGTTTCAGGAAAGAAATAAATAAAATTATGCCTCAACGACGCAAATTATTTAATTACGAAGAATGGCAGACGGACAGGGCCTTAGAAGATATTTCTCGTGGGGTTCCAGTTGCTACTGCTGCAAGAAACCATAACGTTCCAAGAATGACACTGTCTAATAAGTCAAAGGGCAAGTCTCCAAAGATACGTCGAATGGGCCCAGAAACAATTTTATCTCAGCAAGAGGAATCTATTTTGGTTACATGGATTCGGAAAATGGGCCATATCGGTTTCCCTATTACAAAAGAAAAAATGCTAGATAGTGTTCAATTGTTGATTCGAGAATTAAAAAGAAAAAACCCGTTTAAAGATGATCGACCAACATTAGGATGGCTACAACGATTTAAAATGCGTTATCCAGAAATTTCAATTCGAACAGCGCAGAACCTAACAATTACCAGAGCATCTGTATCTAAACAAAGAATCAAAAACTGGTTTGAAGAAGTTTCATTGTTCTTGAAAGAAGGTGGTAATTTTGACATCTTACTATGTATATCCAAGCCGAGTCTATAATGGAGACGAGTTAGCTTTTTTCCTAAACCCCAAAGGTAATAAAGTACTACCAAGCATAGGGTAAAAAAACGTATATCAACGAGTGAATTCGGATGAAAAAGAATGCTTAACTGTATTGGTTACAGCAAGTGCAGGAGGAAAAGTAGCACCTCCAATGAAGGTCTTTAAGTATGACAGGGTACCGCGTGATATTGCGAATATGGTTCCTGAAAGGTGGGGAATCGGTAAATCCGACTCAGGATGGATCAATGGTCCAAATTTTTATGAATATATCACTAATCTATTTCACCCATGGTTATTTCGAGAGAAGATTGTTTTGCCAGTAATTATTTTTATCGATGGTCGCGTCTCCCATCTAACTTACCATACAAGCAAGCTTTGTGATGAAAACGGTATAATTTTAATCGCATTATATCCGAATGCTACTAAACTCCTACAACCGATGGATGTTGCAGTATTTAGAACACTCAAGGAAGGGTGGAAGCAAAAGGTGCACCAGTGGCGAAATGAACACCTCGAGAATCCAGTTTTACGGAAAAGAGACTTTTGTCCTTTACTTGAACAGGTCCTTCAAGAAAGGATTACTAAAAAAATTTTGAAAAATGGATTTCGAAGATGTGCTCTTTTACAGTGGAATTTTGAAGCTATTCAATTTCCAAAAGAAGAAAAAACTAATAACTTACCAATTCTTGAAGTTCACAATTCTGATAAAACTAAACAAGAATTCAAAGATGGCTTGGCCTTTTTAGAGAAACATCTTGACGCAAAGCTGATAACTGATTTAAAAAAAAGCAATGATGAATGGACAGGAGAAAATAAATTTCTAGCACTTTTTGAATTTTACAGGAAGGTATTAAACACTTGTACAGAATTAAATAGGGAAAGCAGGGAAGAAAGTAACGTATCAGTAGTTTCCGATGCCTCTCCAGCAACATCACAAAATCATGAACCCGAGGACCTCAAAACAGAAATCACTCCTTTAATTGATATTTTCTGTACATGAGCCGCAGCCAGGGCCTTCAAATATTAATCCGGTTGCCATTGCAGATCTATGTACTCCAACGGACAATCTCATAAGCAATATAAATAGCTCACCAATTGAAAAGTCTGGCGTTCAGCGTGATAAAGTTGAAATTGTTAAAAAGAAATTAATCATAGATGGTCAGACAATCCCAACTCCTTTCAAACAAGCATTGCATTGGCTTGAAATAAAGGATACAGGAAATAAAAGACGAAAAAAAGAGAAAATTCCATTTGTTGCATCATTTAAACAGTGGCAAGAATGCCATTTAAGAAAAGAAAAGGAAAAATTGGAACTAGAAAGAACAAAAAGATTGAGAGCGGAACAAAGAGCAAAGGTGAAAGAAGAGAAAGAAAAATCAAAACAGTTGAAACTGTAAGAAAAAGAATATAAATGGTTTTTAAAGAGGACCAAAAAGAAGGGTCAGAAAGAATGGTCTGACTCTGAAACTGGGGAAGAGTGGGTCGAATCTGGTAGTAGTATAGATGATATAGTAAGTGACTTTGAGGGGTACATGGAAAAAGAAACTATAAGAAAATGATTTTGAGAGTGACTTGAACCAGTAGATATATAAGGGAGATTTTGTGTTAGTACAATTTCCTGGTAAGAATAAGTTTCATAAATATGCGTGTATAATACAGGACATTTATGAAAAAACTGAGTATGAAGTGGTTGCGATGAACTGTTGCAATGACCTAAAAACATTGTTTAAATTGAATGAAAAAGATATTAGTGTAATTGATTTAAATCAAATTATAAGTCGTCTTTCTACTCCTACTCTAAATACTTTAGGAGACAGAGTTCGGTATGAATTCAAAACTCCCATAGATGTAGATGGCTAAACTCGGTTCGCTATTCCCAGTCCGAACTGTCTAGTGAATTTAGTAATTATTTTTTTGCGAAGTTAGTTACTTTTTGACAGACTAAAAGTGACTGGAAATTACTATACAACCAAGCACACGTACTCATAGCCAATATTAATAGTAAACAAACTAAATAGTAAATAAAATAGAACTTTGTGAATTACCGACAATCAATATTTATTTATCTGCACCATATAATAAATAGTTATGTTAAATTATAACAACTAAAATATATTTTTTAAATATATACTACCCAAAATTTGATGGGTTTAGTATACACTTCCACTATTTAGAATAATTCTTCTTTTTTTTAAAGAAAGAAGTCTGCAATAGTAGCATACTTGGGCTATTAATACTGAGAAGTAGAAATTGTTATGTTGTAGGTTTCCGACAATGAATCTGTCAAAATGTGCCCGAGCTAAGTGAATGGAGTTTAAATGTGGCTAAAGTACGTTTATGACCATCACTGATTTTTTTGCATGACAACAACTGATATTTTGTTTTATTGCACTGACAACTACTGATTTTTTGCATAATTATACCTAAGATTTTTTTGTTTATTTTTAAAACTTCAAGACTGAAAAAATTAATTGTAAATAATACACATCTCAACTAAAATTTTAGTTGGAATTATAACTTGAAATAGGCGCCAAAAATATATTTTTGTTTTATTTCCATCCTTAACAGTGACCACTACTGATTCATTACTGTATTGTGCAATAATTTTTGAATTTGTTACAAAATAACTACGTTAAATGAACTAGGAATTTTGTTGATATTACCCTAACAAGTTGTCATTTTGGTAGTGAGAAATTAGTTCGGCTTTCACTTGATAGATGGGAAAACAAATGCACGTGTAATTTACTAGAAGGCAGCAGTGATGTATTAAATGGCGGCAGTTGCAGATTATGACACACAGTTTAGATACCTGGATGACACACAGTTTGGTTTCCGTAACGGGTTTGGAACGAGAGAGGCACTGTTTGGAATGAACGTACTTGCTCAAAGATGTCGAGATATATCTGTAGACATATACTGTTGTTTTATTGACTTCCGAAAGGCATTTGATCGTGTTAAGCACTCTATATTGATCGAAGCTCTAAAAGACATTGGCTTGGACGGCAGAGATGTTCGAATAATTGTAAATTTATATTGAAGTCAAACAACATCACTCTTAGTAGATGGTGTAGAATCACAGGCTCTTAATATTAAAAGAGGAGTACGGCAGGGATGCCTCTTATCACCCCTGCTTTTCAACGTTTACTCCGAAAGAATTTTCAGAAAAACAATTTCTGAAAAACAAGAAGGAATACTTGTGAACGGTGAAGTCATCAATAATTTCCGATAGGCGGACGATACAGTACTCCTAGCTTCTAGTTAAGAAGATCTGCAAACACTACTTGATAGTGTCATTGATAGTTGAAGGGAGGCAGGTCTGGATCTGAACATACAGAAAACCAAAATACTCGTAATAAGTAAACAACAGCAGTAAATAATACCAAACTTGAGCAAGTTGATAAAATCGACATAAACTGTGAATAAAATCGATCTAAATCGCCTTGAGGCTTTAGAAATGTGATGCTATAGAAGAATTTTAAAAGTTTCCTGGGTGGAGAAGATTCGAAACTCCACAATACTAGAACGTCTCAGCAAGACTACTGAGATCATAAAAAGCATCAAGCAGAGAAAGCTGGAGTATTTCGGACATGTAATGAGAGGTCCCAAATATAGGTTGCTCCAAAATATCATGCAAGGAAAAATAGCAGGCAAACGCAGTCCAGGACGAAGAAGAACCTCATGGTTGAAGAACATGCGAGATTGGTATGGTGTTGATATAAGCATGCTATTTAGGGTGGCAGTGAATAAAATTAAGATAGCTATGATGGTAACCACAGCATACAAGATATTGTCAAATATTTTGCATGAGAGATTAAAGCCTTATACTGAAATGTTTCTAGGAGAATATCAGGCGGGATTCAGGCGTGGACGTTCAACCATTAACCAGATCTTTACACTACGACAGATCCTCGAAAAAGCGCAAGAGTTTAACATAGATATGTATCATATTTTTGTCGATTTTAAATCGGCATATGACAGTGTCTTAAGACCAAGTCTTTACAACGCTATGAATGAGTTGGGAATTCCAAAAAAACTCATATGTTTGATAAAAGTGACAATGGCGAAGATGCTATCAGCAGTTAAAATTCAAAACGACTCGTCAACCCCATTTCAAATACATAGGGGGTTAAGGCAGGGAGATGTGCTGGCGTGTCAGCTTTTTAATGTCGCCTTAGAAAAAGTTGTACGAGACGCTAATTTAGATAGCAGGGGAACAATATTTAATAGATCAGTCCAAATTGTAGCATATGCAGACGACGTGGACATTATAACAAGAACTAGGGCGAGAACTGCGGAAATCCTAACCGAGCTAGTAGCAGCAGCAGAACGAATGGGGTTACAGATAAATCAAAATAAAACCAAATTCATGGCGACTAACACAAACACAAGAGCTGGAAATGTTGACACAAATTTAATCATCAATGACCAAAACTTCGAAGCAGTCAAAGAGTTCATATATCTAGGGACATCGGTTAACCCCAATAATAACACATCTGAGGCGAATAATAATTGCAAACAGGTGTTATCATGGTCTATCAAAGTACTTAGCTAACAAACGTCTGTCTCAAAAAACTCGTATAAGGCTGTATAGAACACTGATAGTCCCCGTTCTCACATATGGATCAGAGGCATGGACGCTAACGAAAACAGATGAATCCGCTCTATAAATTTTTGAAAGAAAGGTGCTACGCAAGATATTCGGAGCGGTCTGTGAGAACGGAGGCGTAGATATAACTTTGAACTGCAGAATATCTACAAGCATACGTTTGGTGGTAAAGATATTACCACTATAATTAAGCGAAACCGCCTGCAGTGGGCAGGACATGTAGCCCGGGCCCCTGAGTCAAACATGATAAAAAAGATTCTAACAGCGCAACCCGTGGGAATGAGAAGACGGGGTAGACCAAAGCTGAGGTGGATGGACGGGGTAACACAAGATGCCGAGAAGATCGGAGTCGGCAACTGGAAAATGCAAGCGAGGGACAGAATAGAATGGCGTAGAAAGCTTGAGAAGGTCGAGGCCCTCTAAGGGCTGTAGCACCAAGATGATGATGATGATGGTAACCAACGTTCTGAAAGGGCAGGGTACATGAAGAAGATGCAGATTTAAGAAAAATCTGCAAAACATTGAAAATGCAGTAACCGTGGAAATTGGTTTTGTTTAGCTAAACGACCCCCCCCCCCTACCAGTAAAAGTAATAACAATACAAATACTGGTTGAAAGTCCAACAAGACCCAAAATGTCTCGAAATCTTAACTGGGGGATTATACTGGTTTTTACATAATACATAGATTACATAAGCTCTAGCATGTCATGTGGAACTTATCTGAAAACAATTCCAGTTTTATTCAGTTTTTAGCAAATTTAATTTTTATAGACAAAACAATATTACGTAATTACCGATCAATTTTTGTCAGTACATTTAAATATTTCCGTAAGTAAAGAAAAGTTTTTTTTTTAATTTTCTTTAGTAATAATTAGAAATGATATGAAAACGTAAAATTTTCTGAGGAAAAAACTTCCCCTGTTGACATTCGATATGAAAAAAATTGTAGTGACGCTGTTTTTCAACTGACTTACATATTTTAGATTTCTTAGAAATACTGTTCTTATAAATAAGTAACTCGATCTTCATTCACTTGAGAATTAGCATAATCCCTTTTTGATCGTTATTTACTTGTATTTCAAAAAATTGCAAATTTATGTATCAGTTTGAAATAAAAAATTTTCAGCAGGTAAAGAATTAAGAATTGTCGTCTGAATGTTGTCTAAATAAAATAACTAATAAAATATTTCCAAATAAATGAACATTTTGTATCTATGAGTAAGAATTTACTCTTTACTCAAAACCTCTTTTGTTAAAGTACCATGGTCATCAAATTATTATAAAAAGGTATTTGTTATTGATTGATTGATTTGTATATAATATAATAAACTGCCTTATAGCATCAAAATAGAAACAGTTGCTCATACACCTTGAACCGTACAAAGTAGAAGAATACCTTCAAGCTGACCTGCAGGGAGACTGAGGGCTCTTATCTGAATCTAAATGTCACTGTTATTATCCATATATTTTAATATTACTTTTATGTTAAGTGTAGGTTGTTACAGCAACCATTACAAATTATAATTGACACCATTCTCTCTATTGACAATTTATATTTGTGTGTAACTTGTGAATCCTGAGAATAAAGCTTTTTTCTATTCTATTCTATTCTATATATTACATTAGTTTTTCCTATTCTCATAATTTTCTGCACATATAAGAATAAAGAAAAATATAATTCTTTTTATTAAATTTTAATTTGAAAAGTCAGTAAACGTTTGAAATTATTTAAAAATGTGTATAGAAAGATAAATAAGCTTTTTAGTGTTTACATCTACTTTCAAGAGTACTAGTTTAGTCGTCGAAGCGATCGGTTCGAAAAAACTAAACTTAGGCTAATTAAACCAAACACGTTTGTTCAGTGTTGTTAAATTTTTCTTTTTTCGTTTCCTTTTTGAAAGTTCAAAATTCTTTGAGTGATACGTGAATATTTCATTTATGGAGTCTTCTAACAGGGGTGAACCCCCCGATAAAGTACCAAAGAATGAGGATGCGATGGATAGTTGCAGTTATACAAATGGTTTTCATGGATAATCCATCAGCTAGAAAACTGGATAAGTAGTCCAGTAAATATTAATAATTTTATAACATCCAGTATGAATCAGGACCGGTCGAATTTACAAATATTATCAAATGATACTTTAAAAGGAGATAAACAAATTAACTCATTAAATTCTAATGAGCCAGAAAAAAGCAGACCTGTATATTTATATGATAAAACTGATTTAGGGCCATTTCATATTTTTATTGAAAACAATGATAACAATTTTACAGGCAAATTAAATGCAGTAGGATAACATTCAAAAACTATGCTAGTGCAAATACCTTAATTACTTGTAAATTGCTTATTCATAAAAATTTAATTGCATATATTCCGAAATTTCAATTATTTAAATTAGCTGTAGTTAGGGATATAAAATCAGATATATAGGAATAATATCTTAAAAATAAAATAAAAGAATTTGATCACCGTTGTAAACTCTCAGTGGATTATGTGAAAAGAATAATGACAAAAATAGTAACATATGTTAAAGTAGTTTTTAAACCTACAAAATCGGTAATTGTATTGTTTAAATGTCAAAGTATACCAAAATATATCGTAATTAACAATGTTTTACATAACATAGAAAAATAACAGCAAAAAGTAATTATTTGCTACAACTGTTATAGGTATGGACACATGAGTAAGCAATGTAAAAGCAACCCTATATGTATTAAATGTCATGAGTCCCATCCTTCCGATTCTTGTTCTTGATCATCCTTTAACAAAAAATGTCTCTCCTGTGAAGGTGAACACTTCACTAATGAATGGGATATATGTCCAGAATTCGATCGTCAAAAAAAATATAACATTACATGTCTGAAAACAGTTTGCCATTCAAAGAAATGCTTAAATGATTTCCTAAGTAACCTATGCATCAATAACAACTAATAATTCCTCAATAAATTCACATCAAATTGCAATTATGAACCCTCCATCCTTTTCATATTCCTCTACTCAATTGTCCACACCCCCTCACTCCCCAATCAGTTTGCTATCCCATCAGTTTCAAACAGATATACAATAATAAAACCTCCAAAATCCAAACGACCCTTTCCTTCCTTGCAAGACCCAATATCAATAGAACATCAAAAAATAATAAAGTTAAACCCCATGTCCAACAGACCTGGCGACATTTTCACTTCATCTTCTTATCAATCTACATTTAATGCAGAACAAGGATCCAAAATACATAAATCTCCTAAAAAATTAACAAAACTAATATCAAATATAGTTCTATAAGTATTATTTCGAATATGAATCACAAAAATTTTGAAATCCAAGAAAAACCAGTTTTAATAAATTTAGTTCAAAAAGTTTTAGTTCTCTCGCATATATAAATAAATATTTTGGTAATTTGTCAATGGAATTGTAGATCGGCTAACTCTAATAGAGAAAATCTCCTCCACCTACTAGAAAACCAGAAAGTTAATATCACATTATTATCAGAAATAATTGGCAATTGGAATTCTTATCGTCCAATAGGTCAGGCTTCATGTATACTTTGAACATATGAGAGACTTATTAAAAACTGTCTAGAATTTGGGTTAGAAAAGAACGGCCTATTACCAAAAACTCGGTTTGGTTTTAGAAAAGGTAAATCCATAAAAGAAAACCTCAGCCACTTATTGATAAACATTTATAGTTCCTTTACTTATAAGAAAGCAGTTAGTGCTTTGTTTTTAGATATAAAATGGGCTTATGACAATGTTAATCTCCACATCCTATATGCGAAAATGTTGGAAATAGGAATACCTGAAACTGTAACATGGAATATCATTAACTTGTATATTAATCAATCAGTACATGTTAGATTATATGGAGATAAATCTAACACATATCTTTGGGACTACCACAAGGTAGCATCTTGAGTCCTCTATTATATATTCTGTATACTGCTGACTTAGAAAATAAACTTCCTCAACATATAAAAATCTTACAATATGCTGATGATGTTGCAATCTATGTAGAAAATAAGTCAATAGATAAATGTAATGAGTACCTTAAATCAGGATTGAATATTATAAAAAAATGGGTGACAGATAAGAATTTAACAATCTCAGAGAGTAAATCAACCATTGTTACTTTCACCAGAAAACGATATTCTCCTCCAAACCACTTACAATTTGATAATAATTATAAAATTCATTATAAAACTTCAATAAAATTTCTTGGCATATCCTTAGACTCAAAATTAAATTGGAAAGAATACACAAATTATATATTACGAAGAACAGAAAATGCAATGAATATCATCAAAACTGTAAGTGTCAGTAACTGGGGAGCTGATCCAAACATCTCAATATTACTATACAGAAATTAAATGAGATCGATCCTAGATTATGGATCTATATTTTATGGCTCGGCATCAAATGCGGCACTCCAAAAAATCAAAAGTATAAAAAATAAACTTAGGTTAACCACTGGTTATCTTCATAGTACTCCCATACTGGTCATGGGATGTGAGCTTAATCAACCTCCACTTTCATTACACAGAGAATTCTTAAGTGAGAAATTTGTAGTTAAAGTGGCAGTTAATGATAAACTGTTGTTGAATAAAATTGTACTACTAACCACTACATATACCTAACTCACCATTACTGGGAAAAAAGAAGCAGCTTTTAGTTGTGGAAAGTTTTCTCAACTTTTCTAGTTACATTGACGACATATACCACATAGAACAAACCTAGTCTAGAAAATTAAATCATGAAGATAAGTAATATTCTTGCCACACATTTTCTTACCAAAATAGACTACCTTCAGTATGTACAACATCATTGGGGGAGTTAGCAAAAATTATATACAGATGGTTCAAAAATGGATGGCAAAGTTGGATATGCTATATTCTACCCCCAAAAAAGTATAAACAACAGATTACCCAACAAAATGACAACTTTCACAGCTGAACTCATATCAGTCAAAGAAGCCTACAAAATATGTATGAATCAAAAAGAACTGAACTATGTTAGATTTATAGATTGCCAAAGCATTGTACATACACTTAAATAATATACATAATTTTGTACAAAATTATATCAGTGACACCATAGCACTGAACAGTGAAGCTTTGAAATTGGGCAAAAATATCATATTGTACTGGATAAAAAAGCACATATTGATATAAAAAACACAAAAAAGTAGATAATCTGGCTAAAAAAGCAGTAATAAGGTCTCTCAAAAGGACAAAATGACAGGGACACTACAACAATTCAGACAAAGGCAAATATTATAAAAGAATCCAACCTACACTTTACATCAAGATATGGTTTAAGCAACTTTCCAACGGCTTCATCAAAACTATTTGTCGAATAAGAAGCAATCATTGTATGACTCCAGTCTACAAAAGAAAAATAGGACTGGCAAATAATGATGAAGGTATGTGTGGGGAGCTAGCTCAGCTACAACATATGCTGTTAGAATGTCCTTTACATTTTATTGAAATATCAAATTTTTTTACCAAGCTAGTTCAAGTTAATGTTAAATTACCTTCTAATCTAACACATCTTTTAGAGTCAAAGAATCTAGATGTACATGGACGGGTCACAGGATCAACTGTAATAAAGTGTTACATAAATGGAATACACTTGTGATTATAATATACCAGTACAAAAAATGAGATCAACTTCAATGTAGAAACTATTGGGTGAGTAACTTGCTGAATTGCCGATAAGATATTACCAAAAATTATTTGAGTGCAGAAATCACACAATAATTTGAAATATGTGGAACAAATAGTTGAAGGATACTATAACTACTTAGTCTAGATTCTGCACGTCCACAATAGATCATCAGATATTCATAATCAGATGGCAGATCCTATGAAAAATCTGAATTAAAGAACTGAAAACAAAATACATGCATGTAGACAAATCCACATGGTTGAGATATCTACAGAACATAACCATAGTAGGCGCACTAGTCACCAGCCAGAGTAATTTAAGAACAGATTAAAAGAAGGATGCAGATTGTATATAAAAAATATAATGGCCTAATTAACAATTTAAGATCTGATATAAACAGAAAAACCAAATATAAAAAATCCTGATACCCATAGCATACATTACATGATTGAAAGAAAATTATGTATGATGCAAATTATTAATTTTGAACTATAGACAGCATACAAAGAACCTAACATCAAACATGAATAAAAATTATTGAACATTTACTGGGGATATGTTCAACAGATGCAGAAGTAAACACAAAAGAAAATAATATGTGATGCACCAGTGGGAAACAGGTCAAATGGAAGACTCAAACTTGCATGGAGCTAACCTTAAAAATTACAACAGGGAAAAGAAATAAAACAGATCAGAATTGAGAAAAATCCTGGAAGATAACAAGACTCGTAAAAGATTGTCCAGCTAATGATGATAAAATGGATCATAATAAAACAGAATATCTAACAAATAATCAAATTGGAGATTCTATGTGGCAATATCATACAATTTAAAATATTTAAGAAACCTTATACAAAAATTCTTATATACTTAACATATCTTATATAACTTAAAATTCTATATCTGAAACAATTAACAAGATACATTATAAGTTTGCAACTACTGTTATAACAAAATGATTTTAAGTTTGTTCAATATATTTTATCTGGAAGAGAAATTGATTGCATCTAATGAAAATTAGGTAATTTCTAGCTTATTTAAGTAATAAAAGTTACTGAAAGAATAGTTAGGAGTTTACATAAAAACGAAAACTTTTGCTAGAGCAATAGAAAACAATCCTAACAGAAGTAATAATCAATAATGCAATTTAGCTATCCCGATTTAACAAATAAAATAGAATGGCCTCAAAAAGCTATACATTTTTTACATAAACACGTGTGGCAACCTGCAGATCGATTATAATTTGATTATCACATTCAGAAGTGTATGCAATTTGGATTAATTACTATGAGTGTCCTCTACCGCTATAACTATGATTGTCTAAATATATATACTTAAAACAAAATACAAGGAAAACTAAGAATATGATTAATGGTAGTTATGAACTGATTATATTACTTACATTCCTTAGTTTTCGACGATACATTTAAATGTTGTGCTCAAATATAAATTAAACCGTTCGATTATCTTTTTCTTCCTATGCCGTCCCCATTAACGGAGGTTGGCGACCACATTTTTAAAAGCTTGTTTGTCTTTTGCAAGGTGTATCAGTGTTGTTAACTCTGCAACTGAATATTTCCGTAGAGGTCACTTCAAAAATCCGTAGAAATCCGTAGAACAGAAACATGTGCTTGGTACAGTGTTGCCAGATGGATATTTTCAACAACAGGAGAAAAGGGCAATACAAAACAGGAGATTTCCTTTCAAAAACAGTAGATTTATTTTTATTTTATATAATACATACATAAAATTTAACGTATATCTAATTCAACGTAAACAGTGAGGATGTTTACAGTGATTACTGGCATGGCAATCACTGTTTAAAAGTTAAAGACCGTAAATAATTAGGTCGAAGTTATTATTCCCAACATCCATAATTCAAATCGTTTTCAAATTTTATGGTACCAAAGGCTCACATCAGAATTTAGGTCATAATATTTACCATATTTACATAAAAGTTTAAGAGTGGGTGAATGATTTATTGTTACTAATAGGTGCCGATACCGAATGATGTTAATTGTTATGGTTTAGGTATCAAATTACAATTACGAATTTAACAAATTTAAACAGTAGATTTCCAAATAGCTCATATTTATAATGTTAGGACGGGGAGTCCCCAAGGTAAATCTTAGCATTCCATCTGAGATCACTGTTATTCCCCTAAGCGCCGAGGATTCACCTGTTACGAAAATTGAAATTCATCATTTCACGGCATTACAGAGGACTAGATGTCAATTAATTATTTGATAAATACTTCTATTTCTATAAAAAGCTAAGAGTCTAAGAGTAAAAATTCTATTTTTATAAAAAGCTAAGAGTAAAAAATCCCAATTTTATTCTTGATTGCTGCGGCTGCAGCTGAAAAATCCGTAGAAATGTGATCGATATCCGAAAATCCTAAGTAATTTCGAAAATCCGTAGATCTACAGATAAATCCGTAGAGTTAACAACACTGAGGTGTATAGCGAATAAAGCGTCGTCTATATGCTTTGAATATACTGTGCTCTGTGCTCTAACAGAAAGTCAGTAACGCCATTGACACTTGACAGTGACACTCGTTCCGTTCTACTATTTCCGGCAGTGTTGCCAGGCCAAAAAACTAAAAATCACCAGACACTTGGTTCAAAAGTTGCCAGATTTTGCAAAAAATCACCAGATATTACAACAATAAGAATAAAGCTTTATACAATGTTTTAATTATACAAAATACAACAATTAGAATAAAACCTAATACAATGTTTTAATTATACAAACTAAAAAAATAGTAACTAACAATAAGTTGTTTACGTAAGAAAAATTAAGAAGTTCTTGAATCGGAAAAATTTATTTATACATACAGTCTGTCCCAAACCCCTCTTTCAGTGCGTCACTAATTTTGACATAATATAGGATTTTAAGAATGTCGAGAATTATTCCATGTCATTTTAGTTAAATTTGACAGTTGCAGGATCGTAATCCCTCTTTTTCTAATTGAAAATAATTTAATAATTTTAATATTAGTCTTTGTTCTTTCTCGATATATCTTGGCATATTTAAAATATTTTTATGACAAATACAAAATTAAAATTTCACTGTAAAATGTCTAATAATACTAACCTGGAATGACAATTATTTTATCAGTTGACGTTGTGAAAGTACTGTCAAGATCGAGACCTTCTGCGTCAAATTATATTTATGCGCATCATCGATTGGATATCTATTTAGCGTATTCTAAACTCCAACCAATTATACAACCGTAAGTAGAATTAGCTTTACGATAAATAATTTTCTAAGTTCTATGTATAACAATCACAGACTCACGTTTTTTTCTGTCACTTCTAGCTTAATGTGTTAGAGAGAATTCGATCAACTATGACGCACAGAAAGAAGGGTTTGGGACGAACTATATTATTATTATGTTTGTTAATGATATCTGTACTTATAGAAAAGTTAAAACAGTTGTTATCATTTAGGGAAATTAGTCGTTTGGTATGCAAAATTCCACTTATTGTGTTTGAGCCTAATTTATTTCGCAGTTTTGTTTTGCTCAAGTTAATTTCATAAAATAATCTTTCCACACTTGCACTACTGTGTGGTAATGTAAATAAGATATTTACAAAATTTGTAAGTTCTGGAAAGACAAGACTATTGTCACCTTTTTTGGAGTTACATACTTCCTTCCAAAAATCGTCTTCATTTAAGGAGAAATCAAAGTTTGAATATTTCAATTCTCTAAACTCTCTATCTAAAGTATTAATGTCGTTAACCAAATTTGGAAACATTAAGCCTAGGGGACCGATACTTTTTGTTTTTTGAATATTTTGCGGACTCAATACAGTCAGTAACTGAAGAATTTTTATTTCACGAGAATTGAAACGAAACCGTTTATAAATCTGATTAACTGCTTCAATATAAAAATCCAGACATTTTTTTTAACATTATTTTTTACATTTTCGGTTAAGTGGTTATTGGTCAATTCTGCAGCTACTTTAGGACCTAAGTAAATTTCAATAAGTGGAAGAAAGTTTTGTGGGTCGCGATACTGGATATTTTCTAAATCTGTATTTTTTAGATAATCTGGTTTTATAAAACAACTTAATAAAAATTTACAGGCACTAGACATTCGGGGGTAGAGATTGTACATTTTTGGAGTTTCAGATTGAAATTCTAAATTTAAATTTGTAAAAGTTGGTAATATGTATTCAAGAAAGAGAAGATAGATTTTATTTAATGGATTCTTTAGCATATCGTTAATTTCATTTGCTCCTGATACTTGATCAAAGGCTTCGATTCTAAAATAATGCTGAAGAGCATCATACTGTTCAAGGATTCTAGAAACAGCAGCAAACAACGACAACCATCTAGTCTGTGCAGCTTGCAACAGCTTATGGGGTTTAATATTTTAATAGAAAAGATTGAAATTTTTTGAATTCTGATTGCCTCTTAAAACTATGATGCATATATGAATAAATATTTCTAACTAGCTTCTCGGTATCATTCGGTAGTTTTTCACACGCATAAGAGGCACACAGCGCTAAAGAGTGGCAAATGCATTTCATGACATATAGATCAGGAACGTCATTAACTAAAAGAGTTTTAAGCGAATTATGTGCCCCCATCATCGCATTTGCTCCATCGGCAGCAAATCCTACTAAATTATTTTGATAGGGAATATTACTTTCTTTTTTTTTTTTTTTTTTTTTTTTTTTTTTTTTATTTACAAAGAAAATAGTCGCTTCAACCACTTGGGTCATTAGCGACATTAGTTTTTACATTAGATTAAATTATATAAAGAAGTATCTTTAAGAAAATTAATTAAGTCTTTGATGTTTAAATGTTCACCTAATACTGTTTTTAAATTGTTGGAAATATTGTTATTTTGTCTGTTGACTGTATATTTTCCACATTCTGTTAGGAGGTGTTTAACAGTAATGTTGATTTGACAGTATTCACACACTGGAATATCTTCCTTATTCATTAGGTACTTATGTGTAATGTTGGTATGACCTAATGGAAGTCGAGAGATTTTGACTTGATCAGCTCTTTTTAAGTTCACTAGGCGCCACGGACTCACTGTCGATTTAATTTCTTTTAGTTTAGATTCCGATAAATTCCACTCATTTTGCCACGCACTGATCACTTTTTCTTTGACGAACTGTTTTTGTAAGCTTCCCTTGCTTGGAGGTCTGCTTTTTCATTACCTTGTATTCCCATGTGAGATGGAACCCATATAAATTTGACTTCGGAACCAGTTTCTTGTAAGGCTGCAAGTTCTTTCTTGATAAGTAAGGCTATAGGGTTCTTAGTGAATAGTTGATCAATTGTTGTTAACGAGTTTAGAGAATCTGAGATAATGACGGAGGAAGACTGTTTTGTACTTTTGATATGAATGAGGGCTTGTAATATTGCATATAACTCTGCTGAGTATATAGAGGTGGCCGACCTTAATTTAAATTGGAAGGATGCATGTGGAGTGACAAATGCTGCTCCTACGTGGTTTGCAGATTTGGAGGCATCTGTATAAATGCAAAAACTTTCCCCGCAAGTCTCGAGTTCTTTTAAAAATGACTGTCTGATTACATTTGGTGATGTCTCTGATTTGTGATATTGGAGTAGTGTCGTATTGATCTCGGGAATCATGATTAACCAGGGAGGGGGAGTTTTTAGATTTGAAGGATAGAGGTCAGGAATTTGCAGTTGCAGATCTTTTAAATTTCTTCGGACTCTTTCATAGAAAGGTGGATCGAACTTACTTTTTTTATAAGCTTCTAGATACCGGTCCGTAAATGTATTTCGAAACACTGGGTGGAATTTGTTACTGGCAACTGAAGATGCATACGAAAGGCTTAGATACTTCCTTCGTAGGGTAAGAGGTGGTTCTCCTGTAAGACATTGGAGATTCTTAACGGGTGTGGTTCTAAATGCACCTGTGGCGATCCGAAGTGCTGTGTTTTGAATGATTTCAAGTTGATTGGTAACGTGTTTTTTAGCCGAGTCATATACAATAGCCCCATAATCTATTTTTGATCTAACAAGTGACATAAATATTTAATAATGTGGTTTCGTCGGTTCCCCATTTTTTATTTGATAATGTTTTCATTACGTTTAATCCACTTTGGCAAGACTTTTTTATTTCTGAAATATGATGTTTCCATGTTAGTTTTTGGTCGAATACCATTCCGAGAAAATTAATTTTGTCTGAGAATGCCAGCGGCTTGCCACACAGCTTTAGTGTAGTTCTTTGCATCCGGTGCCTTCTTGAGAAAATCATGCATCTTGTTTTTAGTGTGGAGAATTGTACACCTACTGATGTAGACCATATCTCTAGTTTGTAAATGGATTCTTGTAAGTGTTTTTGAAACATTTTTATATTCTTGCCCTTTGCAAATAGAACCAGATCATCGGCATATAGTCTTCCCTTAACTAGCGGGGAGCAATGATCCAGTATATCGTTGATAGCTACAAGAAAGAGAGTTGGGCTCATAACTGATCCCTGAGGTGTTCCGTTTTCCTGAATTCTTTTTGTTGAAGTGGAATTATCGGCGCGCACAGAGAAAGCTCTTGACTGAAGAAAGTTTTCTATGAATCTTAGCATATTACCCCTGATTCCCCATTTGTGTAATTTTGATATAATGTTAAACCTCCAAACTGTATCGTACGCCTTGGTAATATTGAAAAACACTGCGATGGTTTCTTGATTAGTTGCAAAACCCTCGTGTATCTCTGATTCTAAATCTAATAGATTATCTACGCATGATCTATTTTGACGGAAGCCACTTTGCTGTGGAATTAAATGTTTTTCTTGTTCTAAGTACCACAATAGTCTTTTGTTTATAATTTTTTCTAGAACTTTGCAGGATACATTAGTGAGTGATATAGGACGGTACGAGTCTACCTTTGTTCTGTCTTTGTTGGGCTTGAGCAGAGGAATTATAATGCTGTCCGACCATACAGATGGAAAGACCTGATTTGTCCATATAAAATTGTATAATTTTAGCAGCCAAGACATTCCACTTTCTGGTAGGTTTAACAAAAAAATTAATGGTATGCCGTCTGGACCTGGAGCGGAGTTTTTAGTTGACATTAGGGCATCCCTTAGTTCTTGCATTGTAATTGGCACATTTAGTATATTATCATCTTGGGAGTAGTATTCCAACTTCGTTTTTTCTATGCTTTGTTTCTTGAGCTTAAATTCCGGTGAATAGTTATCGTTACTTGAATTTGACTCAAATTCACCGGCAAATAGCTCCGCAATTTCTTTTCGGTCGCTTATAATTTTGTTATCTTTTGCCAGGAAAGGTATTTTATTTGAACATTTTTTTCCAGATATTTTCCTTATATTTTGCCACACTTTACTTGCTGGGGTAGAACTATTTATACTTGCAACGAATTTTTGCCATGATGTTTTTCTGCATTTTTTGAGAATATATCTAGCTACTGCTCGACGTTTTTTGTATTCTACCATATTTTCACTAGTTTTGTGATGATTATACCTATTGAAGGCTCTTTTATACGTTTTTACGGCTTCTTTGCATTCTGTGGTCCACCATGGTAAAGGTTTATGATATTTTAGTGTTTTTGTTTTTCCAATATGATTTTCTGCTGCTTTTTTAATTATTGATATGAAGGTATCTAGGTCTTTATCTATGTCATTAAGAGTAATATCTTTTATGTTGTTTATTTCATTTTGTATGCATTTTGTAAAGTTCTCCCAGTCTGCATTTTTTGTATTCCATTTCGATGGGGTTGTGGTAATATTGTTATTTTTTTGTTGTGGAAACGTAATTTTAATGAGATAGTGGTCACTTCCGTATAGGTACGGGATAACGTCCCATTCTAGTGTTGGGGATAACATTGGATCACATAAAGATATGTCGATGGCCGACTGACTACCCGTTTGAATGCTAAATCTGGTGGGTCTACCATCGTTTAACAAATTAAGATTTTGTGAGGTCATACAAAATTCCACAATCTTGCCTCTAGCGTTAGTTTTTGTTGAACCCCACATAGGATTGTGTGAATTAAAATCGCCTAAAATAATGCGGGGGCTGGGGATTTGTTGCAGTAGATTATCAAAATCTTCTTGGACTATAATTTGATCAGGAGGTAAATATATGTTGCAAATATTGATTGTTTGTTCCATGTTTACTGTAATCGCTACTGCTTCAAAGCTATGTGTGTTGATTTGTAATTGCTGGGCTTCATATTGTTTATCGACGTAAATAGCAACCCCTCCACTGGCTATATCAGCGTTTTGTCTGTGTTTGAAAAAGTTTGAGTATTTTTGAAACTTGAATGCATGGCTAGAATCCTTAAAGTTGGTTTCTTGTAAACAAAGTATCATTAGGTTGATTTCAGAGATAATATGCTTTAGCATTTCGTAACGGCTGAAGAAACCGTTTACGTTCCATTGTATTATGGACGCCATTGCTTCTATTTACTATGTACTTTACGCTGAATCGACAGAGGTGTCGGATTCTTCTTCTAGATATATCTTCATTGCTATCGGGTCCATTTTTAGTTGCTTCATAATCTTACGTCTTATTCTCGTGCTTCTGTTTTTCATACTTCGGTCTTTGTAATAAGGATGAATTTTAGCTAATAGGTTCAAAAAATCATGAACATTCTCGGTATATGTTTTAACTAAGCTTAACGGATCTGTGTTTCCTTTAACATTTACAAAGAAATCGACGATTTCATCAAAACTGAGTTTAAGCGATTCTTCTTCGAATATTTTCCTAGTTGGTTCCAGTAACGGCAGTATTTCATTAGATTTTGGTTCATGTGTTTTGGGCAAGCATGATTCTTCTTCAGTATCAGTTTTGGATTTCTTCTTTCTCTGCGTAGTTGGTACTAAAAATGTAACTTCAGTTTGTGAGGACGGAGGAGGTGTTATTACGTCTGTAATACTGCGTTTGGAACCTGTTTGTTGTACATTTTCTGATTCCTTTATTTTTGGGAAAGGCGTAGATATGTCTGTGGTTGGTTGTTTATCTATATCGTTATTATTATTTTGTGTATTTGGTGCTATGTTATGGGTTAGAGGTTGGGAAGGTGAAGATTTTTCATTTACTTGTACAGTTGTCATGATAGGGATTTCATTTGGTGAGGTAGGGATGTTGGTATTGTTTGTAGGCTCTTGACTTACTGCAGTTAAGCAATTGTTTGAGAAATGACCTGTTTGATTACACTTTGAACACAGCTGGCTTTCATGAGACAAAAAAATACGATATGATATGTTATAATGAGATAATAAAATCGAGTCTGGGACCGTATTGTTGGGAGGTGATATATAGATGTAACGACGAAAACTAAGAATGTGTTTATACTCAGGGTTGGTTGTCCCAATTCTGAGAAAATTTAAAGGAGATACTAAGTTATAGCCTTGTTCTCGGAGTTCTTGTTCTATACAATCATGTGGGATAGATGGACACACATTAGATAATAATAAGCGTTGGCTTGGAGTAATGAATCTGCGAGTTTGAATTTGTTCTGAATTTACTGTAATTATTCCATTGTCAGTGTTCATGAATTCATCGACCTTTGCCACACTGGATAGATAAACACATATTCTATTGTTAGATATCCTAGACGAGAAAAGTATATTTTTCGGACTAATTTTCGTTCCGATGGATATAAGATATTCTTCTAGTTTTATTCCATTAAGGGAGTTGAAAATTATAGCTTGATTTTTTAAAGGGAATTTCGGTTGGGTAAGAGCTCTTGAGTAACTTTGTTGTTGATTGTTAGTATTGTTGACAGTAATAATTGCAGCATTATTTTGAAGTTCCATTATTTCCAAATAACTATTTGTACCCCCTCAGGCCGGACCTGCCTTGAAGCAAATCAGACTGATAAGAGGCACGAAAACTAATTAAGAAGAAACCTGTCTTTGTTTTTATTTCTTACTTTAAGTAGATTGTTTATTTACTTCAAAATAAAATAATAATTGTGCATCTTACTTTAGTTTTAAAGATGCAAAGACACTGCACTCACTACTACTTATCACTACATACTTATTTGATTAGGAAAATTAACTATAAGTAGATAAAAATTATGAAAATTATTTTAAACTTGGTAAAATTAAAAATTCAATTATCACTAATTGCTATAACTGATAGCGTGTTTACACTTCGATTGCTCGATCGATTCTCTCCATTACTTTCTTTAAAAAAGGCTATTATAATATTATACAAATTTTGCGCAGTGGCTGTCTCAACTAACATGAGCCCTAAAAATTCATCTTTTATCTTAAAATTGTTATTGTATCGAACTACTAAGGCTAAATGTTTATCTGAAGAAATGTCTGTGGATTCATCAACCATCAATGAAAATTTTTTTTAAGTTTTAGCTGAGAAATAAGGTGTTCAAAACTTGTCTTTCCTAAAACGGTATTGATTATTGCAGTGCATTTTGTTCGGTCACAAGACATTTTAGAAATTTGACTAGGCTCCATTCCAGACAAAGAAATAGATTTGATAAGTTCTGTCAAATGATCAGAAACGTTAATTGCAAGATTATGTTCTGCAATAAATGATGCAATTCTAATTTCATTTTGTTTTATAATTTTATCTGAGGCAATAGTAAACACTTTTCGTGACATTGATTGACTACGCATTGCACTCATGTTGTTGATATGTTTTTTTGATAAACTATGTTTTTTAACAGCAGCTATACCACCTATATATTCTTTATTACAAATTTCACATTTAAAATAGTGCACGCCTTGCGAGCTTGGTTTTATCCAGTTTCGGAAATCTTGATGATTCTCCCACTCTGCTTTATATTTATGCTCGTATAGCTTCTTTTTCTTAATTTCGGTTAAACATTTATCCAAATTTCTATCAGGCACAGAATCAGGAATTGAGTCGGAGTCAGATTCATGTAAAACTTGTCTTTTTGAATCAATATTGCTTGTGCTTGGTTGTGGAGAATGTGGACGAACAACAGGTTCTTGTTTTTTCTTGATAACAAATTTGTCCATATTATACCGTTTACTAAAGAGAAAAGTTTTATCTAAGTAACGTAACATTTTGTTATCCAAAATATTTTACTTACTACTCCCATGCCATTAAGTTGACAACAGGCAAAAATTAAAAAGTTATAGGATATTTTTGAGTTGAAACACCTAGTAATTTTTGCTCATGCTGCCAAATTTTTGATACAAATAAAAACTGTAAAAATAATAATTAGTAATACACGTATCTTTTATATTTTAGATGACTAAACCTTAAACCAACACAAAACATAACAAAACTACCAATATGAAAAATACTAATCACTTAAAACTTAAAACTCTACAGCCGACAGGAGTAACTGATACTATTCCAAACATCCATAATTCAAATTTTATGGGACCAAAGGCTCACATCAGAATTTAGATAATAATATTTACTATATTTACATAAAAGTTTAAGAGTGGGTGAATGATTTTTATGGTTACCAATACGTGCCGATACCGAATTATGGTAATTGTTATGGTTTAGGTATCAAATTACAATTACGAATTTCCGGGATTTCTCATTCTTTGCATGTAATTTTTAAACAATACAGGGAAGCATCAAATAAATTTTAATACAAACGTATTAAAAATACTACCAAATTTTTTTTAAGATATAAGACAATTTTTAATAATGAATAACATAATATAATCGTATTTTGTTAATTTTAAAATAAATTTATAAATATGTAGACACGGTCAAAAATCACCAGATATAAAGCATTTTAATAAAGTTTTGACCTGGCACGCCAGCGCAGGGCACAGCCACGGTTCGTAGACTTACTACGGTTGCCTCTTCCGACTGGGGTGGGGATGCTTGAGCTTGAGTTACGTCACCAGAGAACACAAGAATACAAAACCCATTTATTCGCGATTGAAACTGAATGTAGAGGGCAGGTCGATTGCAGTGTTGATTGGTTGAAGGGGAAGAATTACGTCACGAGAGTACAGTTTCGGGCTTAATGTTCATTGGTTAGGTGGAAGAGGCAACCACGAGGCAACCGTAGTAAGTCTACGACCCATCGAGCAAAAGCTCTGACGTCACAATGGGCAGTGGTTTTAAAAACCTTTCCACAAATTTCTAATTTGTGTATTTACCCATAAGAAGTTGAAAATATTATTTTTTTAATTGTTTGAAGAATAAATAAGGACTTTTGGTTACAAAAATTCATTCTGTGCGATCCGCGTGTTGCTCGTGAATTTGTGAGGTAAGAATATCAAAGTATAAGTGTCGTGAGACTGAATAGCTCATGAATGTAAAGTGAAAAATGAGATAAATCAGTGCAAAATAAGGTTAGAAGCTTATGGGGGATTTAAAAAAAACCTGTGGGAATTATTAGATTATAATGTTTATTTAAAGGGAACATATTTCAACTAGAATTTGTTACCTTATGCCAACTTTAGGTTTAAAATCATATTTAGATTTGGATTTGATACAAAGAGTAGATAACATAGATTTAAATATAACAAAAAATGACTTTATTAAACAAAATATTGATGTATTCACTATATTAGATAAATGTCCTCAAAAATGTAAACTAAAACTCAAAGAGAATTGTATTCCTGTGGCTAAGCTCCCACGAAAGGTCCCTTTAGCTATTAAAGAGAGATTAAAAAATCAACTGTTAGATTTAGAAAAACTTGGCGTTGTATCTAAATGTGAGGGTCCTACAGAGTGGTTGAGCAATTTGGTTATAGTTGAAAAACTGATAAAACATTAAGAATTTGTTTGGATCCTAGAGATTTAAGCAAAGCACTTAAAAAGGAATATTGTTTAATACCTACTATTGAAGAGATATGCAATAAGTTAAAAAACAAATATTATTTTTCTGTTTTAGACTTTAAAGAGGGACTCTATTCAGCTTGATGAGAGGTCCAGTAGAGTTTGTGCATTTGGAACTCCTTTTGGAATTCGGAAATTTGGTAGACTTCCATTCGACTAAATATTGCTCCTGAATGTTTTCAAAGAATTAACTTAGAAAACTTTGGTGAATTGATAGATGTCTCATCTACTTTGATGATCTTTTAATATTTGCAGATAGTCTTAAAGAACATGATAGAATCTTTAATAAAGTATGAGAACGTGCTAAAAATATTGGAGTAAAATTCAATTTTAATAAGATACAGAATAGAGTGTATGAAGTAAAATATTTGGGAAATACATTTGATAAAGATGGTATGAGACATAATTTAGATAAATACCGTGTCTAGGATGTCAAAATAGCTACATTGGCCAAACATCACAATGGCTAAAAAAACGCATCACACAACATAAAAGTGATTACCGTTTGGGAAAAATACTTGCGCAGTAGTTGAGCACTATAAAAACACCGGTCATATGCTAGAATATAACAAAGCTCACATTTTGGCACAGACTGACAACTACAAAAGTAAATTATTTCTTGAGATGTATCACATTAACAAAAATAAAAACACTTTAAATTATAAAACAGACACGGGACAGTTTAGTAACATATATTGTAATATATTGAACAAAATTTTTAAATATTCAAAATAGCTAACATTTACCTTAATAATAACTAACTTTAATAATTCATCAAAGAAATAGCATTCTTCTAACGTTTCTTTTGTTGTTATTTTTACATTTGAAGTAATTTTAATTTTTTTATCGTATTACTATAACGAACGTGCTTAAGACAATTTAATCTTGAAAAAATAAATTCTTTTCTGAAGTCATATGTTGCCTAAAAAAATAAAAATACATTTCTTTTACTAAAACTTACATTTAGCAACCCAATAGTTTAACTTATTTTGATACAGAAAAGGTACATTATTTGTAAAGAGTCGTAATTACCCGTAGCTCAAGAATAAATAGTATTGTCATGTTTTCGATTCGCGAGTATCACGATATATGTTAACTACGTACGGTAAAGCTCACTATGACAGTAATAGGGCTGTTAGACTTTATGTTGAACGCTATCCCGAACAACGACATCCTAATGCCCGAAGTTTTCTGAACATGTCCCAAAGGTTATTAGAGACGGTTTGTGTGGTACCTAAAAAAACTAGCGGTAGAACACAAAGTAACCGTAGACTAAATGCAGAAGATGTGATTTTGGATATAGTCAGTAATAATCCAAGAGTAAGTACCCAATCTGTGGCTAGAATGGTTGGCATTTCAAAAAACATTGTTTAGAAGACATTTACGGAACAACTGTTACATCCTTACCATTTACAACGAGTGCAAGATTTACACCAAGGCGATTTACCTCGAAGATTAAGATTTTGTTGGTGGTTTCAAAACAAAATCGCCAGAGAACCTGAGTTTCCGCGCAAAGTGTTGTGTGCAGATGAAGCTTGTATATGTATATGTATGAATACGAGAAATGGTGTGTTTAATTTTCACAATTGTCACATGTGTGTCACGTGAATGATGAAAACCCGTATGCTATACGTAGGACAAATTTTCAAAAACAATTTAGTATAAATTTATGAGGAGAATTTATGGAGAAGAACCGGAGTGACTGACATCATCGAGAAGATAGCCAGACTAAAATGGAGATGGGCAGGACACATAGCCGGAAGCCTACAAGATGGACTGACGATTTAAGAAGACTCGATAAAAACTGGATGAGAGCGGCGCAAGATAGACGGGGTTGGAAACATGAGGAAGAGGCCTATGTTCAGCAGTGGACTCTTGAGGCTGGATGATGATTATTGGTAATTATCTGATTTGACCGTACGAACTTCATAGAAGATTAAATGGAGAAACCTTTTTAAATTTTTTGCAGCATGTTCAACCGAGACATTCCGTTACAAATATGCTTTGAAATATGGTTTCTTCATGACGGCGCTCCAACACATTTTACGAGACCTATTAAAAATTTCCTCGACATCACTTATCCTCGTCGTTGGATCGGTAGAAATGGACACGTTCTGTGACCATCTAGAACGCCAGAATGCAATGTTATGGACTTTTATTTTTGGGGACATCTAAATTCATTAGTATACAACAACCAGGATGAAATTAAAACAGAAGCTCAATTGCCACAACGAATTTTTGATACTGCTGGAATAATCCGACATAATTTACATACTTATTATATTACGAATAATTGGATTCGTCGAATAAATGCGTGTATCTGTGCGGATGGTGGCCACCTCGAACATTTATTGTAATAATAATTTTCCGTGTAAGTAAAACCAGTATTCAAACCTTAATTATTAAATATTTAATAAAAACAAATATGCTTTTTCTCTATCCCTATTATCAGTATCAATACATATTATGGAGCATGTTAAATAAAAAATTTTCAAAGCGAATATATAACTTAGGAAATAGAAGAAATGGCGATTTTTGATGCAATAGAAGAGGAGAATTATTATGAAATAAATGTGTGTGATCAGTCTGATAACCACGAATAAATCAAACATACATCAAATTTTTGTTAAGGAAATACATGGACGGGAAAGTTTTTTTTTGTCTCTCTGTAGTTTGAGGGAATGTATGAAAGATACGTTGGCGGGGATAATGAAATTAATGAATTACAGAGTTTGATTTTTTTTAAATTATTCCTTATTTAATAGATAAAAAGAAAAATTTGTAAATAAAAATCAAAGGTGGGGATGTTGATATGATCCGAAAATGTATATAAAGAATAATTAACAGAGAAAAAGAAGAAGACACAAAAATGCGTAAAACATGTTATAGTTATAGTATATTTAGATATACGATCTAATTTTATTGTGTTGTGAAGTTATATTGTTTTGTGAAGAAAAGAAACTTTTTCAATTTTAGATTTACGGTAAATTTCGGACTTTTCAAATTAGGATAGGTATTGATTAGCTTAAGTAAACAAAATGTTATATTAAAATATCAAATCTACATGCATTTTTTCAAGAATTAATTTCGGTTACCACGAAATAAGTCATTAAGGGAATTAGAACAAAGTAGAAAGTCTTTTGTCTGATATTTTTATACACAAGTATGTGAATTGAAAAGTGTTGGCGTTTGAAGAATTGAGTCGAGGATGTTGATTGGTCAACAGAAAATTATGGAAAGGATTGAGAGATTGGAATGTTTTTGGAAACGGAAAAAGCGGCGATCATCTGCTGTGTGTTTTGTTTTAAACGTTGAAAGAAAAGTATAGATTTTGTGAAATAGTAGTGTCGGTAAGTTCTGAAAGCTGATTTGCCGGATGAAAAGGGTGTAAAATTTGTAAGTACCAACAAATTATTATTCTAGGAGAGATTCGTAGTTAAGCAGATAGGGGCAATAGTAAAAGGAGATAGAAAAGTGAGTCAGTATGTTCTTTTGATCGACAGGACTGTTTTTTATAAGCAGAACTAAGAAGGGAGTTTTTCGATAGAGATTTAATTAAAGTGAATCATTTTCATAAAATGCAGAGAGAAGTTTATTGAGACGAGATAATCGACTGGACTAATTTTCCTGTTGTAATTGTATACGTGAAAGATATATGATTTGGAAACATTTATTTCTAAGAGATTTCATTAGTTGTATAAACAGTTTTGAAAGGTTTATTTTACCATTACATTTTAATTGTATTGCACAAATTTGAGTTTTTTTTATTTATTCCTTTTTCTCCTCTTCTTATTGAACACTATTGAAGGTAAAGGTAATTTTGAACTCAAATAGGAACCCTGAGATAAGAAAACATGAATTATGAAATTGGCGTCGTTAATCAATTTATTCACATATTCGTAAGAAAATTCATTAAATAATTTTTTGTTTTAATTGTCTAATTAGATCATAATTATTATTGTTTTATCATATTTGAAAATTACAATATCATATTAAGGGGCCTGCGTAGCGCAAGCGGTAGGATTCTTGCCTCGCAAGCCGGTGGTCCGGAGTTCGAATCCTACCGCCGGCAAGAACATCTAGACATTTTAAAAATGTCTATAGGCCCCAGGTCGACTCAGTCTGAATAAAAATGAGTACCTTGGGTAAAACCAGGGGTAATAATAGACGGTTGAAGCGTAGCACTGGCCATGTTACCTTCCTTGTATACCGTAGGCCCTAGATATAGCAGACTACCCTGCTATACTCCCAAAGCCGCGACAGCGGTATAAAACGGGAGACTATTATTATATATATATAATATTTAAGTAATCTATATTTTTAAAAAGACACTTATAAATGACAAAATATTGTTATGATTTCTAAAAATTTGAACCTGATATTTATTGAAAGAAATATAATACGTTTGGTTAATTAAGCCAATGTAATACTTTTTTAAGAATATTTAACACATCTGGACACAAATCAATAATAGACTTATTCTTACAAATTACTTATATTCTTACAAATAGAAATAAACAATACGAACAAGTATTAGATGTACGAAGCCTGATCTCAGCTAACGTAGGGACTGGCCACAACTTAGTTTTGGAAAAAATTTATCTTCATTTAATTGAGAAACATAAACACAAACCACCAACATTAGAAACTAAAATTAATATAGAGAAAAAATTGACAAAAAACTATATCAAAGTAGGCTTGATCAAAAAATTTAACAACAAAGCATCACGAGGGATGAAATAACTAAGTTAGTTGGGAGAAGAATAAAAACAACGTAAAACAAACAAGGCTCTCAGAGAAATAAAAATAAACACAAACAATTAAAAAAAACGTACACTATAATGCTAACCCAAAGTAGAGAAATATATCCGAAGAAAAAAGAATCCTTATCTGCAATATAGATCTGAAAGAACGCAGGAGACTTATGAATATAAGAGAGTTTGTAACAAGGCACATGGACTAATCAGGCCGAAGAAAACAATAAAACATGAACAAGTTCATAAGAAAGACAAAGAATAGAAATTAAGGAATTTAAGATATTTACATCATTAAAAAAGAATGGACAACATATATTAGACAAATAAACCGAACAACGGAAACTGGCCAAGCTCTTGAAACTCTAGAAATAACATCAAATGAGTTAACGCAAATTATAGAAACATGTGATAAAAGAAGTCATCGCAAAGGTGAAAAACAGAAAAGGAACTAATAAAATATTTCTTATACAACAGTTAACCATAATATTTAATAAAGGGTTAGGGTCATCCAGAATACATGAGGAGTGGAGAACGAGTATTATGATTTCTGTTTTTACAGCAGGTGTAAAATGCAACCCAAATACTTACAAAGGAATTGTTAAGTACTATTTTGAAATTTATAATAAAAATGATATCAAATAATCTGAAGAAAACGATTAGTATATCAGATGAACAACAAGTTCCTTGTTCAGAGAAATATATAATACAATAAACTAGTCTACCTATGTTTCGTTGATTTAGAAAAGTCCTTTGACAAAGTGAGACTATCGGATGCGATACACATCTGTACAACAGATAATATTACTGGATATCATAAAAATAATAGAGAACCTACATGTAAGAAACAGAACCGAAGTAAAAGTTCAAATAAAAAAAAACAGAATCTATAAACACTACAACTGGAATCAGACATGGAAGTCCAGTTGTAATATTTAATCTTTTATATTTAATATAATAGTAAGAGGTTTTAAGCCAGTTAAATAAAAAAAACATACCAAACGGCAAACAAGGAGATAAAGATAATATGCGACGCTGATGACCCGTTTTTGACAACAGACAACGAAGATAATCTCCAAAGAATACTACACCCGTTTAATACCAAAGCCAAACGATTTAATATGAAAATTTAATCACCTATTATAAAAGTTTAGTATTGTCAAAGGAACCAACAAGGTGAAACCTTAAGATTGAAAACCAACTGATAAAACAAGTATTAAAATTTAAATATATGGGAATAAACTTATGGAGCAACAATAATATTGAAGTGAAAGTAAGGGGATAAGTGACACAGTTAAATGGAGAAGTAGGGTGCTACAATGACACAATACGGTAAAACAGACACTTGAAACTAGGCAAACAAGCATAAATAAACAAATCTGTAATCAGGCATCAGATATGGCGAAAATTTGACCGAGCAATTGCCGGTATAAGCTATCTCCCACTTGCTGACCAACGGCTTTGGGTGGATGAGTTGGTAAGTGGTAGGGCACTCTTTTGTCCTGGAGTTGAGAAATCGGCTTCGAAGGCGAATGAACCAAAATTTGGCCAACGGCATAAGGATGTAGAAGGCAAGGGGAAACCACTACATTAAAGATCCCTATGGATTTCCCCAGGAAAATTATCATGGCTTTCGGTAGTGATAAGGAATATGTTACTGATCATGGACTTCGGAAGTCAAGATCCGGCAAGGGAGGATACTTAAACTCAGAATGCAAGGCCTCCCAGGTCGACATCATGCGAAATCCTTGCAACAACAAATCAATTTTGAAGAGTAAAACACCTAAATTGAGATGCTTACAAATCGCCACCTGGAACGTTAAAAGTATGTACGAAAGTGGCAAAGCACATAACATCGTAAAAGAAGTCAAGAGACTCAAAATCGATATAATGGGTATCAGTGAAACTCATTGGCCCAACTCGGGAGAATGTAATATCCTAGACCATGCAATGTACTACTCTGGTAACGATACCCCTAAACACAATCATGGAGTTGGAATAATCGTTGCACCTCGTTTAAAATCGTCAATAAAATCCTACATTGCACTATCAGACCGAATGATTCTTTTACAGCTGTATGCGTCCCAATTTGATTTGAACATAATACAGATATACGCACCTACAGCTGACAAAGAGGAAACAATAATGGAAGACTTCTACGAACAACTAGAAATCTTTATTAAGGCAACCAAAAAGAATGAAATAACACTTATAATGGGAGATTTCAACGCGAAAGTAGGACGAGGCAAAACAGGAAAGGTAGTGGGAAATTTCGGACTTGGTGAAAGAAACGAAAGAGGAGATCGTCTAGTTCAATTTTGCCAAGAACACAACCTAGTACTTACTAACACACTCTTTAACCTCCCGCACCGTAGACTCTATACCTGGAAATCACCGGCAGACTCACCTGGTAAAATAATCAGAAATCAAATAGATTATACCGCTGCACCAATCAGGTTTAGAAACTCCATCAAAGCCGTAAAAACTTACCCGGGTGCGGACGTAGCATCAGACCACAATCCGGTGGTATGTAAGTTTGAAGTAAAGTTAAAAAAGCCAAATGTAAAGAACAGGCCCGAAACGCTAGATATTAGGAAGCTTTCCAACAATAATATTAAACAACAGATGCAGGAGAATTTAAATACCGAAATATCAAAAATCCGTAAAAATAACAATGAACCGCTGGAAAAGTGGAGTGAAATTAAAGAAGAGATTAGGACTTCAAGCACTAAGTTTTTACTACCTGGTAAGAGAAAAAAGAAAGACTGGATGACTGCAGAAATCCTTAACATGATGGAAGAGAGACGGATATATAAAACTAAAGATACTGCCAAATACCGCGAAACCCATAGACGAATTAGAGCTGAGATAAGAAAAACTAAAGAGAAATGGTTCTCGGAGAGATGCGAAGAAATCGAACAGTGCGAAAAGGTATACGACTATCACAATATGCATAAGAAGATAAAGGAACTCACAACAAAGAAAAGCTACAATATTTTATTGAAAGGGCTATGCGATGATAATGGAAATCTACAACTAGACCCCGACAAAATAGTTAGAATCTGGGAAACTTATGTGGAACAACTGTTTAATGATGACCGTCCTAGTGGGTATACACTGAGCAATGATGATACTGGCCCTTCTATTCTAAAATCAGAAGTGGAGAATGCTATAAAGGGTCTTAAAAATAACAAAAGACCAGGCAACGATAACGTATACGGGGAAGTATTGAAAATGCTGTGCGAAACAAACAGTCAATTTCTAGACTCACTCGTCAGACTCTTTAACAATATTTATAACAGCGGGGAGTTTCCTGAAGACTGGCTAGAGTCAACTTTTGTTGCCATACCGAAAAAACCAAAAGCAAAGTCTTGTGATCAACATCGGATGATGTCTAATTAACCACATTTCGAAGGCATACACCAAGGTTATTTACAACAGAATAAGCAAAAAATGCAAGGATAACATTGGAGATTCGCAGTTTGGGTTTCGGAATTCTCTTGGGACAAGAGAAGCACTCAAATAACTGTCAAAGTTTAAAAACGCGTTTTATAAAGTTCCTTGCGAATTTAAAAGATTTAAGCAGTGTTACAGAATTCGTTGGACAGTTAACAGGTGAACATCGTTCGATAAATCTGTGCCGGGTCCTTAACTAGTGCTATTATCAAATTAATAGGTATTTAATTTGAAAATAAACCAACCGATCTTCAAAAAAGGTAGGATCTAATTATTTATTATTATGAGTGAATCGGGGGGTGGTGTTGAGCCACCCCAGAATAATATATCATTAATGGATACGGAAGACAAAAGGTATATTAATTTAAATAACAGATATAAAATAAATGATTCAGGGTATTATAATGTCTTTGTAGAATCTACAGACAAAAACTTGTCCCGTTTATCACCAGTACGTGTCGGTCATTATCTATTTAAAAACCAATATTTTAAACACGATGTACTAGACATTAAAACTGTTGGCAGAAATAAGGTAAAAGTAATTTTTAGAACTTATACTTGCGCAAATTCTCTAATTGAACATGAGCTTATTAAGAATAATAAACTTGTAGCGTATATTCCATCATTTTTTACTCAAAAGAAGGGAATTATTAGAGAAGTCGATACGTTTTTAGATGAAAAGTATATTTTAGAAAATATTGTTTCAGATAAAAATGTTGTCGAAGTAAAAAGGTTAAAACGGAAAATAATTGATTCGGATAATGAAACAATTCTTGTACCTCGCCAGATGGTCATTTTGACATTTGAAGGAAATAGCATTCCTAAGACTGTTAATTTAGACTTGGTTAGGTTTAATGTTGAACAATATATATATCCGGTTGTTCAGTGTTTTAATTGCTTTCGTTTCGGTCATACTGCTCGGCAATGCAAATCAACATCAAATCGTTGTAAAAAATGTAGTCAAACTCATGATAATAATGAAACATGCTTTAACTCTCTATTTTGTTTACATTGCAACTCCACTGAACACAACTCACTCTCTAAACAGTGTCCTGCATTTAAACACCAATACAAAATAAAATCAATAATGGCTTTAGAAAACACTACCTTTAAAGAGGCAGAAACCATAGCTAACAATCCTTCATACGCCAAGGTAACTACAAATAATAGATTCGATATCCTCAATACTATACAAAATTTTCCCGCCTTAACCCCTAACATCCCCGAAGGTACAAATCAAAATCAATCCTATGTACCTACCATTAAAAAAACAGGAAACAAGCGTAAAGCTGTCTCTCCTACTGCGATCAAAAAGACACCAACTTTCCCAAGATTCCCCAATGCTACAAATACCTCATCCCAACCTATAATCCCTAATCCCTACAGGGACGAGTTTATGGCGTATAAAGAAAAAATAGAATGTAAAATAATCAATGAAATTCCAGCCTTGATAGAAAATATCATCAAGAAAATTAACCCTAAAATATTTTTACCTAACTTACAAAAAAATACAAAAGAAGAAATTGAAAAAATGTTGAACAACCTAACAGATATTGAAAGCGATGGGGAACAACAGGACATTTAACATACTGCAGTGGAACTGTCAATCTATAAATAAACATAAACCTAGTTTACTTAATTATCTCGAGCACAATGTTGTTGATGTCATTCTGCTTAATGAAACATGGCTTTCTAAAAATAAAAATTTTGGTTTAACAGGTTACAACGTTATCAGAAGCGATAGACCAGATGGTTACGGTGGTGTAGCCATCCTCATATCAAATAACCTTTGTTTTACTGAAATTAATGTAAAGAAAAACTTTAATAATGGTATTGAAACGTGTGCAGTTTTTATAGAACAAATTAAATTGGTAATCGTTTGTATTTATAAACCACCCAAAGTAATAGTCAATAATAGAGATTGGGAAAAGCTTTTAACTCAATTTAGTGGTAGGGTTGTCATTGGTGGGGACTTCAATGGACACCACAGTAGGTGGGGTTCCTTGAAGGATTCCGCTCAGGGCAAGTGTATAGTAGACGCGCTAGATAACAGTAATTTAGTTCTGCTAAACGACTGTAGACCGACCAAAGTAACAAGACCTAATGAACTTCCATCAATGGTGGATCTATCCCTTGTTACTCCAAATCTAATTGGATACACCACTTGGGATCCTGTTCCCGATACTCTGGGTTCAACTCACTTACCTATAGTAATCACTATCGACTTGGATTATCACCCATGTACAATAATTCCTTCATCTAAATGGAAAGAGTCTTCAGCAAACTGGAATATCTTTAAAGGTTATATAGAAAAAACATTATCCGAAAATATAACCGATAATATCACTTCAGCGGAACGTTTTGACTTCCTGTTAAAGACAATTGACGATGCTGCCTCATTTTCTATGAATATCAAAAATTCCTTTCAGCCAAAATCTCGAATTCCAGTCTGGTGGGATTATGAATGCAAAAATATGATCATTTCACGAAAAGTTGCTTACAAAAGATACATTGAAGCATCAAATTTTGAAAACTATATTAAATACAAACAAATTCAAGCCAAAAGTAAACTCCTCTTTACAAACAAACAAAAAAGTTCGTGGATTAACTTTGTAAATACTTTAAACAAAAATACTCCCATCAGTAAAATTTGGAATTTTGTTAATAAACTAGTGAATAAAAATTACCGTACAAGACGATATCCCCTGCCAAATGAACTAATAGAAGAGTTGCTCGACAATTTTGCTCCGCCATATGTTGACCTTCCTATTCAGGATAACAGTAAAACTTGTAAATACAATATTTTCCAGGAAAGTTTTGATATGATAGAATTTGAGGCTGCACTCAAGTCTTCAAAGTCCTCGGCTCCGGGGCGCGATCAAATTACTTATAACATAATATATGAATTACCTCTTATAGCTAAACAAAGTTTACTAACAATTTTCAACGATTGGCTTTTCAATGGAAGATATGTGGATCATATGAAAGAAATAGTTATTTGTTTAATTCTTAAACCTAATAAAGATAAAACACTCTCCTCTTCTTACAGACCGATATCATTAATGTCTTGCATATGCAAGACATTTGAAAGACTTATTAAGACTCGATTAGAATGGCTTATAGAACATTATAGTATCCTTCCAAGTACACAATATGGATTTAGGGCTAGTGTTGGTACACTGGATGCAATATCACATTTAGTTACCGACATTCAAATAACGTTTTCCAGAAACAATTATCTTGCTTGTTTGTTTTTAGACCTAAAAGGGGCATATGATTCTGTTAATTTAACCATTTTACACAAAAAACTATATGATATAGGATTACCTCAAAATATAGCGACTAATATTGTTCATCTTTATAATAATCGTGTTATATATATTAAAGATCATTTAAACCAACTACACGGTCCTAGAATTGCTCATACAGGTCTTCCACAAGGATCAGTTTTAAGTCCGTTATTGTTCAACATATTTTCAGCAAGTATTCATGGCATTTTTGACAACACAATCAATTGCATCCAATACGCTGATGACATATGCATCTATACAGAGCGTAACTCGTATACTGACTGCCTGGAGGCTCTGGAATTCATCATGCAAAACGTTAATAACTGGGTAAAAAATCATGGACTGACCATTTCCCCTGACAAATCAGCCACAATGATATTCACTAGACATAGGATTCGTGCGCCTGACAAAATAAAGTTGTCTGGATATGATATACCTATTGTCAAAGAATACAAATATCTTGGCATTCTTCTTGATCCCAAACTCTTATGGTCAAAACATGTGGAATATATAAAAAGTAGGTGTGAAAAAGGTATTAATATTCTTAAATGTGTTACTAATCGAAGATGGGGTGCTGACCCCAAAGTTGCATTGATGTTTTACAGAGCCTACGTGCGATCTATTGTAGACTATGGTTGCATTCTGTATGGTGCCGCCAGTAACACACACTTATTAACTGTAGACCGCATTCAGTTTAAATGTCTAAGAATATGCTTGGGCACCATGAAGTCTACTCCTTGCCCTGTACTACTTGCTGAAAGTAATGAAATACCTCTTCAAAATCGTCGAGAAATTATGGCAATTAAACATATCCTGAAGCTAAGATTAAATAATAATAATCTACTTAGTCAACTGTATGAGTTATCTATTGAAAACCTCTCAAATAAATACTGGCGCATAAAAAATTCTCCTCCACTTGCTGATGCTTTCTTAGAAACTAATGAGTATCCTAATATCTATGGCAAAGAAAAAAGATTACCAATATATAAAGCTAATTTTCAGGTAACATTAAATAAACCAAAAGTCATTATACCAAAGTACACAGAATTCCCACAAATAAACTTTGTCTTACTTAGATCCATATTGAGTGACTATAATGATCACGTAATAATGTATACCGATGGTTCCAAAAAAGAGGATGGTGCCACAGGTTGCGCAGTTTACATTCCACATAAAAGCGAATCTTTGAAAATTAAACTTCCATCACATTGTTCAATATATACTGCTGAAGCGGTAGCTATCGAAAAAGCATTAGATTGGCTAGATTCACACAATTTAAATAAAGCAGTAATATTATCAGATTCATTATCGGTCATTAAAGGATTAAACTCAGATATGACTCAACATAAAAGAAATAATATTCTTTGTGCTATTAAAAATAAAATATATAGTAAAGATATTACAGTTATTTGGGTTAAAACTCATATAGGTATCGAGGGAAATGAATTGGTTGATCAGCTTGCTAAAGATGCGACCCATGTTGGACTCTATATTCCCATATTTACATTGGAGGACTTACAACAACATTATTATAACAAAATTTTTATAAATTGGAAAGAAAAATGGAAAAACATAGCAACGAATTCAAATAATCAATATTATACTATCCACCCTACCCTACCACAAGATGTTGACTATATTTTCAAATATGCAATGCCAAAGAAGTTGACAGCCACAATTACTCGACTGAAAACTAATCACGGTGCATTCCCAGCTCACTTGGCTAAGTTAAATATTATCCCTTCTGGGGTATGCTCATGCGATAATATATCACAATGTGACATCAACCATATTCTTTTTAAGTGCGAGAAACATAGGTATGAAACAGATCAGCTGTATTCAAAACTATCAGAACTTAAAATTCAGACTCCCATAAACATCACCCATTTACTCTCCTTAGATAGTAGAGAAGTATACGAACTAATATGTAACTTTTTATTTAAAGTTGGTTACATTATTTAAAAACTAATATCTTACATTACAATTCTGTGGCTAAAGGACTAGTTTCCAAGCCAACTCACCAAACACACACACACACACAAGAGAAGCACTTTTTAGTCTACAGGTACTCATCCAGCGCTGCAGAGATATGAACAAAGACGTGTACATATGCTTTATAGACTACGCAAAAGCATTCGATAACGTAAAGCAAGAAAAGATAATTGAAGTTCTCCATAAGATCGGAGTCGACTACAGAGACATTCGAACAATAGCGAGTCTCTATTGGGGCCAAACAGCTAAAGTGAAAGTAGGATCTACATTGACCAATAAAATTGAGATCAAGAAAGGGGTACGACAGGGCTGTATCTTGTCTCCTATTGTCTTTAATATATACTCAGAAGAAGTATTTAAGACAGCGCTGGAGGAAAGCACAGAAGGCATAAAGATAAATGGAGAAATAATTAATAACATAAGGTTTGCTGATGACACTGTGATTCTAGCAAGTAGCATGGAGGAACTGAGTTGCCTAATGAGTAAGATACAAAAAACAAGTGCACAATACGGACTCAGACTAAATATCACAAAAACCAAATGGATGTTAGTAAGCAAAACCCAACAACCACCACAGCAACTGATATTAGACAATGAAAGAATTGAACACGTGGATTCGTACATCTACTTGGGAACAACAGTTAACTCAAATTGGGATCAAGCGAAGGAAATACGTATAAGAGTAGAAAAGGCAAGAGCATCGTTCACTAGCATGAAGAAAAATGAAAACCTCTAAAAGCCTCACCCTACCTCTCAAAATTCGACTTCTGAAATGTTATGTATTCCCGGTTTTGTTATATGGAATGGAGGCGTGGACAATGACCGCAACATTGATGAAAAAAGTAGAGGCCTTCGAAATGTGGACTTACCGACGTATATTACGTATATCCTGGACCGAGCACGTGACCAGCGAAGAGGTACTACGCCGGATAGGTAAAGAGAGAGAGGTAGGAATAAGTATAAAGAAAAGAAAGTTGGAATACTTGGGTCACGTTATGAGACATAATAAATATAGAGTACTACAACTGACCATTCAAGGGAAAATAGACAGCAGAAGGGGTCCAGGGAGGAGAAGACACTCGTGGCTCCAAAACTTGCGGCAATGGTTCGGATTGTCATCTGCTGAACTATTCAGATCTGCCGTAAACAAAGTCAGAATAGCCATGTTGATTGCCAACGTTCGGAACAAACAAGGCACATGAAGAAGAAGAATCAGGCATATCATGACATATATAGTAGGAACAAGATTAGATACAAGCACATATTTGGAGACAAATGAGATGAGAATACTAAGAAGAATAATCGGAAAAAGACTATTAGACAAAACAAGAAGCAATTATATGAGAAACCTATGCAGAATAAACAATATTATTGTATTTGTACAAGAAAGAAAAAGTAAATGAACCTGTCATATTAGCAGAATGGTAGAGGACGTAATAGTTAGACTAGCTCTGGAAAGAAAGAGATAAAACGAAATTATCCACACGAATAGGAATACAACGGGCAATTTGCCTGTATCAAAATAGAGGAAGAAAACTTTGTAGTTCATTGAAAAGTTACATTGAGATTACAGTTTTGAGAGGACGCAATTATCTTTTTTGATATGTGGGGTGGTTAGTATAAACTTAAGTTTAAGTTTGTAGGGTCGCCATTCTTGTCCCCCGGTCGCCATCTAGGAAAAAGTAAAGCAAAGTGTTTTCGCGCTGTATCTCGTAAAGTAGCAATCCTAGAGAAAATTATATGGGATAATATTTGTAGCGAATTAAATTTTCTACAACTTTATTTGTATTACTTTTAATCGTAAAATGGAAAATAAAAAAATTATAAACAAAAATAACTAAAAGTTTTTGAACAAATTTTGTTTTGACCCTTATAACTTTTTTCTGGTCATTTTACAACAAAATGACATTAAATCAATATTATAGGGGGTTTTTCAAAGAATAATTTTCACTAAAAATTTGTTTAATTTCATTACTTTCTTTGGATTATACAGCACTCCAAAGTTCTTGAATACTCATAAGAATGCGATAAAAATCATTAGGCTTAGTTTTCTATTGTTTTCTATTATATATATATATATATATATATATATATATATATATATATATATATATATATATATATATATATATTTTATTTATACAATTTATTATTTTGTTAATATTGTTCTGTGATTATTAGTTTATTATCTACTTTTTCCCTACCATCAATGAGGTAAAGTTTGATGTCGCGTTTTTAAGTGGTATTCCCATTAGGCTTAATCCACAGATAATTTCTAAGTAAGATAATATTGAGCATAATTATATATTTAAAAAGTTTTTTTCCAGCTACTGTTTGTTCATTTTCTTTGATGGTCTAGGCTGAGTTTCTAATTTAGTATCGAAAAGGAATATTTGCAGAAGAACGGGAGTTAAAATTGGCGTAATTGTGGGTAATTCATCTTCGAATTCTTAAAAGCTTTTGATGAATTTTGATATTTGTGTGATATTACTGCAGGTTTCACCAGAACAATTAAGGCACACTTCAGAGCATTTGAGGCCTGCTTTTTGGTAACCACACAGTTTGCCTTGCATCTATAGAAAATTTATTTTAGAAGTTCTAGTGAGCTGGAGTTTTGAAAGTTTTGATTGGTACCCAATTTTTTTTCGTTTTTCCAGCCGCAAACTTCAGGATCGCAGTGTTTTCTGCTGATAAACTCTAAGACTTTGGAAACAAGCTGTATCTTGTGTTGGCGGAAGCAATGATAAGTTAAATACATTTTTGGTCACTGTCTTGGCAAATCGTTTGTATCTCATGTTGTCAGAGAGTTGTCATCTCATCTTTGTTTCCCTTATATAAATAGACGAAAATAATGTTCGGCAACGACAGTGAGCAAAGATAGCTCGGCTTTCTCACTGAGAAATAATGTTGTTCCTAAGGGTGTTTCTGTAAAATTTTAATGAATTTAAGTTTGCCGATCTTGTAAGCTGCTGATCTTGTGTGGCAACTTGAAAAGGCATGAGAAAGCAGCAAAACTTTGCAATGACATCGCCATACATAAAACTTAAAGGACGGTATAATTGATGCGACATACACCCTTTTGAAGGTTTAAACAAATTGGACAGTTTGGTTGGACATACAACATTACACTGCTTAATTCTTAATGCCGTGAGCAAGACAAGAATATCAATGTCCTCTGCTATGACAGTCATAGAATCATATGATTGAAATACAGCAAGCGCAGAACGGATGATGACCGTGTCTGCATCAGATTCTGCCTGGACGACACTAAAACCCACTTCTGATAGAGCAGTTTTGTGAAGGTCTATTAGGTTTGTTTGGTTCTTTACATAACCAAGAAATTGATCTTGGGATTATGTTAGTATGGTACTCTTCTTAAACGTTATCTCTGTGGATTGGTGCTTTTTCGTGAGACACAAGCGCATGAGACGAGGAAAGTGTTTTGTTGACAAAAAGGGTCGATAATCAAATAATAATAATAATATAGAAATGTTAATAAACTGATTAATTGATTTAGAAAGATATGAATAAAAAATATATGACAGGAAATTAAGTCTAATGGTTCATTTTTATTATATTTTTATGAGTACTCAAGAACCCGGTCAACTTCGGAGTGCTGTAAAACCGAAAAAAATTAAACACATTTACAGTAAAAATTATTCGTTGAAAACCCTCTATAATAGTGCTCGGATGTCTTTTATTGCAAAATGACCAGAAAAAGGCTCAAAAGAAAATTTGTTCAAAAAATTCCAGTGTCTACCTCATAGGTGGTTGGGAAAAAGTTCGATAATAAACTAATGATACCATAGGAATCACGATGACCACTACACTACCTCCTTATTAAAACGACTATAATCCCCTTTTAAAAAGTCCCATATGGTCCACTTTAAAAGGTCATAAATTATTCTCGAGCCTCGAATTTAATAGCTTTCGACAAGAGACGCAACTTAATCAACCCGGTTTCTTAAGATAAGAACCCCCAAAACGATAAAAAATACGACATTAGATGAAACCAACCATTCAAATTTATATTATAACAAAATATTTTTTCAACAAATGAGTTCAAATCCGGCTAAATAGGCCAATGTGGGGATTCAACAAATAATGTACTATTACGAATTAATAGTAATTAAATTAACACGAACTATTCCTTCGATAGCTCTGGCAAGATAAATAAACTTTAACTCATAGGTGCAAATAATTATCAAAATTTAAATGGTTGCAATAAACAATCAAAAAACAATTTAAAGGTTGACGTAAAACTAGGTGAAGAACTTACCGCTAATTACCATGATGTGCACTACTTTACGAAACAACGAACCAAACGAATTCAATATGAATGCCTCGGTCACTAGCGGGTTGCGTCTTTTCTTCTCAATGACTTACGCTCTTGTGTCTTTAGCGAGATGTATTCCCGAGCCTCAGCGGTACTATTAAGGATCGGATGAATACAGGGGAGGAAAAATGTATTGATTAATTTATACAACCATATTTAAATTTAAACAATAGGAATGTTAACAAAATAATAAATTATATGAATAAACAAATGTATAATAAAAAAACTTAGCTTAAGGTCGATTTAATATCATTTTATTTTAAAATAACCAGAAAAAAAGTTATAAGGCCCAAAAGATTTGATCAAAGATTTCAGTTATTTCTGTTTATAACTTTTTTATTTTCCATATTTTGAGTAAAAGTTATACCAATAAAGTTAAAGACAATTTAATTTTTTTTTGCGAGATACAGCGCAAAAACCCTTTACATTCCTTATTTGAAGATGGCGAGTATTCAAGAACCCAATCAACATTGGAGCGCTGCTAAACCTAGAAAATGCATAAAATTAAAAAAATTTGTAGTGAAATCTACTTTATGAAAAACATTCTATAATATTGCTTTGATATCATTTTATTTATTTATTTATTAACGGAATCCATTTACTTACAAGTTTTAACACAGCTACACAATAAACTAATAATTTTTTAAAATTTATTGTTTTTTTTAATTATTTTTTTATTGTAAAATCATCAGAAAAAGTTATGAGGCTTAATAGAAATTTTTTACAAAATTTTTTAGTTATTTTAGTTTATAACTTTTTTATTTTTTATTTTACGATAAAAAGTAAAATAATAAATAAAGTTAATTTTTTAAATTAACAAAAAGTTAATTGCTAGAAACAATGATTTATAAAATTTTCTGTAGAATTGCTAATTTACGAGATACAGCGCGAAAACCCTTTGCCTCTACTTTTCCAAGATGACGTTCGGGGAACAAGGGTTGCGACTCCATAAACTTGAAGTTAAGTTTATACTGACCACCTCCACACATCAAAAAAATTAAATTGCCTCCTTTCAAAAATATAATCTCAATGTAACTTTTCAATTGAATAAAAAATAAATGGCTTATTCTACACGAGTATATAAATAAAAATACGTGTTTTTTATGAAAATTTCAGTGTGGAAGTAATTTCTGTGAAACAAAATATCTTCGCTTATTATTTTTTTCAACACAAAAAAATTAACGATAACATCACCAGATGAACGCAAAAAAGCTTACTCTGCAATTTGAGCCAGATAAAATGATTCAATCGTTGAACAACAGTGTTGCCACCTAAGTCGAGTCTATAATATAGCAATATGGTTTAACACATGAGTGATATACACATTCAGTATACTCATAAAAGCGCCCTCCACGGCAAATGGCTGAATTAAAAGCGACATTACGGACTCATTTTGTTTTAAGATTTGCAGCTATTCTATAATACCCACAATTTTTGTAATAGATATGTGCAGTAGGTAGAGGTCTCTGGGTTCTTATTCAACAAAATTCTGGTAGAAAATAACAATCAAATTCCGGGTTAACCGAGACTATCCTAATATGAATTTTATAAATTTTAATGAGAAAGTATCACGTCCAAATAAACAAGCGATGTAAAGCGCTTTGCAACCGCAATACGTGCGCTGGAGTGGATACGTGGGAGTTCGTGTTTAGCCGACTGTACTATTCGGAACCGTCCGTGAGTCGGTCTCCCACAAGACGCCATCTTGTTTTACTGTACGTAGCAGTGGCAATGCTTTGTTTACTCTTTCAAGTGTGAGTTTGTAGATCAGTGGTCTGTTTTACTACTGTTAATAGCGTGTATGTAATAAGTGTAATGAGTGCTAAGCGCAAACGTGTCGTTGTGTCCTTAGACATAAAACTAAACGCGATTCGTCATCTTGACAAGGGCGAATCAATTAAAAGTGTAGCTACTGATTTGGGTGTTGGTGAGGTCACCGTAGGTGACTGGAGGAGGAAAAGGGCAGAGTTATAAAAATGGGGCGCTCAAAGCTTGAATACTGATTGCAATCCAGAGTGAATATGAAAAAACTTCTGAGGCATTATTCATATGGTGTTCGAAAATAAGAAGTAAGGGCAATCCAATTAGCGGACCTATTTTACAGGGAAAAGCGCTAGCTTTTCAAAAAAGGTTTGGCGATGGTGAGATGAACCCTGTACCGCTAGTTCTGTGTGGTTAATGCGATGGAAGAACCGATGTGGAATTCAACAACTTAATATATCTGGGGAAAAACTTCCAGAAAATGTAACTGAAGTGCCTATTTCTCAAGAAAAAATTTCTAAATTGTTTTTGAATGAGGACCTTACATCGGATCAAGTCTTTAACTATGACGAAACAGGCCTGAATTTTAGAATGTTGCTGAGTAAAACCTTAGCTAGTCGGCAAGTAGCATCAGCTGCTAGTTATAAGAAATGTAAAGATCGAGTTACAGTTCTAGCATGTGCTAATTCTTCAGGAAGTTTGAAATTAAAGCCAGTCTTAAGTGGTAAGCCTAAAACGCCACGTACTTTTAAAAATACTAATTTGTACACTTTTCCCAGCATATATAGGAATCAGAAAAACGCATGGATGGACTCGCATATTTTCAAAAATTGGTTTTATGATGATTTAATTCCGATTGTTGAAGCTTTCCTGAAGAAAAAAATCTTCCTCCCAAGCCCATTCTTTTTCATCACAACGCTCGATCTCATCCAGATGATAATGAACTAGTAAGCAATGGTATTAGAGTCATATTTTTACCACCTAATGTTGCTTCCCTTATCCAACAGCTTGATCAAGGTGTACTTGAAACTTTTAAACGAAATTACAAAAAGATACTGCTAAAAATGATATTGGAAAAATTAAAGGAAGGTCTAACTGTCACTAATGCTCATCGCACTGAAAGATGTTGTTTACTGGTGCTCAGAGGACTGGAATAACATTAGAGATGACACGATCAGAAGGTCATGGCGCAAACTTTTTGGTATTGATGAACGGGCAGCTGCTCTAAAAAAGCAACCTAGTTCTGAAATAGAAGAGCTTGTGGTTCCTGGCAATCAACTCCCAGTGGCTGAGCCCATTAACGCAGCCGACATCGCAGAATGGATCAACGGAGATGAGGAGCAAGCCCTGACTGACGACGTAATTGTTGAAATCCTGAATACGCCAGAAAATGATGACAAGTAAGTTTACTTATTTTATTGTCTCCCAAATTAATGAAGATTGTACTTAAAAATTAATCTGTCGAATATTTTTTACAGAGTTATTGTACTCATTTTGCACTTCACTAAACTTTAAATTCACAAACCAAAACTTATTTTATATATATAATAACGGATTTATTACGGCTGTCGCCGCTTCTCCGCCCCCAATTTTCATCTTTTTCTGTCATATGCAGTTGCCTCTTCTAAGTCTCTTGCCGCCATTGCTTCACCAATATCGTTGCGCCAACTTCTCCGTGGTCGTCCTCTCTTTCTTCTTTCAGAAGGGATCCATTCCAGTACTCTTCCATCTGTACTCTGGCATTCTTTTAACATGTCCGAACCAGATTAATTGTTTTCTTTCTATGTCATCATTGATATTTCACTCCATTTTCATTTCGTTTCTTATTTGTTCGTTTCTAACTCTCTCCAGTTTCGATCTACCGCAGCTTCGTCTCAGATAATCCATTTCTGTCGTCATAAGTTTGTTTCTATTAGCTTTGGTGACGTCCCGTACTTCCGAACCGTAAAGTGTAATACTTTGGACTATACTACCGTAAATGTGTTTTTTGGTTTCTCGTCGAATTGTTTTTTGCCAGAGAAGAGAGTTTAAGGCACGGGTCGCTGCTCTGCCCTTGTTTATTCTTTCCCTGATTTCATCTGCACTATTTCCCTTCTTGTTGAAAATGACCCCCAAATATTTGCAGGACTGCACGCCTTTGATTTTGTCGTCTTCCAAGACTAGGTCACATATTTCATCTGTTCCCACTGAGAGATATTCACATTTTGTCATGTTCATGTTTAGACTTGCCACCTTATATTCTTCTTGCAGTTTTTTTACCATATAGCTAAGATCGTAGCTGTCTTCGGCAATTACTACCTGGTCATCCGCAAATAAAAGTATATATAGCTTGTTTTCTTCCACCGTTATTCCCATGTTCCACATTTTTTTACCCATTTCACTAAGGATCTGTCCAGCGTTATTCCTTTCCACCGTTATTCCCATGTTTCTACATTTTTCTAAAAACTAATGAAGGATATATTTATATAACTTGAAAAATAAACTAAACAATACAAATAGTAAATCGAACATTTACATTACACGTTATTATTAAATCGCGAATCGTCTAAATTGACATTTAAAAATATAAGTTTTTCTACTTTACTTCTTGTTAACCGTGTTCTTCTTTTATTTAAAATTAAATCAAATTTTGAACATGTGTTCACATTTACAATATTTTATGAATATAGTGGTTAAGTTAGGATATACATGGCGATGGTTTTTCCACCATTGTAATGGACTCTCGATACAGGTGTACGTTTAGATGAGTCATGTACAATTAATTGATCAAAAATACTTACGTCATCTTTGTCATTTACGTCATTATTGTTGAACTTCTGAAGTCGATATTTATTGTGTCTTGCGTTTGAACTAATTTGTGTCTTATTTTCATATAAGGAAATTTTGCATATAATAATCAGTAGGTTATAGTAATGTGTATATTTTTTATTTTCTAAAATCTAAAATACCATATTGAATTGTAAAACAGATTTTTCTTTATTGTTATCTATTTTGTTTTTATTTCAGTAAAACTGCTTGGAAGTGAGTGACAGTAAATCAGAATAAGCAAATCTACTACTATTTACCTATTCACAGTATTTCCTCTGCAGAAAATTTTTAAATTTCAACGGATTTCCATACAAAAAGAGTGTTTATATTATTAGTATATGTATGAAAACAAAAATAAATATTTCGCCTGAATCCCTAGGAAAAGTAAAGGTTTTACACTACTGAAAATATATTTTTTATTCAATTATAACCAAAACAAAACATTTAAAAAAAATTAGATCATTTTTTGACCATAATTTCAAAATTAATGTGTACGTTAAGCTGTAATAATGGGTACGAGCGGTCTTGACTACGTCACACTCCTGGGCCAGCTGTCAAATGTCATGCGCAATATCATACCTTGTGTATTCATTGAACTATGCGTCTGGCGTTATATGTGTTCGGTTCGTAAGTTCCATCGAGCAAAAAGACAAAAGAGGGAATCTAATCGTTATGAAAAGGCGACCAAAAAAGTGGCCTCTGATGGCGGATATATCCGGAAATGCGAACGCGCCAAATTTAAATTTTCCGACACTTATTAACAGTAGCTATAAAATAGTTTTCAGAATGTGTCTTAGACGAGAAAATTTTAATTAAATATTAACGATGACAGTCTAAAATGTGAAACAATTGTTAAAAAACTTCAATATAAATAAGATTTCATGTGACAGTTGGGACAAATAATAACATAACCCAACTAAATTTGATTTCTTAAACAAGGAAAGACTCTCTTTCCTTGTTTAATTTGGCCTCTCAAGATGGCACTTCCTGTCTAACAATATTTTTGCCCCCACTACCTTTACATTCCCTCTTTTGTCTTTTTGCTCGATGGTAAGTTCTCTGGTTTTATGGCCATAGATAAAATTACACCTAGATTGGTACATCGAGCAAAAAGACAAAAGAGGGAATCTAATCGTTATGAAAAGGCGACCAAAAAAGTGGCCTCTGATGGCGGACATATCCGGAAATGCGAATGCGCCAAATTTAAATTTTCCGACACTTATTAACAGTAGCTATAAAATAGTTTTCAGAATGTGTCTTAGACGAGAAAATTTTAATTAAATTTTAACGATAACAGTCTAAAATGTGAAACAATTGTTAAAAAACTTCAATATAAATAAGATTTCATGTGACAGTTGGGACAAATAATAACATAACCCAACTAAATTTGATTTCTTAAACAAGGAAAGACTCTCTTTCCTTGTTTAATTTGGCCTCTCAAGATGGCACTTCCTGTCTAACAATATTTTTGCCCCCACTACCTTTAGATTCCCTCTTTTGTCTTTTTGCTCGATGGTAAGTTCTCTGGTTTTATGGCCATAGATAAAATTACAACTAGATTGGTACATCGAGCAAAAACACAAAAGAGGGAATCTAATCGTTATGAAAAGGCGACCAAAAAAGTGGCCTCTGATGGCGGACATATCCGGAAATGCGAATGCGCCAAATTTAAATTTTCCGACACTTATTAACAGTAGCTATAAAATAGTTTTCAGAATGTGTCTTAGATGAGAAAATTTTAATTAAATAATAACGATAACAGTCTAAAATGTGAAACAATTGTTAAAAAACTTCAATATAAATAAGATTTCATGTGACAGTTGGGACAAATAATAACATAACCCAACTAAATTTGATTTCTTAAACAAGGAAAGACTCTCTTTCCTTGTTTAATTTGGCCTCTCAAGATGGCACTTCCTGTCTAACAATATTTTTGCCCCCACTACCTTTATATTCCCTCTTTTGTCTTTTTGCTCGATGGATTGGTAACAGGGATAGCCAAGGTCAAATCATGTTCGGATTAGGCGCCCATTCATTTGGTGGCGCTGCTAGTCTCGTTCCTGCGCGGAGGGAGTGTGCTGTGATCAAGTCAAAGTTGAGTTTAGACAAATACGGCGCCATATTTGTATTTGTTTTATTTTTTATAGTTTATTTTATAATTTAAAATTTTTTATATAAATAGTGCAAAATATTACAATTTTCGACGATTTTTTATTATGGAATCGAACACATTACATGGAATAACAATGTAGAGACAAAGAACTGAACAAAAAAGATGTGTTCCAGATTGCATGGATTCTACTGGCAAGCAATACCGTTTTTTAAGTCCAGGACATTATATGGATATGTTTGATAAATGGGTGAATGCTGTTAAGAGCCCTAATTCGAGAATGCTGCAAGAGAAACTATTTATAACAATTTTCGTGTATGCGCTAGTCATTTTAAAGAGGAAGATATAGTCAATGTTGAAAATAGCGGTATTACGAGAACAGCCGTTCCGAGTATGTTTTTACCAGGACCAGGTAAGAACTATTATACCACTGACCTATATTTTTATTCACATTATATCTGACCTTTTACTTATAAAATTAGTTTATAAATTTAACCTAAAATTATATATTATAAAACCAGTCTTACTTAGCTTAGTATTTGAATTATTTGTAGGTGGTGGTTCAACAACTATCTTAAAAAGCATCACCTTAGAGATGGTTCGGCATAAATTTCTACAGGTGTGCGCCTTTCAAAGTTGGATTAGATTAGCAGACCATGACTACACTATCATGGAGAGGTCTATGAGCTTGCCTGCTTTAAGTGTGAAGAGGGATCTGTCCCTCTATTGTGAGTGAGATTGGTCTTAGAGTACCATATTACCATGTACTTTTACCATCTATGTACTTTTAATGTTCCATTTTGTAGAACAACCTATGGTGCTAATAGCCGACTGAATAGATACTTATCTTTGTTAAACAACCTAAATGTAAATGTATTTAATATGTCCCTTAATAAATATATAAATATTAGTAGAAGAGTTACTGGTACCATAGAGTTTGGATACTTAACTGTGTAAAATACTTCATGTTTTTATTGTAACTAGGTAATACTTTACATATTTTTTTATTTTTGTTATGTTATTTTTCCATCTTTATTGTGCTGGATTTTAGAATCATAGAACTAACTGTTGGGTTTATAGGTTTTAAAATGTAATTACATGTTTAATTATATATATATATATATATATATATATATATATATATATATATATATATATATATATATATATATATATATATATATATATATATATCTATATATATATATGTGTGTGTACATGCATGTGTTTGTGTACATAATATATTTTTATTTCACATTATTTAATTTTATTATCTTAAAATACTGTGTCCTTAACCACTATTTTGTAAGCTGTAACATTTAATCGGCTTGTCCCATATATTAGCCTGCATCCACACAGACAGCGGTAAGGCGTTCAGAGTTATGAATAAATAAATTTGAATGTGTCGTCAGGGATCTTTCCTATTCTGTTGATGATAGGGATGGGATGACTGATCTTAAGATGACGTACTGGTGAAAAAATCTGTTGATTGTAATTGTGTTTGTCATTTCAGGCATAAAAACATTATTATCCTCTGTTGTTTGGAGTTTATACTGAGCAAATAAAGTTACTATATGAGGTTTTAGCAAAGCTTACATTCTGGGTGAAAACTTTAAGCATACCTTAGAAATAAATTATTTACCTTATCCATTGTTCTTTTTTTTGTTCGTTTTTCTATTTGCTATCATTCGGTTATTCCTCATTCTTGGGTTTTCTTTTTGCATGGAGGAAGTAATATTTTGCTAATCTAATCAAAATCATAATTTTGTTGATAACCAGAATATTTTTCTGGAACTTATATTATGATTCTGATTTATATATATATATATATATATATATATATATATATATATATATATATATATATATATATATATATATATATATATATATATAAATATAAAGAATAAAAGTATTATCATATAAATATATAACATATAGTATGAGTAAAAATATATAAATGTATATAAACTTCTTTCTAGAACTAAATCATTTAATTGTTCTGTTTCCAACTTAGCAGGGTCCTTGAGTTCTTTCTTTCTGTGAGTAGAACTCCAGACTGTAAGAGTTTTCACTGACCACTGATAGTGTGTGTTATTACATTAGGATGAAAGTACTACAAAAAACTCAGAATGTCTGATGGCTGTCTGTTGCTTATTAGACTTTAATTTGACATTAGAATTACAAAAAAATTATTTAAATACTGACAAGTTCCTGTCACAATATTTAGAACTCTAAATTATACTACATTCACCCGTCCCTATTTTTGAACAAAATATTGCAATTATTTTGGTTTATTTTTAGCTCCAGCTGATTTACAGCTAGAATGAAAATCTGAATTTTCCAATCTTGGTTCATCATTATCATCAGGTTTTTGAACAGGTAAATTTTCTGTCTCATCTGGTATTTATTTAGTAGTGGAATTCTCTAGTGTGTTATTTGGACCTTCATCATTATCTTGATTCAATAATATAATAATTCAACAGTAAACTTCGTATATAGTGAAGAGCACATGGTAAAGCAGTTTTCCATTAAGTAAATTCTAAATTTTTGGTTTACTATGCTAGATTCACCAATTTCCATATAACTCATTGTATTTTTCGACTTAACCATTTCCTTCATGATTATATGGTGTTGTTCTACGTGAATATATTCCTTTAGAGTGTAGATAATTAATAAATTCTTGTGAAGTAAAGCTAGTTCTCCTTGTTAGATTTGATATATACCGTCATTCTATATAAACCAAATAGTGATTTAATCTGTAATTGGTTAGAATTGCTTTTCTACCAGATAATGTCTGCATTTTTTTTAATACTTCAACTCATTTGCTTTTTTTTCAATTGCATAATGTTTTCATTCAGAATCTGTGAGGGTATGTGTGAAAAAAGCAATTGGTTTTCCAGATTGATTGCTTCGCTTATGTAATCGTAGATTAATTTTTTAAAAGCATGTACTTATCTTTATCTTCTAGGAATTTATCTTTAGATTCATTGCTTTCTAAAAAATTCTTGAATGTTATATACCAATGTTTGAATTCTTTGGTGGAAGTTTGACAGTTTGGATCAGCCTCTAGTTTATCTGGTCTAAAGTACTTCCCCATTGTAAATTTATGCGAATAAAATTGTAGTAAAATGTCTTTTGCAGAATTAGACTTTTATTCACATAAAACTTGATAAGAATGACAAAACAATTATTTAAATACCGACCAGTTCTTGTCACAACATTAATAAAACTAAATTATACTACACGTGGCTTGTATTATTATTTCTCGTAACACATATAACATTTCTTGTAACATTTTTATAAATAAAGATTTTATTCTTTAATTTTTTTAACCACTTTGGCATTTTAATGTAATGGAAAATAAATATAGTCCCAACATAAAAAGAAAACCCAAAAAGTATACGAAAAATATTTATTATCGTATAGGATAAGGATTTTTCTTGTTATTTTAGGATTATATCGATTTTCCTTTACTTTAAAATGAGTTCACAATCCTAGGTAATATTACCAAACTTTTGAATTTAGCGCCATGTATACATAGTTACGCGCCCGATCACTAGGTGATGCGCCAATCATTGTTTTATGGAAGTTTCAATGCTAGGATTGCTAGGTGGTAGTGGTGGTGCTATGTTTTATGAGTGCCAGGTCTACCGTTTTTACGGTAGATCTACCGTTTTCCACCTCGATCTACCGCTCTACCGTTTTAACACCTTATTCTACCGTATTTTTTTAATTTAAAGCATTTGACAAAACATAATATACATATACATAATACACAGGAGATGTATTTTGGTTATGACATTTCTACGTCTAGTGTAGATAAAAATGATTTAGAGTTTGTAAAGTTAAAGTGTTTAGAATTTTATATAGAGGGTCTGGACCAATTATTAAAAAGTTTTCCCATAAAAAAAAACATCTTGAAAGATTTGCAGTTCATATATCCTGATTTGGTGCGAAGTAGAAAAATTAATTCAATTGCACATATTTCACCAAAATTGGGCAATATTGGGATAAATCAGGGCGATCTTCAATCATTAGATAATGAGTGGAGACTTTTACGAAACACTGAGTTGTCTGAATCTAATGATATACTAGCATTTTGGAGTCAAGTAAGTGAAATGAATTATGGTAGTGGACTAAATATGTCCCCCAATTTATCCCTACTTGTTTTTAATGTATTGACCTTATCGCATTCGAGTGCAAATTTAGAAAGAATTTTTTCCCATTCGAGTGCAAATGTAGAAAGAAGATACATTAAAAAATAAACAGAGAAATACATTAATCTCAAAGACTCTTTAGGCACTACTACATGGTAAGAGAATAGTTGGCTCAGACGGAAGTTGCTATAATTTTAAGGTAGAAAATGATATAGGAAAACTTCTTAATAAAAACATTTACGAGCAGAACTCGGATATTGACGAGATCTCATGGTTGATTTTTTTATAATTCATTGTTGTGCTTTGTTTTACCATATTTTTCAGGTTTAGTTTGGATTTCAGTTAATGTTTTTAAATTTTATTTAGGTTAATTTTTTAATAAAAATTATGTTTTTAAAAATTTTGTATGTATTTTCTGGTGAAAATTATTTACAAATGAACGTACTGTTATAAAAAAGTATTTAAATAGACCATTGGAATTAGATAATTTAAAAAACAACAAATTTGACATCATTATGGTATTTCTACCGTTTTCTACCGTATTTTTCAAGTTCGCCCTACCGCAAAATGGTTCATGTCACCTGGCAACACTGTGTGGCACCACACCACTGTTTATGGCGTTAATGGCGGCGTATCCGTATTGTATGGTGTAGAGTTTGCAGTTGTATTTGTGTAATGCCAATGGTGCTAGTAAATTACGAAATAAAATATGTTTTTTTAGTTAATATGCAGGAGACTCAACTTTTACAACTACAGGATCATTCTCTCGAAAAGATGTTTCTCTAATCAAACTTTTGAATGTATATTTGACCACACGTAAATGTCGGCAACAAGAATGTATTTTTTTCCTGGAACAATGAATGTAAGTAATATCTTTAGATCATAACAACTCAATCATCCTATTTTTAATGTTTTCTCTGTATTTTCATAACTATTCTTTAATATTAATCCTACGCTTAGTGGCTTAGTTGCATACATTTCCTAAAAAATTAAGATGGTGGCGATGGTACACAGTATCAAATATTTGTTAAATCTGGATTTATTTTACTTAACACACCCTTTGTGCATGGCCACTTGGGACATTATGTAAAGTTGAAATGCATATTATTACCTAAATATTGCAAAAATGATTTACCTAATTTTCTTTTAATAAAACCAATGTAAAGAATATATTAATGAATGTTAAAATCAGAGTGAATCTTAAAAAGACATCTTGTTAATTTTATCATTATGCCCAAACATATCATAAAAAGGGTTGTCCATTATAGCTGGCCGACCCTTTATTCCTTTCTTCCATGTTTTTTCTCCGTTCTGATCTGTTCTTTGCTTTATTTCATACGTTTTATGGGTCTTTCATTTGACCTTTTTCCCAATGGTGTCCTCTCAATATTTTCTTTAGTGTTTTCCTTTTGCTTCTGTTGAGCATGGGTCATCCAACGTAAATTTCCAATCTTTATACTTATATGTTATAATGTTTGGTTCTTTGTATGCTGTCTGTACTTCAAAATTAAGGCTTTTTATATTTAGCATTAGGTTTTTGTGTTTATATCAGATCTGAAATTGTTAATTAAGTAGACCATTATATTTTTTTGTTCACAATCTGCATCCTTCTTTAAGTCTTTCTGACATTACTGTGGCTGTTGACAGCCTACTGTTTAATGTACATTTTTTTAATATCCATGTCTCAGCTCCATATAGTAATATTGAACATATACTTAAGCATTTAATGTTGTACATTTTTTAAATTAAGATGCATGTTAGGAGTCACATTAGTTGTATAAATGCTGATCAGCCATTGTTTGTTTCTTTGTCAAAGTTTCTTAGTATTGTTATTTTTCTACTTGTTCTATCATGTTGCCAGTTATTGTCAATATTTGTTCCATATTTTTGGATTCTTTTGTAATAAGCATATTATATTTCATTTGTTTAACATTTATATCAATTCCCATCTCTGCACAATTTATATTTAAGATTTCCACTGCACTTTGCAACCATCAGTGTCATCTGTATATTGTAAATTGTTAAGTAATTTTTTATTGTCAGTCCATCAAATTGTACTGTCGCAATCTGGTTCTGCTATCTTTAGCTTGTCCTTATAATTTGATTGTTCTTATTAATGAGTATTGCTATTAGGTTTTCGTGTCTTACTCCATCCAAAGGTTTTTATAGTCAACATAATGTTGTTATCACCATATATTAATGTTATCACCATAGTTAATGTTATCACCATATAGTTTATTATAGCAAATAATTCTCGAGTACCTTTCTTCTTCATCGGAATAATTGAGGGTCTAGTCTATTTGATCTTGATTATGTTTAGCATTCTTGTCGTCATATTTCCTGTAATAACAATGACATCTACAAGCAGCTTCACATTCGACCATTAAAGCAATGTATGAAATGAATGATACAGGGTATTAGCAGTGGATGCATAGTGTCTTAGATATCGGTTATTACAAGAATAATAATTTGGCACATTCTAATGCGTTTACGATACTGGGAATTTGCAGAGAGATGAAAGACACTGCTAGGGACATATTTGGACAAAAGAATGAAATTTAAAAATTTGGAGATATGGGGTATTAGCATTAAGCCATCAATATATTAATGTTATCACCATAGTTAATCTTATCACCATATAGTTTATTATAGCAAATAATTTTGTAGTACCTCCTCTTCTACCTTTCTATAAATTCACTTATGTCTAACTTATAACTGATAATTTCTAATTAGTTTAATTTGACTGTTAGATTTAGTTTCTTGTGCACAATTTAATTTTTCATTTGAGTGTTAGATTAGAATTAACAGAGGTTTTATTTGAATAGAATAACTAAGGAAATAATTTTTAGTGTTGAAATAAAAACAAAAATCGTAACAAAATATAAAAATAAGAAAGTAAAACAATACAAAAAATAAAAGTATAAGAAATATGTATATGAATTCCATCATCAAACTATCTATGATTAAAGTCATAGAAGCAACTTTTTCTAGTGTAATACATAAATTGAGATTGCACTTCATGCAATAAATCTGAGTATCAGCCTTTTTAAAATATTTGCACCTTCTATTTCTGGTTTTGTTGTGAATACCTGGATCATGATCTATACCGTCATATCGTACATTATCTGGTAGATGAAGCGAGTTTGGTCCACTCTTAGACATACTGGGCTAGGTTTTCCAATTTGAGGGTATTCCTACAGCACAGATTGATGCATATTTGCAGACACCAGTTGCTATTGACTAGGGAAACAGTGGCAATTTAATCTTGGCCACTTCTAAGTTAATCAGGTGATAAAATATCTGTAGCATGGGATTTTGAGTTTTCAGTTGAATGTGGTACCTGCCCATTAGACTATCCATAAGATCAACACCACCCATATGACTGTTGTATATATGTTTATTGCAATACAAACCTGCTCAGTAAATCCACCAGCAGTTGAATTTGAAATAGAGCCATCCTGTTTTACCTCTGGTAATGGTATATGAGGTCGTTTTTTCCTAATTTTAACAGTATTTGTATTGGCATAAGTGTAGTAGTTTTAACAGGACATTTTTGCAACGAAATTTCTGCGGTAGGCTCATCAGAGTACAATGTTGATGGCATGGCTGCACCAGTCATAATAGGAGATGATATTGATGGAATAGCTTCTTCATTGATATTGCTAAAATTCAGTGGTAAATCAGTGGTTATCATGTATAAAGTCCATTTGCAGCATCCATTTCTTTCAGATATGAGACACAGTGGACTGAGTAGTCTTATCATATTTCAGTTCTCATCAGTGTTAGATGAATAATTATTTTTTACTGAATCTAATATATATTAGTCATTTTAGAAAGATCATATACTTTATGACTACTTTCTTTTATACAGTGGTGATCCAAAAAAAAACATGAAGTAAACTATTATGACCATAAATTGTCATCAATTATAATGCTAAAAATTATAGTAGCTTATTTATTTTTCTAAAACCAATAATATATTCTAAAAATATATATGATGATGTACTTGCAGTAAATTTTTCAGCAAAATATAGACGTTATAAACCACTTTTTCACTTATACGAAAATTCTTTTCAGATTACAATAATTTATACACCTATTTTGGCAGATAGCTAAAAGCAACTGCTTGTACCTGCTAAATGGGACAACAAGGAATGTTCAAATGCCTATTAATGTGTATCTGTAAGATCATTTAAAAACAAACAGTATCATTTAAGCTATTTATGTATTAACAATTCTGGATTTAACTAGAACAAAAGTAAACACTGTCTACAGACTATAATGATTAGAGAGTTAAGGTTCAGTGTTCGATAGTCTGAGCACTTTTTCAGGGATAGTTATAAATGCTGACTTCAACCACTTTTGCAATATTATTTCCCTGTCATATACTGTTTTGTATTTGGTCAATACTCCAAGTTATCTTATTTATTTGACATAAGCCCCCATTACAGTATATACATTTAAGTTTATGGTTCTTTACCTGTGTGTCATCATTTAAGGACACGAAATAAGTTGGAAATTTACTCCATGCAATAGCAAGTGACAGAAAATGGCTACTGCTCCAATCGCGGATTATATTATAAAATTTGATTTGTTGTTGTTGTTTTAAAATTACAGTCACATTTGAAGTACTTTAATAAATTCTTTTAATATCATTAGTGATTTATGCTTAAATAAACAATCTATAAAAAATATAATTAAATATACAATAATATTTACAGTGTGTTAATGTAATAAGTTACGGTAAAATTATTTAAAGAATGAAGCATTATTTAGCTCAAATAATATTTTAAGATTTTAAACATATGTTTTTGGTTTCTCATATTTTATTTTCATCACCTTCAGAATTTGGACTGTTATCTCCAATGTTAATGATTACAGGATCAATATTAATATTACACATATTTTGTTCTCTAATAAATTTGTGGTAAAGCTTTTGGCAAAATGATGTCTCCTCTTTTATTTCGTCTTAAGTCAACCATTTGAAAAGTGTCACTGTTGAATGAAGTTTTATATTGAAGATATCCAAAATTTTCTTTGGTCTTAAGATCACTGGTTTTGAAATTTGAAATGACTCTCTGTCAGTATTTATTTTCAGATTAATAAATGGACCTGTTGAAGAATATAAGCATTCAAAATTTTTAAAATCATCGAGTTCCATGTTCACAACTTCGTATTTACTAGATCACTGACAAATAAATTGTTGCCAGTCCCAGGGTGTTAATATAGTTAGACTGGCTATTTTTTTCCGTTTTCTTTCAATACTTTATTTTTAATAATTTACAATATCTTATTTGTAGTTTTGGATATCTTTGTATGAGGTAAAGTGCACACATAACTACACATAGGTTTTTGGACTAGCCTTAACAGTTATCTGCCCATATGGTGACACATTCGACATCAAATGAAGGAGTATTTAGATCCGCCCACTCATCCGCTCGTTTTGGTTTCATCCCACATTACACAATATGCAGCACTGTTATATCCATCGTATAAAGTGTAATTCAAAGTCCATAATTTTTGCTTATAAAAATTTACACAATTGGTCAAAAATAGCGTTTGAAGTCACTTTTGTAGATCACCAGTCAGTACTTTGTGCTTGATATTTGCTTTTGCTTCGATCATATTATCAGATTTAAATTTATATCTGCATTCTGCTTCTATTAAGTGCCTATCTTTCTTATTTTCAATCAGTTGTTTGTCAGAATCATTATGAGCTGCTCTTATTTTAGCTGCAAATATATCGCAGTCTACTTCTGGAGGTATAAGTTTTAAATTGAATTGCTTATTAAATATGTCGCAATACAGCCAGGGCTTTGTTATGAGTTCAGTAGCATTTTTTTGTTTGTCAATGGCTTTTTCCTGTTTGTATAATTTATTCCTTTTTTCCAAGTTTAAATCAGGCCCCAAATAATTCTTTTTGGACTTTGCCCGATTGTAATGACACTCTTATTTCAGAAAAGATGAAATACGTGATACCACAGAATCAATAATTGTTTGTGTTGTCTTATTACTTGGCTCATGAGGGCCCCTAAGATCTCGTTGAACCATGCCTCTATCCTGCCGCTTTGATAAAGCAGTCTTCACTACTTGCTGTGAAATACTTAACGTATTTAAGAACATTGTTTTACATACTACAGTTCTAATACCCTTAATTACAAAAGAGTAAACTAAAATATTTGTTCTTAGTTTAGATTCATCTCCTGAGCGCAACCTTTGTCATTCTGTAGGTTTCATTTGGACACAAGATAATATAAATTATCTTTTGATATTATGGTCTGCTCCAATATTTTTTGAAAATATCTTCCCTCTCAGCTTCAGATAATTGTGAACTACATTTCATGCGGCAAGATATTCCGCACGACACTTTTAAGGTTTTGCAAGGAACATTCTTACCCTTCTTACTAACATAGACCTTTTCACTGTCATAGTTTCTTTTTATCTCATTTGCTTTCCAGTGAAGAACATTTCGTGTCCTTTTCTTTCCAGTTTGCTTTATTTTTGTTTTATTGATAACTTTTCTCTTGGTCACTAGAGAATTGGTATAGTCCCTTCTACTATATTAGCTACGGAGCCTAGTACAACATTAGATGTACTTGAAATACCTTCTGACAATGCCGGTAAAATTGCAGGAAGTCAACTTTTGTCTGAATCTGATTGATAATCTTTATCCTTTATTGAACCATCGCTGTCACTTAAATAAAGGTCGGCACTTACCACATAATTTTGATTATAGTGCTTTTGTTCTGCAACAGTAGCTGGTTTGATAATTGCATCTTGGCCATATATATCGCTAAGTTCTTGATGTGGTGAGATTTCTTTATCTGCACCTGCAAGATATTTTTGTTACAACGAAAGCAGACATTAAGTAAAATAATTATTAATAAAAATATTTTTTTATTAAAATTTAGAAAGGCAGTAAACATTGCATTTATATTTTCTCGATTGACTGAAAAACATAATAAATTAGTGATAAAAACTCGACAAATCTAAAGTCCTTAAAGTTCTTTTACAAAGAGCCTTTGTTAAAGCAATAAAACAATGTAGACTCACTAAACACATCTAAATTTCTTTGGTTCTAATTAAACTGAATTGAATACAAATCTTAATAAAACGTTTCTGACTTTTAATCTGTTTGCTATGCTGCTAGGTTAAAAACTAAATACTATATTACAGAATGCGCCTGCCTGTCATTAAGTAATGACCCTTTCTCGTTTAGATACTGCTTAGTACAATGTAATAAATAAAGTAAAAATTATATATTCAATCTCCAAAAGTCCTAAACACAATCAATTGGGGCTGGTACCATAAAATTAATACATAAATTGTAAACACTCACAACTTGATGTGCACTTAAAGATTATATTACGCATTTAACTTTAGATTGTTAAAAAAATAAATATTAAGTTTTAAAAAAATCCACTCGACCTGTGTGTATTTTATTATATACTGGATGTCTTTTCATTGAGCAGCATAAAATCCTATATTGGATTTAGGATACGATTCGTAACTTTTCATTTGAAGGAATATAAGTTTAAGTCCAGATAAGATTATATACCTCTAAAGCAAACTGGACACAGTATACATAGTTTCTCGTTTAATTTTGTTTTGAAAAGCGTTTGGACTTAGTATAGTATTCTCTTAAATAAATTAGGATATTCCTATGCCGGTCATGTAATAATATATTTTTCTAAAAAATTGGACTTAAGAAGAAAAAAAGAGATCATAAACGGAATAAATAGTGATAAAAATTTGACTCCCTATGTTAAAAAAATATAAAGAAATCACAAAATCAAACCAAAAAAAAGATAAATATAAAATATAAAATAAAAAAAACAGGAAAAAAAAATGATTAATTTTTTTAGTAAATATTCACTACTCACTCGACCTATAATTGTAGATATAAATAATAAAAAAAAAATAACTACAATTTAAGTTAAAATACATTTAATTTGACTCCTACTTCGTATTCGTCAAGTATTTATTATATCTGAGAAAAATTGAAACGTCGTCAAATTAAACATATTTTCAACTGCAATTGTGATCAATTCCCATTAAAGATAGTTAATATCACTAATTTTTTATTCCACTGATAGTTGGCCTTAACGTGAAACTCTCCTGCTTAATATTGGCTTGAGATAGACAACGATGTTGGAAATTAGTTTTGAGCTTCGCAATCCACACATTAGTCTACTATTTTCGAAGTTTAAAGGGTTATTAAAATTAGAAAATGCCTTAAAAGCGCTTCATAAAAGGAATTGTACAAATCTGCTGATAAATTAACATTAACATATAGCCAGATCATATTTATACCTACCTTCATTTTTTAATATTATTTAAAACAAATACAACTAATAGGTGTTGATTTACTATAACTTTATTATTTTTTGTTTCAGGTTAAAAGCAGAAGCCGTGCGCAAATCACTGTCTGAATACATATAAATGGAGTTTTGATTATTAAGAAATGCAGACATCATCGAGTTTGATTTTCTGCTTACTACTAAAGTCTTTCTACAGAAGATGTAATTTTAAGTTTGGTTTTTTTTATGGATTCGAAGAATCAATATGCTGGTGTATCGGATCAACGATTAATTGAATGTAGAAGATAAGAAATGATACCAGGATTAAAGCAGAAATAGCCGCTTGTGTTTAGAAAAAATAAAGAGATAACGGCGAATAGCATTCAAAATCTGGGTCTATTGTATAAATATATTGTTAATATTAAATGTTGTTTGTTATGGTGTTTTATCAAATTTTGTTCAAACAGATAAAGTAGTTGATATGTTATAAGTTTATTTTTAATAATCAGTACGTTCGTGTCGACTTTATATTTAAACAAAAATCGATTTATACTTATAGAATAAGGAATAGAGAAATGTTTATTGCATTTTATGAAGTGGTAAATGGCAGATCATCGTCAAGGATTTTCAACACCAAAGACGACGTCGTGTACATAATATATTTATTTATAATAATCATTAGGTTAACATTGACTTCAAATTTGAAAAGTTAATTTATGCTTATTATAAAACAAGAAATTGGAAGCATGTTATAGTATTCATCGGAGATAAAAAGGACGAAAGTTACTTCATAAGTGAGGCAGTATCAAAGATTGGTTAAAATTTAACAGAAAAGTTTATATTTTGAACAAATGTTGGTCACAACGTACTCTTACCAACTCTTCTAGTTACGGTAGTATATAAAAGCAAATGCTGAATAAACGTGGTTCCAGCAATATTAACACACCTTTTACAGTGTGCCATGGTAATACCGCACATATTAGAACAGTTAAAGTAATCTATATTTTAGAAGTTTATTTGTAATAATCATTACGTTAGCGTCGATTTAAAATTTAAAACAATCGATTGATGGTTATAGAATAAGGAGTAGAGAAGTGAAATTTAGTATTTATTTTTTATGACCTGAAAACTGGTAGATCAGTATTAAGGATTTTTAACACCAATGACTTCATTGTGTTTGTGGTTAGCATTGACTTCAAAATTTGAAAAGTCAATTTATGATTATTATACAACAAGAAATTAGAATTATATCAACAAGAAGATTCTACAAACAAATCTATAACTGTCGACTATAATAAGTGAATTGATCTGGAAGTTTCGGTAGCGCCTGATTTTTTGACAATCAAAGATCAAAATCAACAAGTCATCTTTGATCTCCTTAAGAAGGTCATAAAATGCTGTGTATTTTAACTTGTGCATTCGCTTAGTTGTTATGAGAGTAGCTTTTTGCTGTACATCTTTGCATACTTAATTTGCTCGGTAAGTGACAAGCAAGTTGAACAAACGTCCTCCCATGGGTTACCAAATCCTAAGTTATATTCTGTGTTAAAAATATATTTAAAGTATTGCTCTTTTACTTCAACAGTTTTGTCTTGAACAGCTGTTATGTACTTTCGCCAAAGTTTCTGTACATTAAGTTCAGCTGAGAGATACTTTCAACCCATCTTATTTGCATAATAATGTGTTTCGCTACAGTTCATGCTATTCAATAAACGCATAACACTAACTTTTTTTGGCTGTAAACTTGTGAGCAGTTCTATCCCTTTCTTTCTTTTGGCATGGTACCTTTGGGATAGGCGATTCACCCGAAACCTGGATACATTTAAGGTTTCCAAAAATGTATAGTAAACTGGGACATTTTTCTTTTCATTGTTTCATGTTATTATTATCATTACGTTAGCGTCGACTTAAAATTTAAAACAATCAATTTATGGTTATAGAATAAGGAGTAGAGAAGTGAAATTCAATATTTATTTTTATGGCCTGAAAACTGGTAGATCAGTATCAAGGATTTTCAACACCAATGACGACGTCCTGTATATAATATATTTATTTATAATAATCATTAGGTTAGCATTGACTTCAAATTTAAAAAGTCAATTTATGATTATTATAAAACAAGAAATTAGAATTATATCAACAAGAAGATTCTACAAACAAATCTAAAACACGTGGTTATAATGTGACAGAGAAGTTTCTATTTTGAACGAATATTGGTCACAACATACTTACACCAACGCTTCTAGTTACTGTAGTATACAAAAGGAAATGCCGAATAGAACGTGGTTACTGCCACGTTAACACCTTCGTCTCCCGTAAGATATGTTGATGTAAACATGGCGCCAGTAAATTTTGTAAAAGATATTTTGTAAATAATAGATGGATTAGATATTAAGATATTTTAAAAATCGTAATCAGGATCTTCTACGTCTGATTCTGGTAACACATCTTTCATATTCGCATCCCGTGGAAAGTTCAAATATTCATGATGAAAACAAGCTGGAATGACTTGGTCAGTACATAGTTTCTGAAGATCGTCATATTTCATTTTGGAAATGGACGGTAGTGATTTATAGCAGGACTTAAGTGGGACTCTAATCTTAGGCTGGACTTCAACATCGAATAATTTGCCAACAGAATTCATAGATGTTTTTGTAGAAACAAAGAGTTGGTCTTTCTTAAAAGTTGTAATGCGAACTTTACTTATTTTGCCAGTAAGATTTGCTTTGAAATATTTGTCACCAATGTTATCCCATTTTTTATATTGATCATAAGATATTCGCTCAATATTAAATGGCGATGGATTCTTTCTAGCAGTTGAGAAAATGGTGAACCACTGGGAAGGTGCATAAACAGTTGTTTAAGGATATTTTCAATAATGGCGTGAGACGTATCTACTAGTTAGTATTAAATTCAAATGAATTGTTTCAAGATTGTTACATTCTCGTAGAAACAGGTTATAAATTACCAGTTTTCTACTATAGTATAGTATTGAAGGCGAATATGGCGTATTCAAGACCGTTTGAAGATAAAGCTGACGCATAATGTAGAAGAATCATGTTTATGGATCTTTTTGTGACTTGAAACGGGCGTAATTTTCTTCTTTTTCTTTCAGTTTGTCAGGATCAGTGGTTTTTTCAAACTCAAGGCATTGCTTACACTTATCTTTCTTTGGCACATGAAAGCCGACGTTAAACTTCTCATGAAATATTTTGCTGAAAATTCTCACTCATACCTTGATTAATGACATTATTTTTATAAATTCCGTAGTTGGTATGTTCTTGAATCTTTCTGGTAAATAAACTTTACTCGAATCTTAGCGGCCATAGTGCGATGGTAAAGCAGGTAAACTTTTTATAAAGTTTATAACGGCATCCAGAGTAGTTTGTTTGGTTTTATTTGACGGCTCCATCTTTCCTCTTATATCTTCCTTGGCACATCCCCACTCTGCATTTTTAACAATACTATAAATAGTTTTGTCTGAAATATTTATAGTGGCTGCTAAGAACTGTAAGCATACGTTTTTCTTACCTTCACCTTCATTTATAAAATATTTTATAGTACAGTTGCGTTTTTCAGACTTACTGCGCTTGCGCTTCACACCTACTCTTTGCGCCAATGATACCAACCAATCTCGTCGTCGAGTTGTATCCACACACACACACACACACATGAGTTCATCCCAACCCCTATGGGACATGAGTGTACCACTGCCGGACAGTGGGACCCCCATGTCCGAAGATCAGACCGGTCTCGTTCCAAAAGATCAAGTCATTTTGGCTCGGTACCTATCTGACCCCCAGGTTTTTCCACCACCCTCCTCTACGTCTGACATACGCAGAGGAGCCTTGAACTGTTACGTCGGGCGATTTGGTAAAAGAAAACACCCTCCGTTTTCCATGACTTGTGGTTAGACCACCTATCTGTAGGGGTAGCTTAGTGTAGCTTTTCTCCCTATTTACTTTACTGAATTTATTATAATTTTACTTTGGGCTCTGTGACCCTAAAAAATGTGTGTCCGATCAGGGGGTCGACAGCAAGCTGTCGGCCCTCTGTTCGGCTGTTGTGTGCTCGGTCACACAGTCGTCAATTTGGCAAAACAAGTTTTGGTCTCCTTGCCGACTGGGCGATCGATAGGCCTGGCCATCGAGCCCGTGCTTGTCGCACACGACCTCGATGCTCAGTTTTCGCGAGTTGCCTGCGGCAACTTAGTCCTGATGGGTTAATTCCTGAAGGCTCTTTTTGCCTGAGGGGCCTCAGCCTTATGGCTTTATTGATTAGAATTTTGTCCTGTTTATTTAGTTTTGCTTTATTGGCTTATACAGATTTTTGTTAGTGGGTTTTTGGGTGAAATAATAATAAGGGTAGGGGTTTTTAATGGATGGGTGGGTGGGATAAGCACTACCCTTTTGGTTCTTTCCTGGTCTATAGGATACCCAATGTATTGTATATTTTTGTTTTCTTTACTTTTCAGCTCTTCGTCAAATTATTCTAGAATTTTGACCATTTTCAGGAAGTTTACTCTGTCTTTTGTTTGCATTATGATGCTTCTTCCCGATTTTGCAAATTTGTTCGAGGGACCGATACCTCTATTTGCTGCAATTTTTAGGATTTGTTGGCTGTGATCCACAGACTTTAGGATTATAGCTGGAGGTTTAGGCTCTGCCTTTTTTGTTGTTTCAGCCTCTTGTACTGTTTCTGTTTCAGTAACAGTATCCGGCTTTTCGTCTTTTTGGGCTTTGGTTTTGTCCCAGTGTTTGTTGATTTCTTTTCTTTTACTATTTCTGCTTGTTCGCAGTTGCTTTTTGGAGTAACTTTTTCTACTTTCTCTACTTTTTTTGTGCTACTATTCTTCACTGTTTTTGTTTTTGTTTTCTCGGTTTCATCTGCCTTTTCGACAGGTTTTTCGGCTTTTTTTCGCCTTTTTTGACTTCTTGCTTTGTTGAATTTTCCATTCAGAGCTTGGCTTGTTTTCTTCTGTATCCATTTCTGTCTCTATTTCAGAGTTTCTTCCCTGGCTTTCAGGCTCCTCATTGCGGATGGTTGTTTGTTTTTGATTTACTTGTTTTTTGCCATGTTTTGAGTTTATATCGCTAGATAATTGATAGATAGATAGATAGATATCTGCGTGGTTAGTTCGCTGTTTTGCTTATCCTTGAACTCGATAGTTTTTTGTAGTTGGCTTATCTGACCACTTAGTCCCTTTATTTGGTCTCCGTAGGATGTGTGGAGATATTGAATTTCCTTTCTTAGCTGTGCTATTTCCTTGGTTAGTGTTTTAATAGATTGTGCCGTTGCACTATCATCCATTTCTTTAGATTTTTTAGTTTTCCCCTCCTCGGAGTCGCTGTCCCTTGTAGAATGTTGTCTTTTATTACGTTTTTTATTTGTAACCAACTCATCTACAGCGCCCTGAGCAGTTCCTAAGTTATCGTTATGATTTATTTTTTCTACAAAGTTTAATGCCTGAGGGGTATTTATTATTGCTTCATAAGTTACATTTTCCTTTAAATTTGTTAATGTATTTACTATTGGAGTTAAAAAGAATTCATTATCCTGTAGGGAATTTATTTTTATGTTAAAATTATTTTCTAATACCTGAGGGGTCTGTTTTGAGTTTATATTTGCATTTAAATTGCTTTCTATTGCCTGAGAGGCCTGTATTTCGGAGTATAATACCGTTAACGGTTCGATTTTATTATCTTGTTTACCATGCTTTACTACGAAAGATTCCGTGACGTCAGGGTATTGTTCGTTCGCATCTGTCTCCGATTCAGAAGTGGGCGCCGGGCTGCAGGGGGCGGAGTCAAGAGCCGTGTCGTCTAAGGACACTAACTCTGAATCCGTTGAGGGAGCGGGAATA